>NC_135659.1:25429790-25729790 GCF_964188315.1 Podarcis muralis | reverse complement strand
GCTTCAATAAATTAGAGTACAGAGCAGGAATCGTACTCGCAATTTCAGCCGAGAGAATTCTAAGAAAGCCACTGAATAATCTGGCATTCATGCAGCAGACTTGCTAAGCTCTACAGAGAGGGGAAAGTGTCTGGTGTGGAACAGCAAATTATATGATTAACAGAGGTGTCATACTTACTCTTCAAGGAAATGCTGCTGGGGTCCAATAATAGAACCTGGCCTGCACATTCGTATCCAGGCAATGGCTTCAGAATGTGTGAATCTATAGTGCTTCATTATATAACAGGCTATCAGTGTCCCTGTTCTTCCTAGCCCAGCTACAGTGAGAATATGGGGTGGGGAAGAGACATAAAATTGATATTAGGTACAGAACTACAGGCGTTTAAGAATATCGACGAATTCCTCTAAATGTGTGATATTTCATAAAACTTGTTTCCTTGTACCACGTGCTAATGTTTTACAAAAGAACATTACTGATGTCTATTTTAAACACCAGGAAGCCATCGTAGTACAAACATCCTGCTAGATCCCACAGAGCCCTGCTAATTCCTGTCTTAACCTCCACTGCCCTTTCTATTCCTGCTCTGGGCAAATCTACTGAACGAAAGGTATAGTGCTTTGCTCCGCAAGTCAAACTGAAGGCGTATGCAAAAAGTGAAACTATATGTGATGTTTGCCACGGAGGCGTCACACGAAAAGGCATTACCTTGTCAAGGTCTCCCTTCCCTTTTAATGGGAAAGATCATTTATTTACATGGTGTGAAGATTTCGGGACATGGGAGTGTTTCTGTCACACGTCATTAGCTGCCACTGCTGTGGTGCGCACCAACCCCTCTCGCTCTCCAGGCTTCAGCGAAAGCCTGCATTCGCCCCATAGGACGCGCACACATTTCCCCTTCATTTTTGGAGGGGAAAAAGTGTGTCCCTATAGGGCGAAAAATACGGTAGTTTTGTTCTGGAAAAGTTTGTTGCAGTTCAAAAGAAACGCTGATGTTTTTCCTTCAGAAGACAGTAGGGAGAATGAATCTCTAGGATGGTTGTGGGCCCAAGAACAGAAGCTGATTGGCTTTTTAAAGGAAAATGAACAAAAGCCAAAAAAGCACCTTGCCCTCTGCTTTCAGCTTATTAACAAGAAAGAAGGAGCACAGAGAGAGGAAAGGGCAACACTACACTTTTACATCCCTGCTTTCCAAATAACCATAGTACACCATAGACAAATGGTGAAATTGATCACTGCTATCCCAACAGCATAAGAACAGTAATTTCTATGTGTACAAGATAATTTTTAAAAATACTGAAAAGACACGCTTCACTAAAAATAGAGGCAACAGCATCACTCAGTGGAATAAAATAGGGTCTGCATTAAAAACAGCGGGAACCATTATGAAATTTCTGCTCAAAAATCAGTTGAAGCTTTTCATAATTTAGACTATTTTACCCAATGCAGCATTTTTAAAATTAAGATCTGAGGATGCTATTTTCAAACCTGAATATTTATTCCTCTTCGTGCCAGAATACAACACCACTGAACTGCTTTTCCTTTCTGAAGAACTCACCTTTACAATGCACAGCTATGGCACCTTCTGCTTCCTCGGAGATGGTCAAGAACTGTTGCAATATACTGTCACTCGGCGTGCTTCCGTCTATGAAGAACAGGTCGTAGTGGTCAAACCCACCATCTGTGAAACGCTTTGCCTCATAAATCTTCTTGTTGAGTCTTATGACAGTTGTTATGTTGTGCTTCCTGAAATATGGGAAATAGGCTTCCGGTGCGTGGAGAGGGTAGCCTGTAACAGGAAGAGCGAGAATGCCTGGCTGTTTGTATACAACCTCCAAAAACTTCCTAGTGGCACAGACAACAACTACAACACCAGACTTTAAACACTTTTTGTTTAAAAACGAACATTACTAATGTAATCAACATACTGTAAAAAGAAAGCAAACGTTACTAAGAAAAGTATACAAAGTTGAGCGGCCTAAAATTGTAGTCAATAAACTTTCAGTCACGGAACCTTAGTTTGCACAACGCATTAAGTCAAATATAGCTTAGTGAGACCGTGCAAATGTTCACTGCTTTGGTCTTTCCTTGGAGATAGATGTACGTAGATATAGATATATAGATATAATCTGCTGTGTTGCCATAGTCAAGGTTGCCCTAGCATGTTGGTGTTATGCACTCTCACCTAACTATGAGGTGTAGCCATATCTTGGTTTATAGCTCATGGTTGGTGTGGAGACAGCCACGAGTCTTTGCTCAGATGTCATGCTAAGCCAAACCTTGGGCTTATCTTCATGAAGCGGAAAATACAGAGGATGAGCAAAGCATCTGCAAGCTCATTCCTGGAAGCCTGCACAGTACTGCTAAGCCTGTAACAGTGACATGTGAACAAGGAACAAACTAATGATATTAGCTAATGTTGCAAGAAGCTGAACAACTAACAGGGTAGAAGAATGAGTGGAAAAACCCCTTCTTCAATTAGATGTAGACCAGAATGCAGCATTCTTGCATCTTCCTCATCACCATGAAAATGACTTGATTAAAGCAAGCATTAACACAAAACTCTCCAGGTATCTGTATATTAGAGTAGAACATTTACAGCTGTGTGGGATACAACAACTAATGTATTTTCTATTTCTTCCCTCAGCTAACTCAGCAACACATTGAAATATGCATGCTCTTCCTTTCTATGCTGCCCCCCACAGTTTCCTTTTTATATAGCTTTTGAAGATATGTTTTATAGTTCAGTAGCTACCAAACTGATAAGAGCTATGGCTCGTTTAAAGAAAGCAGAACAAACTTAAGGCTAGATACAAGAGTCTGAGATCCAAGAATATCCTAGGGCAATTCTTAATAGCAAGATGTTCCCTGTGCTTAAATCGGGCATCAAAAGGAAAACGATTTACAACAAAAAAAGAGTGCCCAACCACTTGAGTTTGGATTTTTGCTTTTTTTTTTGCTTTTAGGAGTAAAACATTCATTCTGAATAGGAGAATAGAAAACTAGCATATTGGTCTAAAAGAAGTGAGTATTATTTTAGCCAGTACAGTATCTAAAACAGGGAATAATGCCACTGTATAGGTTCCACTCTAGATTAGAATCATAGGGTATGTATTCATGAAGTCCTCAGTCTGCCATACTGTATGCCTGGACTCCACTGACAGAGACCTCATAGGAAGGGAGATCATTCTGCCCCAGAATCTGCCTCATTGGCAATAAAGAATTCATATTTTATGTAGCATGTTCAAACATAACCTTAGGAATTCTTACAACTATCTAAGACCATTATCTGGGTATTATAGATGCTGGGCTAGTCCCTCCAACCGTCCTGCCTTCATTTTCAACTCTTATGTTTAATAGTCCTCATAGGCGTGTGCCTGTCTTCTCCCCAGATGTTAGCTTTGTAGGTCGTTTTTAATTAAACTTGTAGTTCATGCAAATTGCCAGTTTTAAGAATGAAAGAAGGAAGGTTCATCGTCTTCCCCACTTATAAGCTATTTTCATCTAAAGATAATTATATTTTTTTTAAAAATGCAGACATGAAACAATGTTCATTTGGCCTCTATGGGTACTTCCAGACAACAGCTCAATAGCACAAATGGGTCTCTGGCAACAGGTTGGGTTTTTAAATAACATATTTGATCTTCCACAGAAAAGGTTAAATAAGGAGGGTCAATACTGATGCTAATAGCAGCTTGTAGATGCTGTAAAAAGCTTGTGCACATGAGCTTACATTACATTAAACACCCATTTGGAAGCACCCTTGTAGCTTTTTAACACATCCACACAACTACTGTTTCCACAAATAGCATGGTGTTCTCCAAAGGGGTGCATACAATGTTCCTGTGCATACAGCAAGGTCTCAATATCTACTTTTCACACATGTGGATCAATAGATCCGAGTCAATTTACTAGTCATGCAAAATACACACAATTCTACCAAAAAAAAAAAAAAAAAAAAGACAGGGAAAAACAGATACCATTTTCTATCTTGGTCTTTGGATGTGGTCCACTAAATGCCAAAAATTTTCCCGGGACGATCCAGTTGAAGTCGCCATTTTCAACTCGCTAGTGAAAACAAAAGCAGAGACTTAGAAAAATATTTATCTTCACAATAGTTTTTGAACAACATCCTCTTCTGCAGAGCTTTTGAAAATTCATTTGTTGTCTGCTCATAAGAGAGAGCTGTATTGACATTGTACAGTTTACCTGCTTGCAATATCTACTTGGAAAGATCTGTCAGTTTGCTCAAATTTTACCCAAAGCACTTCTTCCAGGACCAAAGAAGTGTCTCAATCTCTTTTCCTCCAGTTAAGAGCGGCAATTGAAGTCTGTGACATGATTAAGACTTTCAAAACTAATCTTTAAGGGAAGACAAATTAAGGCCAATTAGCTTTGTTTTGTTTTTTTAATGTGGTAAATACAAGCTTCTTGCCAACTATCACTTTCATGCTTCAGCCTCTTATTATGCCAAGTGTGAAGCAGAGATGAAGCAGGGGTGTGTGTCAGCTGAAGTCATCAGGTAGGATACAAATGGAACAACCAAGTTGGGTACCATCCATCCCCAATAGTTTCCATTTTAAACCTAGATGTTGAGAGTACCACAATAATGTATTAAAAGCCACTTCATGTTCCTTTTTAAAGTGCACATTTAATAAAATCTTAATTTTACAGGTATACTTGTAACAGAGACAGGGTTGGCTGTGGTAGTTCACTATTTTGTAAAACACTCCTCTATTTTACATACACACAAACAGAATTCCAAGGTCTTCAATAGGCCTAGGCATATTTAATTGGGTGCAGACGGCAGATTTAAGGGAAGTGAATAACAGGGTCCAGGATCCACGGAATTGCATGTGGAACTAGGTTCATGAGCCTACTGTAGCTTTAAGACTTGCTTTTCTAGCTGCAAGCACCTATGCTGAATAGCAATTTATTTTTGAAAGAGAGGATGTCATAGGGCATGCGAAATTAAAAAGAATTCCAGAACTCAGCTAGGTGTGTCCAAGCCCCCTCTTGTAAGGCCTTAAGCAGCTCTTTTGTTTTTGTTTTATTATGCATTTTTGTATTCTCATTTTTTATTTTTCTGTTGCTAACCGCCCTGAGATCTTCGGCTGAAGAGCGGCACACACACATTTTATAATTATTATTATTAATTCTTTAGATCCTGGCCAGTGTGTTTGCTTAGATACAGCGTGAAGCTAAATCTCTGTAAGCATTAAAAATAAGTGACACTGTCATTCTTAGCAATTTGTATTGAGATGAAATGAAGGCAGCAAATTTTAAATGAAAAAGTTTATATAGAAAAGATTCAAAATTAAATTTTTTTGAAGGACAAGAGGTGGTGCTTCTGGAAGCATCAGGTTTTTTAAAAAAACTTAACCCCAAAGTTAATATTTAGCAAGTAGTGCAAACATTTCACAATGCGACCATTGGTTAATCCACCTACCTACTCTTCCTGTTGGAAAAACTTGACCAGACATGTTCTAAATACACATTCTCAAGTACGCTCTTCAAACAACAATGTTTCAGACTTAGAACACATAAAATACTGTGCAAGGCAAATAGAAGTGACATTACTTGCCCAGTAAAATGACGCAGCAGTAAACTTGAGGCATGCAATAGCCATTACTCACAACTCCACAAGCTAAAAACCAGGTAGACATAAGTAGCATTTAACACTGGTCAACTACCCTAAGAATACATTTCCCTCTTCGGATTAAGTGAAGAGAAAATGAGAAGAGAAGGAGTCCCCCCCCCCTTATATTGAAAACTCATTTTTTTAAAGGATGGCATTTGCACAGTACCATGCAATAGAGATCCTCTAATTCAGGAGTGGGCAACCTAAGGCCCGGGGGCCAGATGTGGCCCAATCACCTTCTAAATCTGGCCCACGGAGGGTCCGGGAATCAGCGTGTTTTTACATGAGTAGAATGTGTCCTTTTATTTAAAATGCATCTCTGGGTTATTTGTGGGGCCTGCCTGGTGTTTTTACATGAGTAGAATGTGTGCTTTTATTTAAAATGCATCTCTGGGTTATTTGTGGGGCATAGGAATTCGTTCACCCGCCAAAAAAAATAAAAAATAGTCCGGCCCACCACATGGCCTGAGGGACGGTGGACCAGCCCAAGGCTGAAAAAGGTTGCTGACCCCTGCTCTAATCAAATTATAGGTGGATCATGCCATGGCACTCAGCAGCCTTTCACTTCTTTGTATTTGCTCTTTTACTGAGACAGAAATGCATCAATAACTGGAAGGTAATTGGGAAAGAAAGCAGCAATGCACCAATTATGCGGCACCTACAATTTAGGAAAAACCCAAGCTTCGCCACAAAGCAGAACTAGGTGTGCTTAATAAGTGCATGCTGAAACTCAGGCAAACTATTCAGTTCAGAAGACGCACAAACCTCATAATGCTCATACTCATCTGCATCAAATGTCTTGAAGTCAATAAATCCATGCTGTAAGGCCTAGAAAGGGGGGGGGAAAAGTCAAGTTCACAGTCAACCACCCAAAGGACATTTTGAACCATTTAAATCTGAATGAGCACCAAGCTGGTCAAATATATGGGACAAAAGGAAGGCAGTTTTCATAGGATTATTTTTTTTAGGCGTCTCCCTTGTCCCCTCTATTACTTGCCTTAGCTACTGAACCTTTAAACTATACCAATTAGGTTAAAAAGATTTATCTCTGGGGTTCAAATAGTAAAGCAAGAAATGAAAACATGTGTCTACGCATTTGATGCATCTCTAAGGACACTAATCAGAATAATCAATTGTCCCCATATTCCCAATTTTGTTGAACTGTAATATACTTTCTGGTTGTAAGACATACCATCCTATCCAAACGATCTGGAATTAATCTACATGAACTGTAGATAGTATTGCTAAAAACATTCTGTTCCTGATACTAATACAGTGGGGTACCTCGGTTTAAGAACAGTCCTGTTAACAAACTATTCAGTTTACGAACTCTGCAAAAATGGACGTAGCGTCCTGGTTTGCAAACTTTACCTCGGTCTAAGAACGGTGGAAGGGCACTGGCCATGGGAAGCGAACCTCAGTTTAAGAACAGTTTCGGTTTAAGAACGGACTTCCGGAACACATTAAGTTCGTAAACCGCGGTACCACTGTACACAAATTAAATATCTAGCAATTTATTTTCAAATGAACAAACACAAATCAAATAGTTCAGTAGAATCATCAGATATTATTAAAAAGAATCAATGAAAGATTTAAATTGCTGGATTATTATTCCTTTATGCTGGCTAGGTAAGAGATATGATAAAAATGAATCTATTACTATATCTAGCTATATCTCTGTATTTACAATTAACCATTAAGGCATGATTGAGCTATTTTACAAAATTCATCTTTAATAATAATAATAATAATAATAATAATAATAATAATAATAATAATTTATTATTTCTACCCCATCCATCTGGCTAGGCTTCCCCAGCCACTCTGGGCAGCTTCCAACAAAAGATTAAAAATACATTAAAACCTCAGTCATTAAAAACTTCCCTAAACAGGGTCGTCTTCAGATGTATTCTAAAAGTCAGATACTTGTTTATCTCTTTGACATCTGATGGGAGGGTGTTTCACAGGTAGGCTCTCTGCCTGGTTCCCTGTAACTTTGCTTCTCGCAGTAAAGGAACCTCCAGAAGGCCCTCGGAGCTGGACCTCAGTGTCCGGGCAGAACAATGGGGGGTGGAGACACTCTTTTAGGTATACTGGGCCAGGGCCGTTTAGGGCTTTAAAGGTCAACACCAACACTTTGAATTGTGCTCAGACACGTATTGGGTATGTATGGTATGGTAAATATACAAGAGCTGCTTACAAAGCATTATTTAGATCTAAATGATGTGGAGAAGCAGCATTACCAGATATTATTTTTTATCATTATACTTTTAAAAAGGCAATGATAAGGCTGTTGGTTTCTGTTGGATAACATCAGAAGCACAGAGCAGGATGAGCTGAAAATGCATTTTAGTTAATTTATTCTGGCTTCCGAAAATCAAAAACACTGGGCCCTAAGCTCAGACAGACAGCTGAATGTGTGGTATATATTAAAAGCTTAAATGCAGGGAGCAATCCTAACTCCCAGTCAATAGAGCACTGCAGCTGAATGGGGTTGTGGAGCCACCACTGTATATAAAGCCTTGCCACTCATGCCATCCTGAGCAGTGGTGGTTGTGATGCGGCAGTTATTTTACCTAAAAAGGATAACAGTTCTGATATAACCTGCCCCATCCTCCAGAAACTGACTTCCTGGGGAGTTACTGGGAGGGAAGGGAGAAAGGAAGCAAAAACCTGAGACACAGGTGCTGCTACACAGTCACATGTATGAATGCCACATCTAATGTCAGGGTGGGTTAATATAGCAGCTGATAATATAGCAAGGCTAGCTGATATAGCAGTTCTGTCGCTTTGTCCAATGAGGGCATCCACTATAGGTCACTACAAAAAAAACTGAGTAGTGCACCTGTCTAGCTGTTTGAAAGCACACCAGTTCAAGTAGATAAATAGATAGCACTGTGGCGGGAAGGTAAACGGTGTTTCCATGCGCTCTGTTTTCCGTCACGGTGTTCCATTGAGCCAGAAGCTGCTTAGTAATGCTGGCCACATGACCCGGAAAGCTGTCTGTGGACAAATGCCAGCTCCCTCGGCCTGAAGCAAAATGAGCACGACACCCCATAGTCACCTTTGACTGGACTTAACCATCCAGGGGTCCTTTACCTTTTACCTTTTTACCTGCATGTGCCTAAGGATATGATTTCTCTTTCAAATGCATTTTGTGACGTTACCTTTTTTATTCCTTGTAGACAATCCAGAATAGTCAGATTATATGTACTGTTCCCAAATGAGGCATCCCTACGAAAAGAGAAATATCAGCATATTCCAGATAAATACAAAAACATCTACCTATCATACCCGATTTTAATAGATGGCAATGTTTTAAATTTCTGAAATTTGAACCTGAACATGAAGGTTACACATGAAAACACTTCTACACACAATTCTCCTCAATTTATTGATGGTAAGTTCATCTAAAATGTTAATAGGATGAACTCAAATAGAAAGTAATTGATTTTTATTATTGATTATTAGCTACATGTATACTTTGTATACCAAGTATACAAGGAAGCATACATGTTTCTCCTGTCTCACATTCAACTTTACTGTAACAACAACCCTATAAGGTAGGCCAGCCTGAGAGATAGAGACTGGCCGAAGGTCATCCAGTGAGCTTCATGGCAGAGTGGGGATATGAACCTTGGTCCCCTGGCCTCAGTCCAGCACTTTAGTCATTGCACTTCTGGCTACTTAAATATAATTCACACTTCTGGAATTAGTCCTACAGACACCTTTCAAGTGTATTTTACTGCTACTATTTTAAATCACAGTTCCCTCCAGAGACTGAATGGAACATGGCGCAAAAGAAAGCTGAAGGCAGAAAGAAGAGAAGGTAAATGATGCTCACCCCAAACCAGCTTTTCAGACTATTATATTCACTATATGTTCCTGGATTAAGAAATAGGTTTTGCTTGTTTGTACGCTTCATAAAATTCTATGAAGCCTTACACATATATGAGATTACTCAAAATCGGGACTATACATAGCACACAGGATTAGTATGTCAAATTACAATTAAGATGATAGTTCTCTGCTTCTGTATGTATACTTCACCACTCCTCACCATTTAAAATACTTGGGGGGGGGGAGGGAGTACAGTGGTACCTCGGGTTACAGACGCTTCAGGTTGAAGATGCTTCAGGTTACAGACTCTGCTAACCCAGAAATAGTACCTCGGGTTAAGAACTTTGCTTCAGGATGAGAACAGAAATTGCACGACGGCGGCACGGTGGCAGCGGGAGGCCCCATTAGCTAAAGTGGTGCTTCCAGGTTAAGAATAGTTTCAGTTTAAGAATGGACCTCCAGAACGAATTAAGTTCTTAACCCAAGGTACCACTGTATAACATTGAAGACAAAAAGGGAGCATAAAAATCAAACAATATCTTACTAAATGTTTGTCAATTCTACTTAAAATGGGTACTCCACAGACTTTGCTTGGACTATTTCCCCTTCATTTAAATAGATATTAATAAATTTAGGGTGGTCACTGCAAATGGGAAATTAGAACTGCAATGTAGATAGCAGTTTTGGCTGTGCTTCACCAGATCAGCACAAATAGCTGGGAGAATAATTCACTTTCAACTCTAATTTCAATACTCTGCAGTTTTCCATTATAAGTATTCTTAGATATGTCTGAATGTGCACCCACACCCCTGACCTCCAAGAGGGCTATTTGCATCTTCTCCCTGACACACATATATTGCTAATTGCTACAAAAGAAGAAGCGATAGGAACCAAGTTAAAGAGAAACCTTGCCCGTGCACTGCAGAATGATCTTTCATCCATTGACAATACTATTTAATGAGGTTTTTGTAATACTGTATTTAGAATATGTATGGCATTTATCTGGAAAGTCTATTCACAGAAGCAGCAGAAGCAAGACTTTTGCTAATGCACCATATGCTGGCTACTGAAACTTAGTCTGTACATAATGCTTGCCTGAAACGTTTGCGTGGGAAAAGTCAAACTGATGACATGACCTCCTGAGCTTTGAGAATCCAAATCTAAATATAGATTCCTGTTTAATCATTCATCATTCAGTGACGCTTTACTGTGTTTTGGACAGTCTAGCCAGGGCTAGTTAAAGAAGAAATAAGGCTAGATACTTGATAAGAAACCAGTATTAGTCTGAAAGCCTATTGTTGTTATTATTATTATTAACGCACAAAGAACCTAACATTTTCTAAGACAGGGATGGTCTGTAAAAGATAATCTAACAGATAAAATAACAAATGGAAAAGAGGATGGTGAGGGAAAGGAAGGAAAGTATTGGAGCAACTGCTTATTCACTCCAATGAAATTATCAGGCCTTAAGTTAGATATGGACATTGATTTCAATAGGCCTACTCTCAGGGCTGGATTTAGGTTTGATGAGGCCCTAGCTACTGAAGGTAATGGGGCCCTTTATATGTCCAGCTGTCCTCTGTCAACAACAAACTGTTGCTGTTTTTTGTGTTGAATATAAGCTATATGGTAATTTATGGACCTAATAGGTATCTAAAGCCATTTGTAAATAATAATAATAATAATAATAATAATAATAATAATAATAATAATAATAATATATTATTATTATTATTATTATTATTATTTATACCCCGCCCATCTGGCTGAGTTTCCCCAGCCACTCTGGGCGGCTCCCAATCAGTGTTAAAAACAGTACAGCGTTACATATTAAAAACTTCCTTGCGTTACATATTAAAAACAAAATAGGAACCTACACAACACAAAACACTGTTGCTGTATGTAGGTTTTATTTGCTTTTTTATCTTATATTTTGAAAGTGAACAGGTTTTTTCCCTTTCATTTTTTGGGGGAGCCCCCGAGAGAGTGGGGCCCTAAGCTATAGCTTGCTTAGCTTATACGTAAATCTGGCACTGCCTACTCTGAGTAAATGTTAATTGAATGCAACTTGGGGGCAGTCTTCCAGAGTGACTGTGGGTGCCTTGGCTGGTGACAGAAGCCAAAGTATGTCTCCCTTTGGTTTAGCAGTCCTAGGGCAAGTGGCAGCTAAAGGAGTCTGTTTGTTCTTTGTGGAGTGGAGGGGAATAAGGAAATTCCCTGCAACACATTCTCTGGCCGATGAACAGGCTTATGTTTTCCCCTTTAGTTGCCATAATACGGCTAAGGCAAGCAATGCTAAAAGAATTAAGAAGTATTTTAACCACATTAGCTAATGGAGGATGTTGTAAAGGTAGCTTCAAGGGAACCTGAATTTGCAATAGGCAATGATTGGATGTTTAACACAAAATCTGAATGCCAGATGTGCAAGGAATCCCAGATGTGTGAAGGCAGGCTGCAATTACTCTCAAGAAGGAAAAGCATAAAGTGCAAATTCTCTGATGCACTCTGCAAGGCCGACGTAAAAAGCGTTACTTGATTAATCACGAGTTTTAATCAGATCTGCTTATGAATAATACAACTCTCTCAGGGGGGAAAATGGCTGTGTTCAGACAATTGTGTACAGTGGTGCCTCGCAAGACGAAATTAATTCGTTCCGCAAGTCTCTTCGTCTTGCGGTTTTTTCATCTTGCGATGCACGGTTTCCCATAGGAATGCATTGAAAATCAATTAATGCGTTCCTAGGGAAACCGCCTTCAGACCAGGTCCGGGGACAGTCTGTCCCCCGACCTCTTCTGAAGGCTGGGGGGGGGGGGGACAAGGGCTTTTCTTCCCACTGCCAGCCTTCAGAAGGCTGTTCTGAAGGCTGGCGGTGGGAAGAAAAGCCCTTCTTCCCACCTCCCGCCCCGCAAGCTCCGGGGACAGGAGGGCTTTGCTGCCGACCGCCAGCATTTTAAAAGCCCCTGCTGTCCCGGGGCGATTTCTCCGCTGCCCCGAGGAGATTTTAAAATGCTGGGGGTCGGCAGCGAACGCTTCGCTCCCGCCCGCCAGCATTTTAAGATCGCCCGGGGCAGCGGAGAAGTCTCCGCTGTCCCGGGAAGGCAGGCGGGGGGAGCAAAGACTTTTGCCCCCGCCTGCCTTCAGAAGAGGTCCAGGACCTCGTTCCGATGCCCGGCGGCGGGGTGCGAGGTTCCCGCCCCCCCGCCCCGCTTCGGAGCAGCGTTCCGAAGCGGGGCGGCTGGGGCAGGTGTTCCCGCCCCCCCCGCCCCGCTTCGGGGCAGCGTTCCGAAGCCGGGCGGTGGGGGCAGGTGTTCCCTCCCCCCCGCCCGGCTTCGGAGCACCGGGAGAAGCGATCTCCCCGCAGCCCCTTGCTTCAAAAGAGGTCCGGGGGCAGCGGGAAGCGCTTCCCGCTGTCCCCGGACCTGGGGCTGCGGGGAGAAGATCGCTTCTCCCCGCCGCCCCTTGCTTCAAAAGAGAAGACCCGCTGTCCCCTGGGCAAGCTTCGTTTTGCGAAGCAAGCCCATAGGGAAATTCGTCTTGCGAGGCAACTCGAAAACGAAAAAACCTTTCGTTTTGCGAGTTTTTCGTCTCGCGAGGCGTTCGTCTTGCGGGGTACCACTGTACCAGCTTCTTAAGCTGCTATATAAAGGACTCTAACAACCATCAAGTCAACTGTCTAGGCAGGAAATGCCCTGTCCTGGACATGGTCAACTGATCTGCTCCTGGAGCTGGTGGGATTTGGAGGCAAAGGGTGCTTACAGGAATGGTCTGCTCTTTACCAAGGGCAAGACTGCCAGAACCACCAGTAACATCAGCGAGAAGTTGCTACTATTATAGACAACCAGATTAATTTATAATAATTATTATTCACACTCAGACCTTTATACAATAAAGCCACAAAGCAACTTGATAATCATTTGTCAATTGTACCGAAACCATTTCTTGAAAGTATGCCGTCCTATTAATCAATTGATTTTTTTAAAAGAGACAATTGATTTTTTCCCCTTTTTCTTTTTTACTAAACATGGCAGCTCTAGGGCCGAAGCTGAGCCTTCTCGAGTACCAGCTTCCAGATCTGCAACAACACTGACCTTGAAATAAAACTCTGGATAGGTAATTTGTGTTTTAATCTGTTTTTGTAGTTTATTGCTGGTTTTAATATTTGGATTTGTTTTATATTCTTGCTGTTAATTGTTAGTAAATTTATCTTTTTATAAACCGCTTTGAGGATTTTTACATTTAAGAGGTGTATAAAGTTTATGAAACAAAATAAACAATAGTTATTCAATGTGAACCGTTAAATTTAATATCCCTCACATCACATCACATTTTAACACAAGTGTGTGCGAAAGAGAATACCTTCTATTTTTTTAAAAAAATAATTTATATTGATTTTAACATATAAATTATAAAATGTACCAAAAAACTTATCACTTATACAATCTTTTTAGACTTCCATCAGCACCTCTGATGATCCACCGTTTTAATCACTTCTTATGCATTTCTTAACTTTATATTGCCTTTACATCTCTTAACAAATCATCCTTCCCCTTCTCTATTTTTGCAATACCTTCTATATTTTTTCATATGATAATTTCTACTGGAATGTAACAAACCCAAGTGTTTAAAGGCTTCAGCCGCTGCTGTTGGCTCACTATCATGTTTTGCTCTTCTGCTTAATTGCGTGGTCCACTCAGTTCAGCATCCTGAGGACCTGTCAGCTTTCACTGAAAAAGCAAGTTTCTGGGGCTTATAACTGCAAAGACAGGCAATGGCTGGAGAAATATCACACACCAGTGGATAGGGTAAGAACAAACAAGTCTCCTGTTTTCTATGAGGTAAGGGTGGGAAACAGACCTCTGTGTATTTTCAAGGTTTAAAACCCAGCAGAATCCAGCTTCTCTTGGCATATGATGTATCATCCTTGGTGCTGAATTTAAGCTTTAGAGAACAGTATATACAAAGGCCCTAGCCCCAGGCAGACTGGTATATTATGGCAACAGTGCTCCCACAAGCACAAGCCCTGACGCTGTGCAAGGTGCTACCAAGATTGCTGCAGATTCTGTGCGCAGGGGGCGGTAAGTGAAGTGGGAAAGTGCAATTTTCTTCCTGAAAGCTGTTTTTCTAGAAACCTCGTACCACCTTTAACACTTTCTTTCAGCCGTTCCATTCCCACTTGCATGTAAATACTGTCTTTATCCCTCTGTGTACAATAAGACCTTTATTCACGATGTCTGATTACAAGGCACCTAATACTGCTGCCCAGATACCAAGTCCATGTTTTATATTGTAGTGAGAGATCTTATCCTTTGTGGGTAAATCCTTATTCCTACTGACAACTTATTCTCCTGAAGAAAGACTGAACATATATTCAAGATTTCAGACACTACAAACCTATAAGCCGGGAGTAGAGAACTTCAGGCCTGGAGGGGGGGGGCACAAATGTGGCCTCCCGGGGCTCTCTCTGGCCCCCAGGACTTTTTCTAGGTCACATCCACCAATGGCCTGACATCTTCTTCCTTCCTTCTTTTTGTCTGGCTAGAATGTGTCATTGAACCCTGAAAACAACTTCTGCTTGCCTCAAAGAATAGAGTGAGGTGTGTGTGTGTAAAAACTAGTCTATCGTACAAAGGTAATATTTACATTTACTGCTCCACCCATTTTTGTCTCTGCTCCATCCACCATCGGCATGCAGCCTTGGAAGGGAATGTGGCCCTCTGCTTGAAAAAAGGTTCCCCAGCACTGCTATAAGCTATCATTCACTTGCTATGTACAGTATTTATTTTTCCAGCAACTGAAGAAGAGTTTGGACTTGAAATCCCGCCTTTCACTCCCCTTCAGGAGTCTCAAAGCGGCTAACAATCTCCTTTCCCTTCCTCCCCCACAACAAACACTCTGTGAGGTGAGTGGGGCTGAGAGACTTCACAGAAGTGTGACTGGCCCAAGGTCACCCAGCAGCTGCATGTGGAGGAGCGGGGAAGCGAACCCGGTTCACCAGATTACGAGTCCACCGCTCTTAACCACTACACCACACTGGCTCCGAACTGGTATTCGGAAGCATACTGTCTCCAAGCATGGAGGCAAAGCGTAGCCATTGTGGTAAGCAGCTACTGATAGCCTTCTCCTCCATCAGTTTGTCTCGCCCTCTTTTAAACCCATCCCTGTTGGTAGCCAAAACTGCCTCCTGTGGGAGCAAATCCCATAGTTGATGGGCTGTGTGAAAAAAGCGCTTTCTTTTGTCTGTCCCAAATCTTCCAACACTCAGCTTCATTGGATGTCCCCAAGTTTTAGCGCATGGGTAGGCAAACTAAGGCTGGGGGGGGGGCGGATCTGGCCCAATCGCCTTCTCAATCCAACCCACGGATGGTCTGGGAATCAGTGTTTTTTTACATGAGTAGAATGTGCCCTTTTATTTAAAATGCATCTCTGGGTTATTTGTGGGGCACAGGAATTTGTTCATTTTATTTTTTCCCCAAAATATAGTCCGGCCCCCCACAAGGTCTGAGAGACAGTGGACTGGCCCCCTGCTGAAAAAGTTTGCTGACCCCCGTTCTAGCGTTAAGAGAATAGGGGAAAAACTTTTCTCTATCTGATTTCTCCATCTCGTGTGTAATTTTACACCCTTCTGTTATGTCCCCTATTACTTGCCTTTTCTCAAAAGTAAGTAATGAACACCTGGGGGGAAAATAAATAAAAGTTATGCAGGAAGGTCCTGTTTAGGTAGAATTATCTTTATAGCAGTCAGTTCCCCCCCCCTGCATATTGGGAGGGGGTGTGTGACACTATGGGAGGAATTTTAGCAACTCTACAAAGAAGCTGGATGGTCCTGACATTTAAATACTGAAAGAGCCACATAACACCATAAAAAAAACAAAGCGAAGATTTTGGAATTACAGAGGTACCGTATTTTTCACCCTATAGGACACACTTTTTCCCCTCCAAAAATGAAGGGGAAATCTGGGTGCGTCCTATGGGGTGAATGCAGGCTTTCGCTGAAGCTTGGAGAGCAAGAGGGGTCGGTGCGCACCCTGGTTTTGGGGGGGAAATAAAGGGAAATTTTTTTTCCTTTATTCCCCCCCCCCCAAAAAAAAAAACTAGGTGCGTCCTATGGGACGGAGCATCCTATGGGACAAAAAATACGGTAGTCTTGTTGTTTCTAGAAGCTTTCCTATCAAAAAATTTACCTGCCAATACTAATGCAATGGTTTTTCGAAAGGAAGCTTTCAGAAAGACTTGTCTTTATTTTCCTTTGCATAGGAATCCAGCAAGTTCAGGCAAGCCCAGAAAGTCTTTGCCATATACTATTAACAAAGCTGTGGCAACACCATATATCCCTTCCACAGCAGCAACTGTCACTATAGACTACCCTTGCAAACTAATGCTTTCACGTGCCAAACATTCTCTAATGCTGTACACCATTTGTGTATAGTGATCTTTTAAAATATGTGCTTTACTAAACTCTTGCAGTGGAGTCAGCCTTAAATATTCCCCATCCTACTTTTGAAAGAAATGCACCTACCAATGCCAAGTTTCAAGTTAACTGTCATTTCTCTCATTTATGAATTGAGTGTCTACAAAGAGAGATGCAAAACTTACCAGCACACATATTTTTTATCCAAGAATCACAGGGTAAAGTGTCAGTCCCAATAAAACCAATGGCCATACCCTAGATCTGTGGTTTACAAACTGTGGGCCGCCAGTGGTTTGTGAGCTTTATTCAGGTAGCCAACAGTGTGTCTGGATTTGTGGATGCACATCCACTGCACTGAATATTGATTGTTAATTGTATTCTCCCTGTGCCTTTTATTTCTTAGGTTGTATTGTATTTACAATTCAAATTCTATGGAATTACAAATGCCACAGCAAGCAGAGAAACCATTAAGTGGTTCGCTAAGACCCCAAATTGTGGTGGTGGTGGGTTTGGAATAAAATAAAAATAAAGTTATGGCATTTCGCCAAACATTTAAGAAAACAATTGGGTGGTATTCGACTAAGTTTTACTCAGAGAAATTAATGAACGTTACTAAATTAGATCCATTAATTTCAATGGGTCTACTCTGGGTAAATCTTAGTTCAATATTACCCATAATTTCACTCAAGTTTTAAACATCAGATCCCACCCCCCAACTCATTGATTTGCACGTGCATAACTGCTTTATGTTGGTGCTAAGACAAGCTCTACCAGAAACACAACCAACCTCAGGCAGCAGATGCTAGGGGCCACCCAAGCTGTTTTGTACCCACTAGGTTAGCCTACTGCCCTCAAGTCAAGTGGAGGATGCTATGCAATGACCAGTGTTGAAGAAAGATTAAACTGCCAGTCCAGCCAGCTTCTCTATGTGGAATTGGGAGTGGGGACCACCTTGTCCTTTGCTTTAGGCAGCAAACTGCACTGGGTTAGCCATGGATAGCATAGACATAACATTCCAGATATACTTTAACATGATGAAGCAATGCTCCCTTGCCCGCTGTTAAAGTTGAGCAGACTGGTGGGTACTAGGGACTTCCCAGTGGTGGTCCCACACCTGTGCAATTGCTGTGAACTCTATGGGCCCCCTCTTGTGGCCTTTAAGGAGATTCAAAAATTTCTGTATGCCACCAAGCTTTTTATTGACAATTATATCTGTCGCTCTTTCTATTCAAATGCCCCTCGCTGTATTATTACGATATTCCATTGTTGTATTGGTTTTGACATTTTAATTGTAAACTACCTTGTGAAAGTTTGCCTTAAAGAGGCAGAGTGGAAATAACTAAAATCAAGAGTTTTCTGAATGAGTGGAAGTGACTGCCTTTGGAAGACTTCCATGGTTTCCAATTGGGACAGGAAGGACAGCTGCGTGTACACCTATTTTCCTATACAGCTTGGTCCTTTTCTGCTGTCAATGTTTACTCAGCTGTTGTACCCTGGGCCGGCCACAGGTGATTGTATCCGGCACCATTGGAATGCAAAGAGGCAGAGACAAGGGAGCACTGGGGACATTCGGCTGAACCTCCCCTTATTGCAGTCCACTGGCAGTCTCAGTCAATTCGCTTGTGGCAGACTCTCCTCAGTGGTTTGTATTGCTTAATGAAGGGGCAAAGGCTAAGCAGAAAAACTGGAGCTATGCACTTCCATATATGAAAACTCTATAAAACAAAATATTGAGCATTATAAAATGGGTACCGCTGCCTATTGTGAAAGAATGCAGTCGTATTTCACTGCAACAGATCCTTTGGGAAGCTAGAAGGTCTGGCATTGATAAAGCGATTTGACTAAAAACCTAACGTTAAATGCCCTCAATGCAATATTAATCCCTTCAGCCAGCATTAACTTCTCCCCTGTCTTTCCACCATGCACAGAGGTTGGAATCTGGCTGCATGGTATATAAGATCTAGCTGAATACTGATATTTCAGCAGTCTTTTGCCCCTGCAGTCCTAAAATGAAATGATGTCTGGATTTCTAAGCAGATTAAGATTTTCCAGGTCATTGAGCTAAATGAAACCAGATCTACTTGAATGAAAACTAATACTACATATTTCAAGAGACTCGATCGTGCAATGATTGTGTCCTGGTGCCTAGGAGGTGCAGAAAACAGACCTGAGAGTAGGTCTTCTCAGTAGCAGCATCTGGATTGTAGAATTTGTTATCTCAAGATACCCAGCAATCTGATTCACTTTAGATAATCAGGTATTAGGTCTAGATCAGTGTTTCCCAACCGGTGTTCCGCGGCACACTAGTGTGCCGCGAGACGTTGCCTGGTGTGCCGCGAGATGTTGTCTGGAGGGAGGCGGGCGAGTCGGGCGGCGAGAGGCGGGGCGGCGGCGGCGAGGAGAGGCCGCCCAGCGCGGGGCTCTCGCCGTCTGCCTGCCTGGCTGCCTGCGTGGCGCTGACATCACGGGGCTGTAACGTGCCCCACATAGGCACACGCGGGGCGGCGAGCGAGCTCCCTCCCACATCCCATCGCCGCTCGCTTCGGCCAGCCTACTGGGCTGTCGCAGGCAGAAGTCCTGCGCATGCGCGAGGTTTTCGCGCCTTCGGGATTCCCTTCACGCCTTCCTCCTCCCGGGTCCTTGAGAGCGCGGGAAGCGGCAGCGCGAGACCGGCGTTGAGCCTGGTAGGTATTGCGCTTGCCAAGGCAGTCATTTGGGAAATGAAAACTTGCAAAGCAAGCAACCAGTTCAATCTGAAGTACGTGTATGCTTAATATCCTGTATCTGAAACCTGTTCTGCCCCCTCCCCCACACTTGGTGCCATTTTCATCTACACATGCAGCAGAGTAAGTTGACCCAGAATAGTACCAATTCAGATGGCAGATGGGAGAATGACAGTGCTGAATGCTTTCCCATGTAGAACAGTCCCTGCAAATAAAAACCTAGCATATTTGGAAGAGGGATGCTAGCCTAACCATTACCTTCTATGCTGTTACTATTTTTTTATTTTTTTTTTACATAAGTAAAAAGTGACCTTTCCCCATCTGGCATAGTGGTGTGCCTCGAGATTTTTTTCATGAAACAAGTGTGCCTTTGCCCAAAAAAGGTTGGGAAACACTGGTCTAGATAGCCTCCTAGAATTAGTTCTGGTTTTTGATTATTGATTCTAGGCCCAGGAGTACTTTATAATTGTTTGGTTATTTCAGTATTGGCTTTGTTTTTAATTATGTGATTTGTAAGCTGCTCTTAATGCTCCTTGAAGCACAAGAGACAGGCATGTTGCCTTATAAACAAAATTACAAGAACCCTCCCCATTAATAGATATCACAATGTAAAAATCTCCTAAAAGTGTCTTATAATGGCATCCCGTAACTAGACTGAGAAATCCTGGTATCCACAGTCATTTAAACTGAGAATCTTTACAAATGAAGAAAAGTATTTTTGTTGTTCTGGAACAAACAACAAGCTGATTTGGATCATGGAAATATGTATCTTTTTTCTGTTCTTCCATTCCTACCCGGCAATTACATTCAGACATGCGTTTCTCTTGAAATCGTACCCAGGTAGAGACAGGAATAGACATCATGCTCACCTGATACCTTTGCTGCTGGAAAAGAAAATATCAAAACTGGGTATTCCTGCAGGGGAACACAATGAAGAGACTGTGCATGTTTGAGCCGCACTTCCAGTCCCTTCCCAGGTAGATTTCAGAGGGGAAAACAAGCAGTTTGTGTCAAACGCTTTACAATTGGCACTGGGAGGCCTATAATGAATAAACAGGCTCCAGGAGAAAAGTAACCAAGCAGCACAAGTCAATTCTGCTCTCAACTAAAAAAACAAGTAAATAACTAAACCGTGTATGTGCTAGAACTACCATGTTCCATGCACTGACCCCACCAAGTGAGCACACACAGTAGCTATGTAGGCTTCAAAATAGCATTGCTATCATTGATAAGTTGCCCTTGCTTTAAATATTTGATGCCTACAGCTCAGAATACATTCCTGGCAGCTATCTAAACTCCAGGTATTACAAATAGCTCTGTGCTGAGAAAGCTTTGATGCTTGGCACCCAGCCAGCTTCTTTAAGCAGCTAAATCAGCAGCAATTTTGCCCTAATGAAAATGACTGTCAGGAAATGCCAGCCTTATGTACCTATCATTGAACTCTTTCCTACATTTTCAGGCAGAAGGTAGAAAGTCATTCTGATAATGACAAAGGAACGGCTTCTGTCACTATCTACCTAATGGTCAAACTTAATTCATTGGCATCTGTGACTCACATCTGTCTCAATAAGGCTCCAAGGCTGTGGCAGACACATCAAGCCCATGCTGGACCTACATTTTCTATTTAACTAGATCTGCCAAACACTAACTCTCTAGGTTTTGCGGTGAAGTGCAAATCAGTTCCTCAGAAGTTACAAGCCCATAATACAAGCCTGGAGACACGGCCTCTTAAATCTGGTTGAAAAGAAGACATGCATATTTAATATGCAGAAATGTACCAACTGACACAGTAAAGAACACAAAAGCGAAAGTTTAGCTAATTTTTATCAATGAAGCCAAAACCTTTCAAATAATATTAATCATTGAATTTATTTGTCATTTTCTACCAGAAAAGTCTCAAAGTGAGTTACAACAACAGCATTCAGGCAACCACAAATATGTATGATGTGTAAAACCAACAACACACTAAAACCAATGATCCACAATCACCAAAACCAAGCAAAAATGCCCTTCCCTCACACAACACAAGGATTCCAACTGAGATAGCCACAAGAACCCCAACAATAAGGTAAAGGTAAAGGTACCCCTGCCCGTACGGGCCAGTCCTGCCAGACTCCAGGGTTGTGCGCTCATCTCACTCTATAGGCCGGGAGCCAGCGCTGTCCGCAGACACTTCCGGGTCACGTGGCCAGCGTGACAAGCTGCATCTGGCGAGCCAGCGCAGTACACGGAACGCCATTTACCTTCCCGCCAGTAAGCGGTCCCTATTTATCTACTTGCACCCGAAGGTGCTTTCGAACTGCTAGGTTGGAAGGCGCTGGGACCAAACAGCGGGAGCGCACCCCGCCGCGGGGATTCGAACCGCCGACCTTTCGATCGGCAAGTCTTAGGCGCTGAGGCTTTAACCCACAGCGCCACCCGTGTCCCTAACCCCAACAATATTAGGATCCAAATGCCTGGGAGGATTAAAAAACAACAACACATTTTTACCTGGTGCCCAAAATCTGTCAACATTGGTGCTAGCAGAGCTTCCACAAATATAGGGCTGCCACCCCAAAGGTCTGTGCTGGCAATCTTCCAGAGACTTGTTATTGGGAGGTGGTAAGGGTGGCACTGTGGGTAAAACCTCAGTGCCTAGGACTTGGTGGGCGGTTCGAATCCCCGTGGCGGGGTGAGCTCCCGCTGTTCGGTCCCAGCTCCTGCCCACCTAGCAGTACGAAAGCACTCTTAAGTGCAAGTAGATAAATAGGGACCGCTTTATAGCGGGAAGGTAAACGGCGTTTCCGTGTGCTGTGCTGGTGCTGGCTCACCAGCTGCAGCTTCGTCACGCTGGCCACGTGACCCGGAAGTGTCTTCGGACGGCGCCGGCTCACGGCCTCTAGAGCGAGATGAGCACGCAACCCCAGAGTAGGACATGACTGGCCCATACAGGCAGGGGTACCTTTACCTTTTTAAGGTGGTGTGTGGGAGAAGGAATGAAGTAGGGAGCCAGAAAAAAAAATTAGAGCATGTACAGCTCTTTGGACCTTTGGTGGGTAGCAAGAGAAAGGAACAAAAAGCAGTCAGAAAAACAGGTCCAAAAATGAAGCAAGAGAAATGTAGACTAAGGGGAGTATCATGGTGCCCGAAAGAAGCTACACAACATCATCCATGTATCATGGTAATTTAAATGCTAGGCAGCGACTGCAACACAATATGCCAGCTTCAAACACCTATTTAGAAGCTTTGAAGCTAATCTGTTTAATTTGTAACTACAGCTGGCATAATGTAATGGCTAAGAGGCTGAGCAATGAATCAGGAAGTGCCTGGGTTGACTCTCACCTCTGCCACAAACTCACTAGGAGGCTGCAGGCAAACCACTGTCTTTTAGGCTCCCCCTGCAATGTGGGGGATATCAAATACAGACTTATCTTATAGGGTTGTTGTTAAGGATTGCAACTAGATAATGCATTACACATGGAAGTGCTAGGCAAATGTTAGGTATTATTACTGCGGCAGCCATACCTAAATGGAAGATATGGTGGATTAGATCCGGATAAAAGTATTCGGTAAGCTTCCTCCGGTGTTTTCTTTAAGGAGATTACCTGCAAAAGAAAACCAACGTGAGCAACACACTGTCTTAGAAAAGCTAAAATGGTATTTGCAGTGGTACAATATATTTTCTCAAAACAAGACCTTAATGTGAATTGGATGAAACCTGCCATTCTACACAGACTTAAAGAGTATTTTCATGCTTCAATCGGTCAGAGAAATGCCAATAGGCTGTATACAATGCTGCTGCTCAGCAGACAGTGAGGAACAGGGAGGGAAGCAGTTTTCAGAGATGTCCCCTTCCCCCGATCTGCTGCAGAAGATTTGGAAAGGGCTGCAGCGGGGAGAAGAATTGCCCAAAATATATTCCCTCACCTTCTACCGACATAATTCTTACCATTAGCTAAGCAGCATGGTTGGATAACATACATTATTCTTAATGTAGATATGCCCATCTCATGTTTGATAGAAGCATCACAGCTTGCAATTCGCTTTCCAATAAATCATGTTTTAGGGCATGTTTTTGTATGAGTGGGATTGCATTATGAGACCATTTCAGGAAACTCCACCCAGTTTGCTGCAACATCCTGAGTTCAGTTCTATCCACTGTTATACTGACGATAACACATCCACTGAAGCCACAGAAACGATTAGTTCCTCTGACTTCTGTGGTTATTAGAGTCAGTATTCTTCTCCTGACTCTCTTATAATAAAGCACTCCTATTCTCATTCAGTACGCTTCATGGAAATCAAATTACTTCCTTCTCTTTTGTAGTAGTGAAGATGTAGGTCATGACGGCTTACAGAAGTAAGCAGTAACAAAAAAAAAAGTGCTAATAAACTTATGAATGAAATCTGTCTTTATAAAAGATCGCCTTACCTCACATTTGCCCACTCAACTGCATCAATTGACAGAATTGGCACTACTACAGGTGCTATTCTGCATTTGTAAGAACTCTTTCATTCAGTGTGGCAGTGCCTACACTTTGTAATTCCCTGCCTACTGGGAGCAAGCAGGCGCTGTATTCCTTTTGGCACTTGTTAAAAACCAATATGCTTAGAAATTTGAGGTCATTTTAATCTGTTTTAGTATCTTAACTTCTGTATGTTTTAAAGTATGGCTGTGCTTTTTTCTTGATTTTACTGTTTTATCTTTTGTAAGCTGCTTTGAGGTTGTTTTTTATCATCAAGCGGCATATAAATTTTTATGAAAGAATAAATTACTAACAAATATAGAGAACTGTGTCCTTTATCAAAACTTAACTTTATGTTTTCATTGCTAACAGTAGTTGATAATAACGTGATTCTAGGACTGTTTTGCAAACCGTATTTTCATTCTCTCAGTTTCCTGAAAAGTTCTTTCTAAGGAATGAACTGTTCTATGATTAGGACGCTGCATAGGCACATTTCAAGGGAATTTTAAACTACATTCTGCAAATTCTGAGCTGGTAGAGTAAATGCTCAGTAGCACATGCAAAATCATTTCAGGCTTTCCGTTATTTCACACACCAGTGGCTGCTAAACTGTTCCTTGCTATAGCTGATGACGTTATACCAGGAGTTCTACTGAAACTAACAAAAGCATCCTGGGAGAATTATAGAGCTGCATTTAAGGCAGCCTGGGAAAAAACCACTCTACACAGTATGATTACTTTCTACTGTAAACAGTATGAGTCCCAGATTCAACCAGATGTGCTCTGTGCCACCAGGACATGATACTGGTTTCATGAGTGATTTGTTTCACACAATGGTAGAGTCAAATGTTAACTAGACCTCGCTAGGTAGAACTAGGAGCACAGTTTGCTAACAGTGTGGAGGAAATGGGGGGAAAGAATGGGGCTCCCACCTTGCATTTTGAACAACACTCAAGGCAGCATTATAAATAAAGCAAGATGAGAGGGAAATATGTGTTCCTGGGAACTGGGTTCAACGGAAAATACGTAAGTCACATTGTGTGCCTGTTTATAGTACACAGCTACCAGTGGAAGTTCCATTCTAGAATTTAATCTAGTGTTTGCCTATTCTCATTTTACACATTAATATTTTAGCATTACGGCAGTAAAAAAAAGCAAACCTCTAAACTAACAATGTTCAGAATGTCATGTATTAGACTACACAAACATCAGGAAACATTGTTTTTCAAAACAGCAGCATTATGCATAATAAACCTAGCACATGAAGGGAGAGATAAATGAGTGGAAAATGTTGGCTGCATGCAAGTTTAGGACTAGTAATTCAACGGAAGGTTATTTTGGCAAGAGAGGAGAGACTCTCGTTCTATTTTCCTTCAAAGAGCAGCCTACTATCCTAAGAAGCATACAGTGCAAAGCAGGACTGACCCACTTCTGGCACTACCTGTCTCACCTGTAAGCTTGATTTGCACCCACACCTGGGAAACAGCAATTAGATGAGGCTATGATGTGCCTAGTATCAACCCCTGCAGAATCCTTACCCCCACAACTGGAGATACAGATTGCGTCTCCATCCCTAATCCTTGTTAAAACGTCATGAACAACACACACCTGACTTTTCTACAGGAAAGTATACCAGACCATTAGAGTTTGTCCATGCTAAAAAGGGCTGTAACAGTGGCACTCTTAACTCAACCATTAATGTAATTAATTTAGCCAGTCGTACACAAGCCAGGCAGACATGTCTGTCCTAGCTGAATAATCGCTCTTCTGCTCCACTTTGTGTGTGTGCAGTTCTACATTAACCTGGCTGTTTGTTTCTGCTATCTATGGCACAAGGAGTGCTGTGGGAGGGCAGAGCCAAAGGGAAGCATGCTCTGAGCTCTGCCAAGGCTTCTCAGGATGAACATAATTGCAAGGGACAGGCAAGCCTAGCCCCATCCATCAATCAGAGAAGCAGAAGCTACAGGAAACTTGTTTCCGTCCTCCTTGCCATAAAGAACTGTGCACCAATGCTTGTTTTCCTCTTCATTCCTTATTCCTTCTGCACTGTGTCTCTTAGAGAATTCCTATCCGCAGTCAAACAATCTAAGTGCTGTACAGAGCTTGGACATTTCTACATGCTTTATTAGTTACTATTAAAAGGAATATTTCTACCACAATTCACTGTTTGCAGTACTTTTGCTGCACTATCTTCTCAACACTAATGGTTCTGCATGATCACGCCTGTTGCAATAGCAACCAGGTTTATTTATTTATTTAAACACAGAAGGCTTCCATTGTCAGATCCAGGATGAGGTTGTCAGCCAAGAAGTATAATCTCAACCGTGCAGAATATAAATGCCATTACAGACTTAGAAACGATTCCAACATTATAGCCAGAAAGGATGACAAATGGGACACCAAGTTCATCATGGCATCGTTGAATTACAGAACAGGAAACACAAATCCCCCAGGCCACATTCTACAGACCATCATCCTTGGACGCCCTTGAGTCATACCATACAGAACTATTTGGGCCTGCTGAAGAATTTCCATATAGAAGAACAGAACAAATGTATAGAGAAATCCAAAAAAGATTGGGTTTAAGTCCTACTGCCCAATGAGGGCTGATAGGCACAAGAATGTACAGTATTTTTTGCTCTATAAGACGCACCAGAACACAAGATGCACCTAGTTTTTGGAGGAGGAAAACAAGAAAAAAAAATATTCTGAATCTGAGAATAGGGAACAGCAAGAGGGATCACTACGCAGTGAAAGCAGCAATCCCTCTTGCTGTTCTGGCTTCTGGGATAGCTGTGCAACCTGCATTCGCTCCATAAGACGCACATACATTTCCCCTTACTTTTTAGGAGGGAAATAGTAAGTCTTATAGAGCAAAAAATATGGTAATTTAAAGCTAACTCCCTTTCAATGACTACGAGTCGAAACACAGTAGGTGTGGCAATTGCTACTTGCCTTCTTGTGAAGTACTGGTCCTTTGTTGATTTCATTTCCATGTCAATACCATCCCCATATGACTACTGTTTGGTGTTTCTCAGCACACATATGAAGTTAAAGCAAATGTTATGCTCCTCTAGAAAAAGCTCAACTAGTTCATTTGTTTGTCTCTTGCTCAGTTGCTTCACAAAGGGCCCATTTGTTTTCATTACTCCATACAGGAAGATTATGACATATGACGTACTTATACAAGTTCATATTCCCAAAGTAATGTTGATGATCTCAGTAGAGATAATATTTATTTTTTCTTTTTGGAACAGGTATTTACACACCCTTGCCCTATACAGGAGACCCATTTCTAAACAACATAAATCCAAAACGTAACTTACTGTCATTTAGCCAAAAGAGCATTATTTTAAGATGTACTGCTACAAAACTTCAAACGTTTAACTTGTTTACCTATATAGATAAATAACCTACATTTTATATGCATGCTTCAAATCATCATCATCATCATATCAAGCTTCCCAAATAAAACCAACACAAACTTTGCCATCTTGCCTCACCAGCACAGCTATAGATCTTTTAAAAAACATAATTTACAAAGTGTCAAAACTGTGCGCACAGCTCAACATGAAAGCAGTAGGGCACTCTCTCCTGCTGGTTCCCTTGAATCCAAGAAGAATGAATAAGGGAAAAAGGCCCTGCAGCAGACTGAACCCCCTGGGACCAATCGTAGAGTCTGGATTCCCAGTCCAAGGAAGATATTGAAAGGAAATTGGACACAAGAACGAACAATGCTGTATTATGTGAACACAGTGTACCACTAAATGTAACTATCTTTTTTACCTCCTTTCCCTGCTTAAGACCAGAAGCAGGAAAGGGAGCAACAGAAGAGACAAAGGTTCAGAAGAATGGGGAAATCTCTCCCACCTTTTAAATATTGGACTAGATTGTAGAAGAATTATAACAGTGATACTAGCATTTATAGTATCTGTACTTAGCCAAAAACATATAGGTCAGCAAGTCCCTGCAAGAGAGCGAGCGAGACAGACAGACTTATCAAGTGATACTTACTGCATATGCACCTATCAAAAATGCGGCATTTGCTCGTTTCCGCTGGTCAAAGCTGGTATAATATACTATTTTCTTTCTTGAAAGACTGAAAGACTGTTTGAAAAGAAAAGAAAAGTACGAAGGGATGGTTAACACAGAACCACAAATTTAAGCAAATGAAATACTGGCAGCTAAGTAATACCAGTTTAGCGTTGTGTGTCTTGGCAGTTCTTTCAAATCACCTCACTCCCTGGTCAAGTGCTCCTCAACTAGGGATGGGAGAATACATTTATTTGGCTCACATTAAAACTTAATTTTGCATTTTCCGAACTAATATGTGAACTAAAACACATTTAATCTTTTGAAATCTGTACTTCTCTGAATTTTCTTATGTAGATCCCCAAAAGGTACACACAAAATGCAAATATTAGGAGAAATGTGCACAAAAATCCTCTCAAGATTTTATGCAGACTAAAAATAAATAAAAATCACAAACTGCTGCAGAAATGGGACAAACTTAGGATCGGAAAAGGAAAAAACAGGGGGAAACAAAACTGACAGATTCATCTGTCCCTAGACAATCACAGTATGTATGCCTGCAAATTGGCCACTTGTCTTTCTTACTTTTCTTCTTCAGCCTCTTTCTGAGATGGTTTGGATATTACATCAGCCACAGGTGATGGCATTCCTGTGGCTAACTTCCCATCGCCTGTGCTCATCTTCTAATAAAACCTACTGAATGCCTAAATTCTAGTAGACAATACGCCTGAGGAACTGGGACACCAAAATAACCTCTTTAAGACATCTGGAACAAACAGTCTCCTCATGTATTCACTCAGCAACAACAATAAAGACAGAGGGAATGCTTTACAAGACAGCCACACCTTTGAATGAAAAGTCCAGAACATGTAAATCAATCACCAGGCTCCATTCTTAGCTTGCTGCTTACTGTGCCGAAACACCAGTAATATCAAATGTTAAATCTCTCACATGAATAGGGGTTAGAGAACAATGAACCAGTGACTTGTTTTCTACTCTTGTGCTCAGCATAGGGGTGAAGCATCTTGAAGAAGAGTGATCTATTATGACCTAGGCTACGTGGATCACGGTTCAAGACAGCTTATGCCTTAGGAAATTTTTAAACTTATCGTGTTAAGATAACGGCCTATTTCACACCCAACAGAGAAACAAAACAGAATCCTAGCACACACTGCTCAAATTGCACGCATTCCTTTCTTGTTTGTCAACCCGTGTTACCTTCAAACTAGCAACTCATGGTTTGCTTCTCTTCAAACACACAGCTAGAACAAAGCCAGGAACAAACCATGGCATATTCTTTGCTTGCTCTTGTGGTTTGGAGGGAAAAAACAGACCCCAAGCACTGATTTGCATGTAATTGTGAGTCAACACTCTGGTTGGTTTCCTCTTAATGCAGCAAAGGAAGAGAGATGGCTGCAATCTGAACAGCATACATGCTTGTTCCCTGTAAACTATGGTTTGTTTCATCCTGGCTTACTTTTATATGTAAATCAAGCCACTGCATTAATTTCTATGAAATATAATCATTTTCAAACTATTTTTCATCCAACAAAGTTTCAGATCATCTTGTGAGTTAACTGGAAGAATACCGTTAATATATGTGGTATATATTTTAGTTGTCATGGAACTGCATTATCAAATCCATGGTCCAATTTTCATATGAAGCATAAATTGTCATTTTCTTTATTCAGAGAGAGAAAAACACAATCTTAATGTAACAGCAATTCTGTTAATTATGATAAATGGCTGTTAATAATAACAGTTTGTTAAATTTTAGCAAAAAACCCCCCAATATTTAGAAGAAAATACAATGTTCTCACCTTTAATTTCTTGTTTAGTTTACAGCAGAATCGATGTACCAGAGCCACATTTAAAGGTCCAAAATCTGCATAAAAACTAGAAGAAATATATACCAATGGTCAAAAAACTTGTACTTTAGGCCTTTTGCTGTTGTCAAATATTTCAGTATTTGAAGGCTTTCCCTTCCTAGCAACATCTCCACTGAAACCTAGAGGCACAGCATGTAGCAGCAGAGCACAAATAACACTCGGTTCTATTGTGTAAGGGCAGGTGAGACAATGAGATTACAGTAAAAGGTGACGTCTGCTCCACACGGATAAATTGAAGGACCACCTTTGATTATATTCAATGGCCATGTCTGATCAGCAGACGGACAGTTAACAATTTTCCAGGGGTGCCATATAGTTTTTCTGGCTGATTTAAGTGCAGCTGTTCAGAAACCAGAAACATCACCATCTTGATTTGTCAGGAGATAAGGAAAAATATGTATACTCTGCCCCTTCAGAAATTTTTTTAATTGCAATATATACTTTATATTACAGTGTGTAATCCTGCATTTGCTAAATTTATAGCTACCATACTTACACAAATAAATAGTTAGAATCTCAAACTTGTCCCATTATTATTATTATTATTACTGAGAACTCAGTAAATGGTAATTACCCAAATGGTAATGTAGGGGCAGAACAACAGTTTTAGGTTAAAAAAAGAACTCCAAATGGAGTGAAATAATTAAAATATAATAGACAATAAGCTGCTGCTGCTAATGTATTGTAAAGCGTGAACTTGAGTCCAGGAAGCTGTGATCACCTTCCAGGAATAAAGATGAGGCATTACTGTTGTAAAAGAGGGATAGGATCTGAGCTGATTCACAAACCAAGTGTCATGCTTCCAAGAGTCCTTAGTAACTGTTGCCAGCCCATAACACGCACATATAGGATAGGCCCATTCAGGTTAAAGAGTGCAAAAGCAGCACTTTATAGACTGGGGGAAAGTATGCACTCAAGCAGTTTGAGTAAGTATTCCATTAATTAACATTTTCTTAGTAGTCCTGTTTTCAGAATCCAATTACTTTGTGTCACAAGATTTGTATACCTATGAGGCCATGAGGTATTTGATAAAACAAAGCTAATGTCAGATATAGTCCCACAGCTCTGTGATGTTGGAAGGTGCAGCTAAGTTTTCATTTTCCAGAAACAGACACATTAAGCTAAAACATGCCACTTTGGTGTTGATGGGACTTGCTAGCTTCGAAGAGGTACTTGGCTCTGTATGACATTTTGATAAATGAATTCAGAGTCTCTCACAGATAAGTTGTATGATGTAGCTCACCATTAGGTACAGTAACTTTTGCAACTGTTGCAGGGGTCAGCAAACTTTTTCAGCAGGGGACCAGTCCACTGTCCCTCAGACCTTGTGGGGGACTGGACTATATTTTTTTGTGGGGGAAATGAATGAATTCCTATGCCCCACAAATAACCCAGAGATGCATTTTAAATAAAAGGACACATTCTACTCATGTAAAAACACACTGATTCCCGGATCATCCGTGGGCCAGATTTAGAAGAAGAAGAAGAAGAAGAGTTTGGATTTGATATCCCGCCTTTCACTCCCCTTCAGGAGTCTCAAAGCGGCTAACATTCTCCTTTCCCTTCCTCCCCCACAACAAACACTCTGTGAGATGAGTGGGGCTGAGAGACTTCAAAGAAGTGTGACTGGCCCAAGGTCACCCAGCAGCTGCATGTGGAGGAGCGGAGACGTGAACCCAGTTCCCCAGATTACGTGACTACCGCTCTTAACCACTACACCACACTGGCTCTCAAGAAGGCGATTGGGCTGGATCCGGCCCCCAGGCCTTAGTTTGCCTACCCATGGTTTATAGTCTCTCTGCTGATTGAACACCTAAAAGATCCAGTATCTTCAAAGTGCGCTTGAGATGGGTGTTAAGATTTCAGAAGGAGCAACGCAGTTTAGTTGCGAGGCACAAGGAGTTAAGGTTCTTATGAGCTTCCTCCATTTGAAACAGATACAGACCAGCTAGAGAATGTGCTGCCCATGTAAGCCTATTGTGCATTAACCAGTCAAGTGTGATATGCCAAGCCTAGATCTGCTTGCAAAGAACAGAACAAGAGCTAGCATTCTTCTTGAAGAATAAGCCAATGACAAGTTCCCAACTCATTAATTAGTTACCAGTCTGACTAAATCAGCCCTGTGGCTGCAGATCATTCCCCTCTACTTTACTTTTCACCATATTTATTACAAGATAAGCAGTAAAAATAGGGCAAAGACATTTATTTAAGACATATATGTCATCTTAACATGAATAATCGCTTTCAATACACTGGGCTTAAGGGAAAAGAATAGCTGGCCTATTCAGCTTTTTATTTTCATTAGACAGTATAAAAGCACATTCATTTTCCTGGGCATGACATGTTTTGATGTTTAATCATAAAATATTTAATTGGACTTGGCAGAGCTGGAGTGTTAATAGTTGGCATTTGAGACATGGCAGTTATGGTACAAACTTGAACTCAAAAGTTATCAAAGCAATGTGGCTACAAAGAAAGGCAGCTGCTGCTGATTGCTACATTTATAGGAAGCAGGAAGTTGCCTAAATCTCTGTAGATCTCGTAAGGCTTAGTTGTTAAAGTTAGATCTTTCTTTCATGTGAAAAAACCTGAAGAGCATTCAGGGGAGCCAATTCAATTCCTGAAAATAGATGGCAGGATGTGGAGGAAACTATACCTATTTTAAAAATTAAGTGTTCATATACATTTCACAATGGTATTCAGTAATTTTAAGAGAGTGGTATCAGATGCAATGAAACATCAGTAAACAGTTTTGTTTTTTTTTAAGGCAGACTTGCACAGAAAACAGTAACCCGGTGATTTCTGGAAAAGAAGGTTTTAGGTCCTAATCCTATGCATGTGGATTCAAAAGTGCTACTCAGATTATAGGACAACAGCCTTAACCTGCCTTCAGAAAGAGGAGAAGGGAACAACATGCTGTACTCAGATGTTTCAGGTACTGAATTGACAGCCAGTGTAGTCAACACGAAATATGTGATACTGAGAATGCAGATATCTCACAATAGGGGATTAACAACGTAAATCCATGTTTGTCAACAAATGGGAAACTGCATTTTGCAAACATCTTCAAGACCTGCCCCAATATGGAACACTTTCTGCAAGTCAAAATACGGTTGATTGGTCCTTTGATCCAACAGACAGGAATAGCCAAGATGACGATGACAAATGTACTACATTAATAGCACTACAGAAGAACCTTTATGATGGGCAAGGCCACCTTCTGATACCATCACACATTAAAATTTGCTTATGTTGCATGACTGAATGGGCCTTAACGGTGGTTCAAATACTCATAATGATGTTGCATAGGCATGGCATTAGGGAAATTTGAACCAAAAATAGTGACATATACTTTTCCATCATCCTTCTGCACCTAGAACAGAAGCTCGGCATGATTCTGAGATTTAAAAACACACACACATCAGGAAGACAGCCAAAAAAACAGGTGGCTTAAATTTTCTTCATGCTGATTAGTTCTTTCCTTACTGTATTGCTTCCTGCATAATTCTCTCAGGAATAGCCTTCTCAAATGAATTCTCCAGAGAGTTTCCTTTTTGAATAATAGGGAGAAAATCTGTTAATTGTTGATGGCATGGGGATAAATGCACTATATAGGAAGTTTCTATTTGCGTTAGCAGATCAGAAAATTCCATTGTAGAACATGGCGTACCATGTGCCAGGGACCACTTATGTTAAAATGTATTTCTAAACTGGTTGTATCTTTGTATTTTTGTGATGAAAATGGTTTCTAACAAATAAATGCAACAGACCAACTGACTACTTGATTAGTCGACATAAATTGGATTAAAAGAGTTTCTAGATTTCTAGGTCCCCACTTGGGTGGGGATCCCCGTGGAAGCCGGCACCTGCATGGGGGTGCCTGGTTGCATTCCTCAGAATTTTGCGTCCAAGACGATGCCCCCCCCCGTGCCCCCCCCACTACACCACTGCCTGTACATATATACTCAGATGTCAGAGAAGCCTTCCAGGCAGAGACTGAAGTATGCTAAGACCACTCTCCACTCTAATCCTGCTGTGAACCAAACTAAGGTATGTTTTGATCAGCATTGCTAAGGAAAGACAAGTGATGCTCAGTGAATGGTCAAGTGGGAAACAGTCACAGCACTTTCATTAGCAAAACACTGTCATGGCTCTCAAGCAAAGTAATTCAGTTTTAAAATAATAACATCCATTAAAGTGAAAGAAAGAATTAATTAAAACGTGATAAGTGTCATTAAAGACAGTCAAATTCTTTAAGGAAATGGAGCAATTTATAAAACAACTATGAAGTTCAATTGAAAGTTATACCACTTTTTTTATTATATTTTTAAGGCTAGACAGGCCAAGAGATGTTGCTTGATAGCAATGACAGAATCAAGAAGACTAAAGGGCAAGGCAGTTCCATTAAAAAGTGGAAAAGTTGCTCAAATGAAAAAAAAAAAGGTCATATGTTCTAGCAAGCCGAATATAAATTGTTAAGGCAAGACAAGTACAGTGGTACCTCAGGTTAAGAACTTAATTCGTTCTCAAGGTCCATTCTTAACCTGAAACTGTTCTTAACCTGAGGTACCACTTTAGCTAATGGGGCCTCCCGCTGCCGCCGTGTCATTTCTGTTCTCATCCTGAAGCAAAGTTCTTAACCCGAGGTACTATTTCTGAGTTAGCGGAGTCTGTAACCTGAAGCGTCTGTAACCCGAGGTACCACTGTACCAGTTCTTTCAGAGAGAGTGTGACCCCATCAATAACAGGCCAATCTCCCACAATGCCTTAATCTTCTCTGGGTTCATACTCAGTTTACTGGCCTTCACCCAGTCCACCAAGACAATGGTACAGATCATGTACAGCCCCTCCCAACATAAATGTTACGAGACTTTGCCCCAAAGCTCCTAAGGACCACTCCCAACAGCTTCATATAGATGTCGGAGGCAAATCATGCCCTGCAGCACACCAAAGTGCAAGGATCATGGGACAAAAAGCAAAGTCTTCCAAAGCTCTGGACATGTCCTGATAGGTAGGAGTGCAAACACTTTAAAACAGCGCCAACGTGGAATAGTGTGTGTGGTTTGGGAACAGACAAAAAAGGAAAAGAATAACAATGGAATTCACTCCATATGAAATAGTAATAGCCACCAACTTGGATGGCTTTAAAAGAGAATTAGACAAATTTACAGAGGATAAGGTTATTTGTAGGGACGCGGGTGGCGCTGTGGGTTAAACCACAGAGCCTAGGACTTGGTGATCAGAAGGTCGGCAGTTCGAATCCCCGTGACGGGGTGAGCTCCCGTTACTCAGTCCCTGCTCCTGCCAACCTAGCAGTTCGAAAGCACATCAAAGTGCAAGTAGATAAATAGGAACCGCTCCAGCGGGAAGGTAAATGGCGTTTCCATGCACTGCTCTGGTTTGCCAGAAGCGGCTTAGTCATGCTGGCCACATGACCCAGAAGCTGTCTGCGGACAAACGCCGGCTCCCTCGGCCCATAGAGCGAGATGAGCGCCGCAACCCCAGAGCCGGTCACGACTGGACCTAATGGTCAGGGGTACCTTTACCTTTACCTAAGGTTATTTGTGGTTACTAGCTATGATGGCTGTGTTCACTGTTGGAGACAGTATGGCTCTGAAAACTGGTTGTAGGGAATCATGAATGGTACTACACCCAGGATTTACTTGTGGGCTTCCTAGAAGCATTTGATTGGCTTCAATGAGAATGGGATGTTGGACTAGATGGGCCTTTGGCCTGATTCATCAGGACTGTTCTTAAATCTGGAAAGAGGGTTTCTTTTTAACATATGCTGAAACACTGAAGAGTAGGATTATTTTTTTTAAGGTTTTTGGTGGTGTTATTTTTTAAGATGGCTAAAGGGCATTTGTGGAGGAATTAAACAAGATTTTACTCATAGTACCAGAACTTGGAGGTCATCAATTGTGGTTGCATTGGCAGTCAACTGAGGACATGAGAAGAGAAAGTAGTTCTTTAAACAAAGCATAATTAATGTAGGGAAAGTCCTTAGCACAAGTTGGTGCAATGGCCCCTAACTTAAATAGTTCTAATAAAGCACTGGACAAATTCACTGAGAAGTAGGTCTATTAGCTTTGACAGCTGAGCAGAAGCTTTATGAATGCCAACAGCATACCCCTTATTACAAGGTTCTGGAGGCATCAATATGGGATGACTGCTGCTCTCATTTACTTGGAAACTTCCCAGAAGCCTCCGGTTGGCCGCTGGTCAGCATTCTTAGCTAGACTTTTGGTATGATCCAGCAGTAAAGCTCTTGTAGCATGCAATCATTCTGATTAGGCAGCTGACAATGGTGACCATGCAGTGGAACATTTTTCAGAAGAAAGCCAGAAAGGGGTGATTTTTTGGGGTTTTTTTGGGTGGAGAAGCTTCAGTTACGCATGTTTTAGTATGCAAAGTATTTTGAACAGCTGTCGCCACCTATCAATTATACCAAGACTGCTAGGCCACCCAGTATAAAACAAAACCAGCTGACCTCCCAATGATTGGAGAGTGAATCTAAATCCCTGTGACTAGGGAAGATTCCAAACCCTTGAACTGTGGAGAGCCAGCAGGTAAAGCAAGTAGGACTGCAGAGCAAGATTAACCCTAGACACAAATTTCTGGTTGCAAAACATAAAACGAGATTTATTAAAGAAACCAGTGTTTATAGGCTTTTAAGCATTTTTAAAGATGGAAAAAATACACTGTTATCTTAAGCGCTATCTAGTCTCCTGATGCTCTTGAATCAGGTGGCACCAGCCTGAGTTAAAAATCCTTGTTCAGCTTTAGGGAGGAAATGGAGTATAGCGTACTTTGCAAGCAAAATAAGACAAAGAGCAGGGCCTTTCCTCTCCCATAGTACCTGAAACTTTCCTAGAACAGTGTCGATATTAGTCTTCAAAAGATCACTGAGTACTGAACTTTACATCAATTGTAATGGAGCTAGAATTTGGCGGGGGGGGGGGGTACAAATATGCAGAGAAATCAAGATAAACCTAAAAAGCAGATTCTGAAAGAGAAGATAGTCTTCTTTAGCAAGAAAGCTATGTCACTATGGCTTTAAGTCCCAAATGAAGTCCAGGGTTCTTCATTTCTTGCAATAAGCAATTCATATGAGTGCACAACCTACAGAATCCCTCCTGATGCTAGGTTTAAAATGAGCTACTTCAAATAAGAGCTTCTTTTGTTGTACCAGAGGCAGGTAATTTGTTGTACAAAACAGGGTATTTTGAAATATCCCTTAAAAGTTTTGATCAACTGAATTATTATGATTACAATACAATTATTCTTAAGAGCTGTAGGCTTTAAGTGACGTTATGTGGCCAAACAACAAAAGCCCCTATTTTGGCATGACTAAGAAATCAATTTTTTTAGTCTTCCTGGTGGTTTAAGTATTAAAGCTATATAAAAGTGAACAGGGAATGTAGGTCATCTGGAATAGGAATATGCATTAATGAAATTCTTTAAATGTTGGAAACTTCAGCTAATGGATCAGTATAGCAATACAGGCATACTGTACAGAGGAATTTTATAAACCAAAAATGCTGCTGAAAGACTTCTGGATTTGCAGGCAAGATATTATGGGGCAATTTCTAATTTGATTGTTTCAATGAGCCAACCAAAGCAATCCCTCCTCACTACTGAACTTTGTGTACCTTTGGCAAGAAGATTATCAGTTGTTATATTTCATCTAGAACCATGTAAATTTAAGGTTCTCAACCCCTGACAGGCCTAGGTTTCAAGTTCTTGGGGCACCTTCCTCCTCCTTCACATAACCAAAATTTTGTTGCATTATTTTGAAGGTCTGGAAAGCATACTTTGCCTCACTGGAAATGTCTTTTGAATGGCCCTAATTGTTCATCAGTTGTAACATTGTTGTTGTTGTTGTTTAGTCGTTTAGTCGTGTCCGACTCTTGGTGACCCCATGGACCAGAGCACACCAGGCCCTCCTGTCTTCCACTGCCTCCCGCAGTTGGGTCAGACTCATGTTTGTTGCTCCGAGAACACCGTCCAACCATCTCGTCCTCTGTCGTCCCCTTCTCCTTGTGCCTTCCATCTTTCCCAACATCAAGGTCTTTTCCAGGGGGTCTTCTCTTCTCATGAGGTGGCCAAAGTATTAGAGCCTCAGCTTCACGATCTGTCCTTCCAGTGAGCACTCAGGGCTGATTTCCTTAAGAATGGATAGGTTTGATCTTCTTGCAGTCCATGGGACTCTCAAGAGTCTCCTCCAGCACCATAATTCAAAAGCATCAATTCTTCGGCGATCAGCCTTCTTGATGGTCCAGCTCTCACTTCCATACATCACTACTGGGGAAACCATGGCTTTAACTATACGGACCTTTGTTGGCAAGGTGACGTCTCTGCTTTTTAAGATGCTGTCTAGGTTTGCCATCGCCTTTCTCCCAAGGAGCAGGCGTCTTTTAATTTCGTGACTGCTGTCACCATCTGCAGTGATCATGGAGCCCAAAAAAAGTAAAATCTCTCACTGCCTCCATTTCTTCCCCTTCTATTTGCCAGGAGGTGATGGGACCAGTGGCCATGATCTTCGTTTTTTTGATATTGAGCTTCAGACCATATTTTGCGCTCTCCTCTTTCACCCTCATTAAAAGGTTCTTTAATTCCTCCTCGCTTTCTGCCATCAAGGTTGTGTCATCTGCATATCTGAGGTTGTTGATATTTTTTCCGGCGATCTTAATTCTGCCTTGGGATTCATCCAGCCCAGCCTTTCGCATGATGAATTCTGCATATAAGTTAAATAAGCAGGGAGACAATATACAGCCTTGCCGTACTCCTTTTTGAACCAATCAGTTGTTCCATATCCAGTTCTAACTGTAGCTTCTTGTCCCACATAGAGATTTCTCAGGAGACAGATGAGGTGATCAGGCACTCCCATTTCTTTAAGAACTTGCCATAGTTTGCTGTGGTCAACACAGTCAAAGGCTTTTGCATAGTCAATGAAGCAGAAGTAGATGTCTTTCTGGAACTCTCTAGCTTTCTCCATAATCCAGCACATGTTTGCAATTTGGTCTCTGGTTCCTCTGCCCCTGTGAAATCCAGCTTGCACTTCTGGGAGTTCTCGGTCCACATACTGCTTGAGCCTTCCTTGTAGAATTTTAAGCATAACCTTGCTAGCGTGTGAAATGAGTGCTGCAAAAAGCATTGTGGAAGATTATGGGTAAACATATTCCACAGGTCACACCGAGGAGCAAGCTCCTCTCTGACACTGGTAGTCCAGGGCTGAAGCCAGACATCAATTCCAAAGACTTTATTTATCCTTTTGGGGGAAAGCCAGTGACATCATACCCTTGATGGTAATTCAATTTGTAATGTGAATTTGATTTGAGAACTCCCATTTTGTAAAGATATTTCTGTGAAAAAAGTGACCAGTTAAAAGTCCTTGACTGAGAATGGGCATTAAGTCTTGCTGCATACTGGATTAAGGGTGATGGCTGCTTGCAAACTTAGCAACTGCAATTGGAATACCCAAAGTTGTATTGCTAAGTTTTGAGCAATATGATAACTATGGGTTATATCCAATTGTGGTTTTGTGCACGGAGCACTTCCATTTTCATCAATCTCTCCTAACACTTGCAGCTTTTATGCACATTCTATGATTCTGTGATCCCATACTGTCCCATAGAATCCCTGAATTCCAAGAAGGGTGTGGATGGCATTGGGGTGATAGATAATCAGTAAGCGCCCTGCCTTTCACAATAAGTGCATATGCTAATGCAAAACCACCATAGGATATAATATATTAAAAATATTTTGCTGGTTCATAAGGTAGGTGAAGAGGAAATGTTGCAAAAATCAAGTTCAGAAAAGAGTTTTGTAAATCTGTAGGGTACTACTGATCCCCAGCACAGTTTGTGGCAATGTCTGGGCAAGTGAGTGTGTTGTTGATTATGAAAATAGATAAAAGATAAAAGTATTTTCACCTTCTATGGTTACCTTTCTCACATGAAATAAACAGAGCAGGTCCTATGCTAAGCACCTGTAGACATGGCAAATAACTAATCTATTAACAGCATTTGACAGGAACACTTTGACTCTATCATGTGTGATAGGGGTGGTGGTGTTTTCATTCATTCATGGAGTTGAATTGACTCCAAAAGCCTTAAGGGTAAATATCAATTTTTCACCTAATGATGGGCTTGGAGTGTATCAGATGGAAGCATTAAGACTGCAGTCCTATCTGCACTAACCTGTAAGTAAACTTCACAATGAGAATTACTTCTGAATAAACATGTACAGTGGTACCTCGGGTTACAGACGCTTCAGGTTACAGACTCCGCTAACTCAGAAATAGTACCTCAGGTTAAGAACTTTGCTTCAGGATGAGAACAGAAATTGTGCGGCGGTGGAAGTGGGAGGCCCCATTAGCTAAAGTGGTACCTCAGGTTAAGAACAGTTTCAGGTTAAGAACAGACCTCCAGAACGAATTAAGTTCTTAACCCGAGGTACCACTGTATAGGATTGTGCTGTAAACAGGGTGGTCTATTTCAGTGGGTTGACTCCAATTATGACAGTCAGATACCACCCTATGGGTTGTATTCAACATAGCGCAAAGGAGATAGTCCTGTTGGGCAACCAGAAATGCTTATGCTGATAGAACTATCTCCCCTCTCTTCTCACTGTGTGTTGTTCTGGGGGTTCTCCAGAACAGATGGGGGGGTGAAAGTCGCTGGGGAATGAGGATTTAGATGTCCTGTAGCACAAGGGGGAATTCCTTGTGCTGACTTCCACTACCACAATTATTTAGTTGAAAAGAGCCTATGTTACTTATAGTATACCAAATTATTCAGGGTAGCTAAAATAAAAAATGATGTGCTCCTCAAACAACTTACTTATTTTATGAAGCAACACTTTTTTTTTTAGAAAATGAAACTTTCGGCAATGTTTCCTGTCCCACATCACTGAATATCTACGCGCATTTTGCTTCAAGTTTGCAATGCATTAGTCCTGTCAGTCACTACACATTAGCCCTGTCCGCTATTCAAAGGATTAATCCTACTTATTTGGACACCTTGGACAGCAGCCCAGGTTATGGCCTACTCCAGAAATCTGTACTACCTTCCTCCTCCTAAACATGTGTTTCCACTTTCCCCTGCATACTCTGCTTCAGGAGCTATGCTGCCATCCATGTTTTTCATCAGGTTTTTTTTAAACACTCTTCTTATCCTAAGTCTGTCCAGGAAATGATGTCAATCTGGTTACCCACAGTGGGTTTTTTAAGTCTCAGAGAGCAGTGTGCAATTCCTCAAATATTTCTAGAACACAAGTGTCAGAGCTTATCTGTGACTGGCCAACAAGGATTTGAAGCGCTTAAGAAAATGAGAGTGACACAGGTTGTATCAGCATCCCAACAATGAACTTGAAACAAACTTGCCAGCCAATTTAAGCAGGTTCATGAGCCACTTTAGAAAATGAAGAGTGATAAGAATGACAACCAAAGCATTCAGGGATTGTTAACACAACTGCTATGTATATCTACAGCTTGACTGCACTGCTAAATATAGGTCCTTCCAATGTTAAGTCTAATCTGTCTTTCACTAATAAACATTTGTGTAAGGATGCCTAGGACACAATCTATCAGAAGTTAGTCATAACAGTGCAATCCTGTGTCTTCTCAGAGGCAAGTCCTACTGAATTCAAGGGGGCTAACTTCCAGGCATATTGTATCAGGAATGCAGCCTAAATCTCACTGAAAGCAAAGCAGTATCACTTCTTACAGACTGTACTCTGAAGAGTGCAAAAGTACTTCGGCAATGAATATCACTTAAAGAAATCACGAAGGTTTTGAGCCTTCCTTCATTTATTTTATTTCCATTTTGTTATGCTGCTACTGACTACTGAAGTAGATTCAAGCTTCTATTATAGTAGAATTATTTAGCAACAACTTTAATGCAAATCCCTCCCTTTCATCTGTAAATTTTCAGTGCCCAAACTCCATGGCTAAATTACATCAGAGAGAGAAATTGCTGGGAGGGGGAAGGCAGTGCTGCAACCAAAGTTGGCAGTGTAAAAAGAAAGATACTATCTTAAAAGCTCTTCTTGTTATTCTCTAAACTCCTGAAGTGCTTGTTTCATCCCAGAAAGTATCAATCAGCAGGCAGAATTAATCACAGTGTACAAAAACACAGTCACAAGAGCAGCTTGATGAAGTAATGATTTTAACAACCATGCTCCAAAGTTCAGTGAACTGAGGTTCACTTACCATAAAACTGAATGAGCACATTTAATGCTGCAAACTCAATATATATTCATTGCTAACCACTAGCATGCACTTAACAGATCTGTAGATCAGTCGTGCATCTACAATGTTTTGCTTTTTCATCGAATTGTAGAGAAAATACTTCTAACCCAACATTTGCGGACAGCTACAACAGGCTTCTTCTTTAAGATGTGAATTCGATTTGAGAATAATACTTTACACAGAGACCTATGGCCACAGTAGAATCCATTTTATAAAAAAGCAGGAAACCGGAGGTGGGGGAAGGGGGCGCCCATTTTCTGTTTAAAATACAACTAAAATGCAATTAAGTCTCAAGGACTGGTTTGATAAAAACAACCAATTGGCCACATATACCGCTAACTTACACTGAAGTATTTCACTTAAGTTTGTTCTCCCCTCTTCCCCCAAGCTTTTCCCAATCACTTGGCGACAAGCTGGGGGGGGGGGGTGGACCAACAACGCTGAAAACGAAAGTGAACAGAAAAGCGAGGGAGGATTTTTTTTAAAACAACAGCAGAAAAGATACGAACTTACTTTTCATAAACAAGCTCCTCATCCGTACAGAAATAGTGCGTGTTTACTGTGCTTCTGGGTCGGTTTCGTAAAGTAGCAAAATATAGTCTGTCTGCAATAAAAAAGAAAAGAAAGGGAGACCATGAAGGAAGATCTTCAAGTTATACGTCCCGCTGCTTAGCTGGAACTTGGGTGTTAGTTCAAAGCGGGCAGGGAGAGTCGCTTGTCCCCCCGCAGAAAAAGAAGAAAAAAGAAAGAATCAACCCTACGCATTTGATCGGGTTTCACTCCGGAGCAAGCATTACCTGCCACCAAGATTTCGCAGCTGGGCGGCGACGTCTCCGCCTCCTCCATAACTCTCCTTCCCCTCCCGCCGACGGGGGGACCCTTGCCGCCCGCCTCGCGATTTGGGGGTATTGCAAGGGCTCCCCCCGAAGCAGCTTCTCCCGCAGGGACTGAGGGGGGTTTCGCGTTCGCTCCGGGCGCGCGCCGAACTTCGCCCCGGGGAAAGAGGCGGTTCTCACCCCCGCCCCGGGCCAGGCGCTCCCGGGCCAGCCGGTGGGGGGGGGCAGTTGTTGCGTCGCGCCCCCTTCCTTTATATGACGGGAGGGCAACCCCTACTCGGGGAGGGGAGACCCCTCCTCGCCGCCGCCGCCTCACCTTTGAGGAACTCCGAGGCTCCCAGCAGCTGCTCGGACGAGGCGGGCGGAGCCGGCTCCATGCGAAAGAGGGCGCGGAGCTGCGTGGCTGCGCGGGAAGGCGCCTCCGAGCTCATGAGTGCCTCCCGGAACGGCGGCGGCTTCTCCGTCGTCGTCGTCGTCTTGGGCGGCAGCGGCGGCGGCCGGACAGCCGCTCGGCCGGACTCAGAGGCGCCAGCAGCAGCGACGCGGCATGCTGAGGGAACGGGCAGCAGCCGCCGCCGCCGCCGCCTGGCTGGCTCTGGACTTGTGCGGCTACCGCCGCCCGCATGGGATGCGAGGTGCGCGCGCGCGCCTCAGGGAGGCAACCGGCCGGCGAGGCGCTGCTCCGGCGACGGCGGCCACCCCACCCCGAGCAGCAGCAAGCCGCGAGTGGCGGTGGAAAGGAGCACGGAGCCGGCCTGAGGGGAAGGGAGGAGGGCGCGGGGTGGCGTGGAAGGGGTTCCTTCGCCGCCGTCCCGCCCTCCGGCGGCTTAAAGGGGCAGCGCGCCGTTACCAAGCAGCCGGCGCCGGCGGTAGCAACCGCGTTACCAGGGCTTTGTTACACGCGCGCGCTTTTACCTCAGGGCTCTTCCCGCCCGGCCGCTTCCGAGCCTCGGGCCTTGCCAGGGGAGCGGGGCGGTCTGGGAGGCCGCTCCTTCTTTCCACTTTAGACCGAAAATCCCTCCAAAAGCCGGCGGGCCGAGGCACCGGGCCTACGCGAGTTTAGTCAGAGGCCGCCTCGTTCAGTGGGTTGTTGTTGTTGTGAGGATCGGGCGCAACCTTCACTCCGGAGTCGGTCCCCGCCGTTCAGTGCAACTAATGCCGTCCCCCTCTCAATTTAATGATTACTTAGTTAAACATGTTAAGTTAAATTAACTGAAAACAGCTTGCAGATACTTAATTGGCTTAGGATTTTATTAAAGTGATGAATTAATATGTTCAATTTCATAATGTGAAGATCTAAGGATGTTAATGTTTAAGTTGTTTTTTTTAAGAACTGTGATTTGGAAAACCGTTAAAAGGATATGCAATGAAATTCAACCAAGGGGAAGCGAGGAAGTCACTTAACAATGTTAATAAGTGTCATTTTTAATAAGGCTATGATTTTTGTTTGATTGTTTTATGTGTTTGTTTGTTTATAATGTTGTGAAAACCAATAAAAAAATTGGGTGGGGGGAATGCCGACCCCCCATAACCATCCCAATCGAGCCTGAAGCTCAAGTTGTATTACCGTCCAGGAAGCAAAGATCCATCCCCGGGGCGAAGCAATGCTTCTTCAATATTGATATAGAAAAATAGGGGTGGTTGGCTTTTGCTGCCCATCTTCCCAAGGGCTGAGTCCCCCAAGTCCAGGATCGGTCAGAGATGAATGGATGGAGGTCAGAGGGCAGCGAAAGCAAGGCAGATCTTCATTTTTCTGTTGCAACGGAGTTCCCTCCTCTCCTAGCAAGGAGGCAAGAGAGACCCAGAGCAGAGCCCAGAAGAAACATCTTTTTAAAGGGTTTGCATTTTGGCGTGGAGAAGGAGGACATCCCCTCTACAAATGGTCAGAAATTGCATCACCCATAAGGTGGGTTGCTGTGGCTCAGGCAGGCCAAGGGGTGATATTCCTGAGGATTTAGCAAATTTTACATGGTTCCAGACACAATTTACACAAAACATTAGCGTTTCATAAGACAACCAGGATGCCCGTCAGACATCCCTCAACACAGAGCATCAGGGCAAATCATGGCAATTAATACAAAGGAGGTTCATAGAAATAGCATATCATAGAAATATCAGGAACTTCCCCTGATTGCTACCTGCCTAGTTTTCTCAGACAAAGGGGAGTAAGGAGGAAATATTTAGAGTCTTTAGGAGAGCCAAGATGGCCTTTGGGTTGCTCTCCTGTACTATTGCAGATGTGGTTTATATACTTATGCATGCATGTTTACCTTGTGCAATTATCAACATTTATTCTACATTTGAGATCTTAGAATTCCTATAACAACATTGACTGTTGAACTGGTCATGTTGTTCGGATGCCTGATTACTGTCTTCCAAAGCAACTACTCAATTCCGAACTTAAAAATGGAAAGCATAATGCCAATGGGTGACAAAAGAGGTTTAAATACTCTCAAGATGAACATAAAAAAATGTAGTATAATCGCCGACAATTGGGAAACACTGGCCTGCGAGCACTCCAATTGGAGAACAGCCTTTATCAAAGGCATCGTGGACTTTGAAGGTGCTTGAACTCAGGATGAAAGGGAGAAATGTGCTAAGAGGAAGGCATGTTTGGCAGACCCTCACCGTGATCAACTCCCATCTGGAAACCAATGTCCCCACTGTGGAAGGACGTATGGAAGGAATAATTGGCCTCCACAGTCACTTACAGACTACTGTTAAGACCATGTTCATGGAAGACAATCTTACTCGGCTACGAAGGATTGCCGAAGAAGAAGAAGCTTCCAGGAAAATGCACACAGGCTTGTGGCTGCAAAGGGTAAAGGAAAGGGGGTCATGAGCTTGCGAATGTTCACTTAGAAGCAAGTCTCATTCAAAACACAAAATAAATACATAAAACAATTGCCCTAGATTAATGGTGGGAAGACAAAAGACTGGGTTTCTCAACCCCTGTCAAGGCATGTTTGGCATTTATATAGCACATTTCAGGCAATCCAGAGCTCCTACTGTAATACCTTACGAAGTAGGCTATTGAGACAGACAAATAGGAGCTGGTTTAAGGAGATTGGGCGAGTTTGTGGCCAAGGTGACATTTTTAACAGGGACTTTCCATCTCAGTTACAGCAAAACCATATTCTAGGCATGATTAACGTAGACACAAGTTTCACTTTGATCAGTGGGCTTTTTGCCAACGTAAGCAAATAGCCATGACCATTTCTTTAATGTGTAAATCTGAGACTGTACAAGGCAATTCTGCATGTTTCTTCAGAAGCCGATTCCTGGATTCCGTGGGCCTTACTCCCACACAATTCTGTTTAGGATTACAGCCTTGGCCTCATAAGAATCTTGTTAATCAGATTTAACCCATACTGAAGTAACAGTAGCTTCCTCTGTACATGAGCTTCATTACCAACACATACACACCCTCAGGATCACAAAAAATAAACCACCTGTTTCTGTGTCCACATTCAGAACTAAAGAGCAAGGAAAGCTACTCAGCCAACATAAGGTAAAGGGACCCCTGACCATTAGGTCTAGTCATGTCTGACTGGGGTTGCGGCACTCATCTCGCTTTATTAGCCAAGAGAGCCGGTGTACAGCTTCCAGGTCATGTGGCCAGCATGACTAAGCCACTTCTGGCAAACCAGAGCAACGCACGGAAACGCCATTTACCTTCCCGCTGGAGCGGTACCTATTTATCTACTTGCACTTTGGTGTGCTTTCGAACTGCTAGGTTGGCAGGAGCAGGTACCGAGCAACAAGAGCTCACCCCATCATGGGGATTTGAACCACCCACCTTCTGATTGGCAAGTCCTAGTACAACAAAAAAGCAATTCCCTGTTGGCTCTACCTGTAGGCTGTAACAGACGATGATACCCATCTGTTCTGTGCCATTATTTCATGTGACACCTTTTACAATCCCATTAAAGCTGCAGAACATTACCCAATATATGTAAAGCAGAGCAGGAAGTGCTAAGATGCAAGAAGCTACTGTCAAAAACAAGTGTAGTGAGAAAGGATCAGCTCCTATAAAATGTGTTTACGTGAAGAGAAGCTTGAACCATTTCAGATGGTCTGGACTTTGCACATAACTCAGAATTTGCTGAAGGCATAGCTTCAGTAACCCATGATAATAACCTTCACATCACAATGGTGGTTATAAAGAGACTGATGAGCAAATGTGAAAGGGCTTCCTCCACTCCCCTTTCCCCGCCACTGTCTAGGAAATAATGAAAAGGGGGAGCCCAGGGCAGGCATTCGGAGTGGGCTCTCCTCAGCTGCCCAAGAATGCCAGCCTTGCTGATGCATCTGTTTTCTTATTAGAAGACGGGTTGTAGCTTTGATAGAAGCATGAAAGACATAGCAAGTGCAAAGAGAATGTCTGATAGAGTCCTATAACTCTTATAACATGAAAACAAGTGCAGCAGAGCAGCTAACACATGTTAATAATAATAATAATAATAATAATAATAATAATAATAATAATAATAATGGTATTGGTGTTCTTTAGTCTCAGGTATGTGAAGATGTGCTTTGGGTTCTCGCCATTGGGTAGTGTGAGGAGTTTTTTCACATAAATAATTAGACCATCTTGCACAGACATGTTCACAAACACTGGAGTTTGTACTGTATATGCAAATCCTCCATGTAAACCGCTATATATATATATATTTGGCACTTCCAGTTTTCAATTGTTAGTTACAACATACAGTCATAACCTTGGCCTCATCTGCTCCATATGTTTATATATGGGTGGTTCCATAGTTAATTCACTTTTTGGTATATAGTTGCAGTGGTTAAAGTGTTAAAAATAGAGGATTTCTAGCCAACCCAAAAAGCCCGTCCTGTCTCAGCACTCAGCAGCTTGATGTGCAAATAAATGTCAATAAGAGACATTTTCCATAGTGTGGGGATAAGTGACATATGCAGGTGAAGTTGTCCAAAGCAATGCTATGGTGGGAGGTTGCCAATGTGACTAACCTATTAAAAGCTGGGTAAGGAAGTAGTTCTAAAGTTACTGAGAAAATAAAACCTAGGATATGCTAGCTATCCTGGATATATACTGTAATAATAAATGATACAATCTTATGAATGCCCCCCTTTCTCATCCTGCATAGCCTTCCCAGACACATTAATATTTTCCTGAAAATAAATAACAGCCAGAAGTGTTATTGATACAACGGCACAGCTAGGAAAGATCCCCAACCAGTGCTATAGGAGGGTACTGAGACCTTGGGTGTTGTGACCAGGTGAGAGTTTGTGCAAACATTAAAAAATAGGGAATTGCCATTATAAAATGACCAGGACCTCACCTTACTCTTTGGGCTCCCGGACTCTTGGGACCACAATGACAGTTAGAAACTAGAAGGAACTAACCTGTTCCTTATAACCCCACCCCCAAGTTAAGGACAGCCTATCGTTCACAAGTTCCGGGCTTCCATTGGATCTGATTGGCCTGTGAATCGGGCTCAGGTGAAAAAACCCTCCCACCATATCAAGTCTACTCCAGGCAGAAGTAAATGACCTCGCAACACGTCAGGCTACGCCAGTGAAAATCCAGCTCAGGGTGTCCCAAACTTGGGTTGCCAGCTGATTTGGGACTACAGTTCCCATCATCACTGGCCACTGGTCCTGCTAGGGGTGATGGGAGTTGTAGTCCGAAAACAGCGGGAGACCCAAGTTTGGGAAACGCTGGTCCAGCTAGTTGTGGATTACTGTTAGGAAAGCCTTTGCATTGCTTGTTTATCTGTTACTTGCAGTCTTTCGATGCTTTCCCCCCACTCATCTCTACTAGACGTCTCCTCTTTCTCAAACATGGTTCCCCTCAAATTTCATTTATGTGGGAATTTATCATACATGTTGTTTATTCAGCACTTGATCAAGGCAGCAGCAAATGAAGATGCTTGTTTCTGATTGATCTGCTGTCAATATGAGCTGGCAACAATATTCCATTTGTAACCTATCTGTTAAAGGAAACAGTCTACTGTGAAATTATATATATATATATATATATATATATATATATATATATGTGTGTGTGTGTGTGTGTGTGTTTTTTAAAATAGTGTTTGGAACTATATAGTCTCTTGATTATGCTAGACTTTGGATAATGATCCTTTATGTTTCCTATATTTCTGTCTGTCTGTCTGTCTGTCTATCTATCTATCATCTATCTATCTATCTATCATCTATCTCTTCTTCTTCTTTGGCAATCACTCGTAGCCGAGTAAGATTGTCTACGATGAGCATAGTCTTAACAGTGAGTCCGTAAGTGACTGTGGAGGCCAGTTCTAGATCCACATGTCCTTCTACAGTGAGGACATAGGTTTCCGGGCGGGAGTTGATCATGGTGACGGTTTGCCAAACATGCCTTCCTCTTAGCATGTTTCTCCCTATTATCCTGAGCTTGAGCATCTTCAAAGTCTACAACGTCTTTGGTAAAGGCTGTTCTCCAATTGGAACATTCGCAGGCCAGTGTTTCCCAATTATAGGTGTTTATACTACATTTTTTTAAGATTGAGAGAGTCTTTAAGATTGAGAGTCTTGAGGGAGTCTTTAAACCTCTGTTGTTGACCACCAGCATTATGCTTTCCATATTTAAGTTAGGAAGAGAGTAGTTGCTTTGGCAGACAATAATCAGGCATCATGACCAGTCCAATGAAGTTGATGTTGAAGAATCATTGCTTTGACACTGGTGATCTTTGTTTCTTTCAGAGTACACTGGTGTTAGTTCGCCTATCTTCCCAAGTGACGTGTAAAATTTTTCGGAGACACCGTTGATGGAATCTTTCGAGGAACTGGAGATGGCATTTATAAGTGGTACATGTTTCACAAGCATACAGTAAGGTTGGTAGTACAATAGCTTTGTAAACAAGCATTTTGGTTTCCATGCAAACGTCCTTGTCCTCACTCTGCACTTCAACTGGGAGAAAGCTGCATTCGCTGAGTGGCATTGGTGTTGGCCCGTGTGGAAGACGCCTGTGTGTGAATTTGTTTTGTGTGTGTAGATCAGTGCACACTGACCAACACATAGCATTTGCAGCATAATCCTACAACTATGCATATATCTTCTCACACTTCAGCTAAGCCCTCTGTAGTGTTGGTGACATTTAGTATAAAAACTCCTAAGCGCGACATCTGCTGGCCAAATGGAAAAAATTCAGCAAAGGAGTCGTCATATCAGATGAAGAACCAGGAACTTGTTTTCTGGCAGGTCAAAAATAGCGACAGCTGTTTAAGTAGTGGGCCACAGGAAAATCATTCTACCTCCATTATTTTCATACCTAAATATGGGTCAACGGGATTACACAGGAAAACATTTCCCTGGACTTATGAAAGAGGCTATGCCACATTCTCCTGTCCCCGCCTTTGGGATTATGCCCAACTCATTCACTGAGCTCAAGAAATGCTCAGTCTCAACAACTTAATCCGCTGTGTGTGTCATTTAATTGGTGTAAAAGATTGCAGCTGAGGATCAAGCATCCAAGTTCCATCCTTATAAGTAAGGCAAACAAGCTCTGCTCTTTATTATAGGTAAAAGGGATTCCTTATGACCTCATCTACAGTATGCATATAAAGCAGAAATCATACCGCTTTAAATAGGCCTGACTTTCCCCAATGTATCCTGGGAGTTGTAGTTTGTTAAGGGTGCAAAGTGTTGTTAGGAGAGCCCTATTCCCCTCCTAAAGCTACTATTTCCAGATTTCTTGGGAGGGGTTGATTGTCAAACCACTCTAGAAACTTCAGCTTTGCGAGGGAATGGGCGTCTCCTAACAACTCTCAGCACTTTTAACAAACTAGAACTCCCAGGATTCTTTGGGAAAAGCCATGCTTGTTTAAAGTGGCATGATAGTGCTTTAAATGCATTGTGCAAATGCGTCCTTTGTTTATTTGAATTTGCATACTTCCTTCCTCTGCAGAGTTTAAACCAGTGGCTTACAATGCAATCCTATACATGCCTACTCAAAAGTAAGTCCGATTGAGTTTGGGGGTGGGGGGCTTACTCCTCAATGTGGGTATAGGACTGCAGCCTTACAATGTTGTAAAGCAGATTCGTCAGAGCGCACAACCCATCAAAGCAGGTCTGGCCTTTTAACTGGGATTTTCCACGTCCATAACTCACATTCAAACTGTACTTCCCTGGCTGTGGTTGTTCAGTGGTAAAGGAAATGCACTATTTTAAGAGAGTGCCTCTTGCTGCTCTGCAAGAGCCGCTGACGACAGTACTAATGCAGGCATATTGTAGAAGGTACCAGAAAACCGTGGCAAGAGCTGAAAGGGTGAACTCTACCTGAAATATGCATGGCAGCTCACTACAGTATTCTGTTTTGGAAGGCTACCCAATGAATCTGGCTGCATTAAGTGTCTCCTGGGGATGAAACAGCTTTTTAACGATCTCTGGAAAAATCCAAGCAGTGAATGTCAGATTGTCCTTGTCAGGAAATATCTTGGCCAGTTCATCAATGCATCTCATCTCACAGGTTTGGAGCTAAGCCTTGATTGAACATAACATATCTGCCAGCAAAGGTGAGATCAATCCACGTGTCTATGTAGCTGTGTATGGCCCTGGACCAATTGTTTTCATTTATGAATAGTCTATCTTGCCTTCTCATATGTTTGAAGTGATGGGTGTGTGTGTGTAAATCAGCATCCCAGTGGTGGGAATGTTGCAATAAGCATGGGGGTGTACAGTGCTATACATACTCGAGAACGATTGCACTTTACTTTTAAGTTATCTTGCACAATCTTTCAAAACTAGGGTTCACTGATTTCCGATCAGGTTGCACAGCTGCAACCCTATGCACATTTACTTGGAAGTAAGCCCTCCCTGTAAGGGACCCGGGTGGCGCTGTGGGTTAAACCACAGAGCCTAGGACTTGCTGATCAGAAGGTTGGCGGTTTGAATCCCCGCGGCGGGGTGAGCTCTTGTTGCTCGGTCCCAGCTCCTGCCAACCTAGCAGTTCGAAAGCACATCAAAGTGCAAGTAGATAAATAGGTACCGCTCCAGTGGGAAGGTAAACGGCATTTCCGTGCACTGCTCTGGTTCGCTAGAAGCGGCTTAGTTATGCTGGCCACATGACCCGGAAGCTGCACGCTGGCTCCCTTGGCCAATAAAGCGAGATGAGCGCCGCAACCCCAGAGCCAGTCACGACTGGACCTAATGGTCAGGGGTCCCTTTACCTTTACCTTAAGCTCCCTTTAATTCAGTAGGTAAACAGGTGCAGAAGAGTCAGCCTGCTTTCCATCCAAGTTTCTTTTGCCCAATAACCACATGACACTCCCATCATTACACATCTTTATTTACTTTTCTTGGGTTAGAAAATAAAGAACAAACAAAACAAAACACACACAACCCAACCGCATGTGAATATAAAAGAGCAAAACACAGAAAACTTGAGGGATGGGGAAGAGAAAAAGAGAGTTTTCATCAAATACAATCAAACTAGACAGCCACATCTGCAACTAGCTGCCACTACTGTGTTCGCTAATAGAAATATTTTCAACACCGCAGTACATTACTGGCTCATTTTTTGAACGGAGTACAGAAACAAAAACGCAACACTCTGACCTAAAAGTAAGCTTATTTGAATGAATGGAAGTAGAAAATATGGCACCTTAATATACAGGGCAGCACAGCTCTAATTCCAGAGCTTGGGAACAAGGTTTTTCGTTTTCTAAAATTCCTGACGGAAGCAATAGGCTAATTTCAGACATCTGCGTGGCACTGAACACACACTTGTGGCACCGCACAAAGAAATGCAATTGATCTACAGCTTGGGTGTAACCTATCAGATGCTTAATGCATGTTGCTGTTTTTGCAGCGGGTCTTGCGGTGTATGTAGGCAAGGTTTAGATTTTTGCAAGTTGCAGGAAGGCCACCATTGTAGCTGATATACACTGTGGATGTGGGCTGCAATTCAACAGGCTTAGGCACACTTGACCCCGCTGATCAAGTCAAGAGATCTTCATGTCTACAACTGGATGTCCCCCCATTTTTAAGTGCAGCACATCTGTTCTGAACACTAAATGTGTGTTTAAACATCGTGGAGGTTAAAAATGTAGCTCGTATGTTTGCGGAGTGTTGGTGCTGTTAACAAAGAAAATAAACCACCACCCATGGCTGTGCACATAGGGACACCCTGGCTTCCAAGCCACGGCTCCAGTGGCATGTATGTAACTGAACGCAAAGTGACATAAGAGAAGAAGACAGTGACCCAGAAATCCTTCCCCTCCTGCTTTCGTTACGTCTCTCTGTTGTGCTGACTTCTCCCCGTCTTGCTCTCCGATTTCCCTGCAAAGATTTCCACCTAGCTGGCCTTCACGGGATTTTTGGAAGAGACCCAAGCTTGAAACTGCATTTTGGTCCTCATCTCTCCCTTGCGTTGAGAGACACGGGAACATTTCAAACTCAAGTACAGCAAGCAAAGCACAAGTTGTACGAGCCTGGAGATGTTCCTCTAGTTATGCCAGAATCTGAAAACTCAGCAAACAATTCCCTGCAGCCCTTGGCTTGAGAGGTACAGCAAAGTGATCTCAACGTGCAAACAGGTGTTGCTAAAGCAAATACATTCAAGGGAGCAGAGGAGAAAGACCTCACAAGCGAAGCAATGTGCGGATTGGCTTTGAAGAGTTGGACCTACTATTTATTTCTTTTATTTTGGAGGAGAAATGTATTTTGGTTTAGAAAAGTGAGTTTGTGTGTGGAAAAAGTGAAGAGGGATAAATCTCCCCTCCCTTTTTCCTGTCATAATACTAGAACTTCAGGGCTATCCAATGAAGAGGAATGTTGGAAGATACAGGACCAGAAGTGTAGTGGTCTGGGGTCAAAGCCCTATTGGGCCCCAATAGGGTGTCTTGTCTCCAACATCCTAGAGGTGCCCAATCAGCACAAAAGGGCTGCTTTTTAGCCACTAAGAAGTCTTTTCATCCTTTGATTGGCTCCAATCAGCACAAAGGAGGAGAGTCATCCACTGAGGATTGGCTATTAGGGTCTCTCTTAAGTAGGGCTGGGCGATATCTGGTTTTCAACATCATGATATATCACCGGCTAAACATCATGATCTACTGATGTATCTTAACGTCATCATCATCATGTCCAAAATAAGGATGGAGCTATGCAGAGGCATTGGCTGGCTTCACGGTTTTTCCTACATTTTGCATAGCGTGCACACACACACACACCATGATTCATGATATAATGCCAGGTCAAAAATTATGAAACCGATACCATGATACGGACCTCAAACTGGTTTTGGACGATATATGCCTCTTGAGAAGGTGTGCGAGAACACCGAATTGTTCTATATGCTCCAAAGCTAAGCATTTAGGAACACTGAAAACAAAAGGTGCTTCAGTTTCAAGGTTATGGTGCGCATGTTCCGATATGTACAATGGAACTTCAAGAAAAACACAAACCAAGTCCCTCCAAAATAAGATATTGCAGCACGGCAAATCATTTGCCCATGTATGTGCACAGCACCTAGAAGACCTAGCTGAAGGGCAGCACAGAGAGATCTGCACAGATCATTGTACTGCATCCCTAATCGTTCTTTATAGTATCATAATAAGATGACAGTATAATTCTAGAACCTTGTTCACGATTGGCTGCGACTATCATGAAAGGACTTCTGAATTTGCTGCTACGCTACTGTTCAAGACAGGCAAATGGAAGGACTTCCTTGCACAACAGGTGGTTAAAAATATGGAAATCACTTCCACAAGGTGTAGTTATAGCGACCAATTTGGAAGGGTTCAAAAGGGGGTTAGCCCAATCTTCAATGAATTTGTCTATCAGTGACCAGTAGTCATAATGGCTATGTTCTGACTCCAGCATCAGAGGTGGTATGTCTATGGATACCAGTTGCTTGGGAGCATAAGGGTGTTGTTGTGCTCCTGTCCTGCTTGCGGATTTCCCATAGGCATCTGGTGAGACACTGTGAGAACAGGGTGCTGGACTAGATGGGACTCTGGCCTGATGGTAGAGGACACTTCTTATACTCTTACAAGCAACACTGGAGTACGGTCTGCAAATGAAGCATCACACAGAGACTTGCAAATAGCCACTGGCCTGCTAGCCCCTGATGAATAAGGACTGCTGGGGAAACTTTATGAAAACTGGTTCCTTCTTTCAGGTCACAAATGCTGACACATATCTATGTGGTGAGGTTGGCAAGTAATACATTTTCCTGCAGACTTTCAACTTCGGCTAGAGGAGATGTATTAGCGACACTGATCACGCAAACGCACCTGTATTTACGGCATACTCGTATCTTCATGCGGGTAGTTTGGCGACTGGCTACTGAGCGAGTGATAAATGACAAAGCCAACTGAAGATATATATATATACCTGTAACTCAGGACAGCACTTGATAGGACAGATGAGGTGGACAGCGGTCCACAAAAGCTTAGGCCGCAATAAATTTGTGAGTTGTTAAGGAGCCACAAGACTATTTGCTGTTTCTATTCCAACTGAAGGTTTTTGCATGCTGAGCAGAGAGAAGGAATGCTCTACCAGACCTCTACCAGACCTTTTGCAGACACAAGCTCCGAATAAGGTACGCCCTTCTCTGTTTAGCTCACCGTTTGAATTGCTGGGAAGCACGTCAAGCATTTCCTTGCATCGCGTCCTTACATTTTGCTCTTGTGATTAGCATAGTTTGGAAAGCCAAACTGAGAAATCATGATGTTGGAGTATTTCAAGGGCATGTTGCCATAGATACTAACCAATTTATTGAGGCAGTAGGACCTCTGGAGTAAGTGCTCTGCCCGATGCCACATTCCAGAATAGCCGCTGTTACTCTCTTTCTCCAAATTCCTGATGTCGACTGGCTTCACAAACATGCCCGGGGGCTTCCCAGTATGTTTGGCCACTAAGAAATTCATGGCAATATCATCACAGTTCTGAGTCTCGTCTATCATGGCGTGCACAGCTTCAGGCTGTTTTTGAAAGAGTTCGAGGTATTCACTGCTGAAGAAGGCAGCTCCTACGAGAATCATGGAATACTGGTCTCCATTGCCATTGCCAGGACTCTGCAGTTCGAAGCTTCCGTAACTGTATATCCCCGAAGAGCTGGGCAAGTGCTTTCGAGGAACAAAACCCACTATCTGATCTGGGAATTGCTGGAAAGAAAAAGAAAATATTATTATACGACGGTTCATTCGGAGCCTCGTTCCGAATGATCACAGAGGATCCTATAACCAATCGGGAAGAGACTAAGCAGAAGAATTGACAATAAACTGAACGCTTTCATGCACTGAATCAAAGGGAATTGTTAACACATCGCCATCTGATTAGACTTCCTAGTGGGTACAATTCACAAGCCCATAAAATGGGCAGATACTAACGAACATTTAGGGTTCCTCCTGGCTGGTGTTCTTGACACAATAGTAGTGCTATAGTGGTGGAATTTTTCTGCTTCAGTTTGTTCCGAGATGTTTTCCCATTGTCCAGAGGGGATAAAAGGTAAAGGAACCCCTGACCATTAGGTCCAGTTGTGGCCGACTCTGGGGTTGCGCCGCTCATCTTGCTTTATTGGCCGAGGGAGTCGGCGTACAGCTTCCAGGTTACGTGGCTAGCATGACTAAGCCGCTTCTTGCGAACCAGAGCAGCGCATGGAAACGCTGTTTACTTTCCCGCCGGAGTGGTACCTATTTATCTACTTGTATTTTTGTTATATGCTTTCGAACTGCTAGATTGGCAGGAGCAGGGACCGAGCAACGGGAGCTCACCCTGTTGCGGGGATTCGAACCGCCGACCTTCTGATCGGCAGGCCCTAGGCTCTGTGGTTTAACCCACAGCGCCACCCACGTCCCTGTATCCAGAGGAGATACAGAGCAACAAAAGCAGGCAAAATTCAGAGCCGTAGCCAAGGGGGGGGGGGGCTAGCTGGGTTTTTTGTCCCAGGTGAAACCTCTAGAAGGACGCCATTGAAGCTCCCTCTCTCTCTCTCTCTCTCTCTCTCTCTCTCTCCCTCCCTCTCCCCCTCCCTCCCTCCCTCTCTCTCTCTCTGTGTACACAAATGTGCATGGGGAGCTGCCAAACTGAGTCTTTGGCCTGGGTGAAATGAAGCCTAGTGTCGCCCCTGCAAAAATACACTTGAACAAATAAAACTATATCAAGTGTCAGGAATCTCAAAAGCAAGTTACTGGATGTGCACTAACTGGAAATGAAGTCAGTGTGACCACCCTGAAACTCCAATTGTAGGTGCAAACAGTGAAAGCAGGATCATGTGTGACCTCTCCAATAGCATAATGGACACAAAGCATGATAAGTGCTCAATAAAAAGTCTGCAGGTGCCCTATATCCTTTTTATCACTACAGTAATGGCTTGCATTTGATGTAATAGAGGCCTTGCTGGAGGCAGTGGTCAGTTGGTAAGCCCATCTCTCTCTCTCTCTCTCTCTCCCTCTCTCTCTAAGATGCTGATCTACAAAGCTCAACCTAATCCACTGTCTTCAGCCCCCATTTGACAGACTTGCAATCCATTCACTTAAAGTAATATTTTTAGTCTCTTGATAATTATGCTGTTTTAAATGTGCATATTTGACTTCCTTTAGTAACATTTTCTTTTGAAGATTTTTTTTTGTTATCTTTGCTGCGTTAAATGTGCATTCTGTAGTTCACCTTCTTTGTAATGCTCTATTTCAAAATCTTTAAAGACAGTATTTTAGTTTCCTGCTAATTATTCCTGCTTTGAATGTATACTTTATAGTTGACTTTCTCCTGTAATGTTTTATTCTAAGTTTGTTTTATTTGATGTTTTAATGTAAGTTGTAAACTACTTTTTGAGATTTTTTTCTTAGAAATATAAAGCGGTAGACAAATGAAATTAACAGTCTCTGGGGATCACTGCTTTTAGGAACATGTGAAAACACAAATCTTTTTCTTTCTGAACTATGTCTTTCTACATTCCTTGGTGCTTACTCCAAAAAACAGTACTGTATAATAATTCAGTACAATTAAAAACAAGGCATGCAAAGCAAAATGCAGACATTACCTGCCAAATGGAGAAAGCGAAAACTAGGTCATGGGCGCTAACTAGGGTATCATCATCCATCATCAAAACAGCTGAACAGAGGGAAAATGCATTTTGATGAGAACACACATTTAGAAAGGCATTACTAAGCAAAAGGCGTATGACAAATTAGAACAATATTCACTGTGATTACGCTTGCTTGGGGGGGGGGGGGACAGAATACTTTGCTTGCTTTTCATGGTGAGAGATGAACCACAATCTAGGGAACGTTTTCAAGGCTCAGGATCTTGTACTTTGAGTGACGTGAACAAAAAGTGAAAAATCCCAGGGTGCCCAAAATGAGATGTGGAGTTTGCTGGTGCTTCCTGAAGGTGAGCAGAAGATGGTGAAACAGCCCCTTGCATGCTATTATACAATAGGGGGCAGTTCTATATGCACACATCCTTGGGACTACACCTCCCATCATCCCTAGCTAGCAGGACCAGTGGTCAGGGATGATGGGAACTGTAGTCCAAGAACAGCTGGAGACCCAAGTTTGGGAAACGCTGTGTTAGAAGAAGCATGTTAGCAACTGCTGTTAAGGAGTGAGTGAAAAGCAGAAGACTGGAGCTGGGGAGAGGGAGTCAGGATAGGTCAGTGCAGGAACTGTGAGGGTGCTGCGGAGGAAGAATTGATGATGTCTCTCTGCCACATAAAACAACAACAACATAAGAGCTCTTAGGCTTAGGAATGTTGACCTTCCAGGGATGGTTCACAAGTGCCCGTACAGCGCTTGAGTTCTCATCCATTGCTGACGCACAACTGAATGTGCAAGCTGCTCTGTTGAAAAAAAGAACAACAGCACCTGCGTTTTAGGCAAAGGTGGAAAAACACTCCATGGCTTGAGCTGGAATTTGGCTCAGCAAAAATTCCAGGAAATAGGGTTGCTTGCTTTTTTTTCTTTCCGAGGCAGATTCCAAAATCCAGAACATGTTGCCTGATCTCTCCACCGAGGACATCAGTGGATTGAATGCTTCTTCCAACATTAGCAATAAGGGGGCAATCTCACTGGTGTCTTCTTCAAGAGGCCTTCAATCCTACTTGGTACCTAGAACGCTACAGCTGCAGGGTCCTAGGCACTAGGGAAATGCCCTAGACACTAGGAGTTGGATTCCACTAAGTTGTTCCCCTGCCATTAGCACAATGGGGTTGACCTCCCCACCTTTCCCATGCCCCGCTCAAAAAAACTTCGGGGGATAGGGAGAATCTCCAAAACAGCACATGGGGGAAGAAAAAGGAGGTTGTTCCACTCACGCTGATGGCAGCATTGGTTTTAGTGCAACGTCAAACTCCACCCTACATAACCACAGAGGTTCTGGCACCTAGCCCTGTGTCAAAAAGGAGGATTCGAACTGCCAACTTTATGGTTGGCAAACCCAAGAGGCTTGATGGTTTAGACCAGGGGTCTGCAACCTTTAAGACAAAAAGAGCCACTTGGACCCGTTTCCGAAGAAAAAACAACTGGGAGCCGCAAAACCGGGAAGGTGACGTCGGGACGGTGCGTGACTAACGCACGCACTGCCCCCATGCGACGTCACAGCCAGTACAGCGCCCGCCACAGTGGGGAGTGTCGGGGCGCACAATGCGCCTCCTCCCCTCGCTAGTATCCGCCCCGGAGCCGCAGCAAAGGTGTAAAAGAGCCACATGCGGCTCCGGAGCCGCGGGTTGCAGACCCCTGGTTTAGACCAACCGTGTCCCAGCTTCATAATGACAAGCTGGACAAGTTAATACAGTTAGACGAGTAATTTTGTAGATCTGCAACATCCGTAGTTTTAGGTGATGCATGGAAATTCTGTTTGCAGAATCTGATCTGTGATTGTGCATTCACCCACGGAAGTTATCGCTTGATGCTGTAGCCACCAAGTGATGAAGATGCATGGTGAGAAATAGCACTTAGCTGTAACACCCTCCCCAAAGTGAGAATGATGGTGTAAAGCAGTAATCGTCCCTGGGGTGGGGGAAAAGAGAAACACACCAATAATTACCTTTTGTTTCCAGCTCGGGGAAAACCTGAAGCCTGTTCCTCATGCGATTTACTGTCTGTGTCTTGAAGATAACTGGGACGGGGTGCGGTCCCAGGGAGTTCCATATTTCCTCAGGGGCTTTCTCTCCAATGTTATTCCACACAACAATCACTTTGTGCAAATGAGGGATAGCTTGGTAATGATTCAAAAGCTTCAGCAGAAGGTCGGTTCGATTGTACGTCTGCATAATGAGAGTAAAGGAATCCGAGGCGATCTGGCTCTGAGATGTTCTTTCCCTCCGCAAATTGAGCATTTTGTCTTCCTTAATATTTGGCAGCAAAGCAGTTAATGCACCTGCCACAAGGAGCAACAACAGGATCACCACAGAAGAGAAGTGAAGTAGCCGGACCCCCATAATTCTTCCAGGTAGTTTACAGGTGTGATAAAACCTTTATTTAAAAAAAAAAATGAGGAAGGAGGGGAGTCAGTCAATTATGGTCAAGCCTCGCAAAATACAAAATTAAAATTGAAGGGTTAGTAAAGTCAGGTGGATTTTGACAAGTTAGTGGAGAATTGGCTATCGGTCTTAAATCGCATATCAATGTCTCTGAATGTTTGACAATGTTTTGTCCCCCCCCCCCCCCAGCTCAGACATAAGCAGGCACTCAATACAAGAGGTTTTGTGATGTGACAAACAGTAAGGTTGGAGAGCCACCAAACTCTGTGTAAAATGGATTCCTTCTCCATTCCTATATACATGAACCCTTTGTGCCACTAGGGCATCATTTAGGCAAACGTAACAGTTCCAATCCAATAAAAGCAGAACAATCCAATTCAGATGCGGGAATTGAAACGTCAAAGGCTCATCGATGAAGACACAAGCCAATTCAAAAAGAAGCAATAGGCATATGGAAACAGATACACTTGGTCGGGGGGGGACGGACCAGTAGGAAGAATGCATCAGTGAATAAATGTCACCTGGGAGAAGAGCAGCGGAATGAGCCAACTGTTTCATTTGTAAGTTCAGAGCAGTACTTGGCCACATCAAGGATATATGCTAAGCAATACTCTGTTAAGCCTAGCCCTGAGCTGGGCCTAGACACCGAGTCCTCAGAAGAGGAACCAGGCACTTTGTGGAGCAGAGAGGGTCTCCTGGAACCAGTGTGGAGGTCCCCTTTGAGGGAGCTACTGGGTACCACAATTAACCACAATCCCCCGTGTCTCAGCCAGAACGCAAACAACCTTTGGTTTCTGTGAATGTTAGATTGAAGGCTCTGCTCCTAGATCTAATATGAAGCAAAGGCATGCTGTGGAAGCCAGACGAACAACAGCTCAATAAAAATGGAACTTCTGAAAGCCCTATATGTGATGTTCCCATCACTGACTTATTAACTCCCATAGTTAAGGTTTGGGACTGAACTGAGTTGCAAGCTGGACTTAAACTTCTCAGAGCCATTGCTTCTTCATTCAGAATCCTAGGAATTTCAGAAACCTGAAATCTGTAGCACCTGGGAGGGTCTATTTCAACCCGCAACCTCCATCTTGGCATTCAGCTGACCTTACGGATACTCCATCAGTCTAATTTTTGTATTTTTAAAAATGTCTTCATTTTCCCCGTTCCCTGGTCGCCTACTGCTTTGTGTGACATCTTGCCAGATAAATAGTTCTGGTACATTCTTGTGATAGTGTGCTTAGTCCTAGTAAAGGTATTGCCCAACTGTGGATTTTGGAGTTATTAGTGATAGCGTCCATTAAGATTTAACCGATCTCTGCTCCTATTCCTATATACCCCAGCAACAAACAACTAATTCACAGTACACACCACTGGTGTGCTCACAATGGGGTTTCGGTGTGGGTTTTTGTTGCTGTTTAGCTATTTAGCGGTTTATAGGATCAGGCCATCAGCGACAACATCTCATACACAAAATGAAACTATGATTTGCAAGGTAGCAGTGTGTTTAGGAACACAGACTTCCTTTCTTTACATAAAAAATTATCACATATGAGTACAGATCTGATATTGAGGCACATAAGAAGGGTACCAGGAGGCAAGCTACGATTCAGTAACACAGCAGCAACATTTCCTATAATCACTTCCTAACGTTTATAGCAGCATTTTTCTCCCTTCTTCTAGGAGTTAGACGCACAGGCAATAATTTAATTTCAAAAAAGCACTTACGTAAAGTATTTCAAAAGAGGAATAAATTTGTTGCAAGAACTCACCTCATTCCTGCACTGGCAGCTTTACAGTTATTAGTTGGTGTGCCAGGGAACGGTGTTTTGGAAAGCCTTTAGCTCTGTTGGAAAATGAAATAATTCACAATAATACATTCTTGCAGGTGGGCTTCTGTGAAATCATCCAGCAGGCAAACATGTGGGCAACAAATTTGCTAATGTGTGTACTGTGTGGTTAGCTGTCCTATTTCTCTTTGATTGCTGAAAGAAAATGACTTGTATCTTCAAGCTATAAAAACCTCTTATTATTTCCACCTAATGTATGCAGCCCTGCTATCATTTATATGTAAGTCCCACACATTGTGCAGCTAAGGCTGCAATTTTATACATTTACCAGGAGTCAGTCCCACAGATCTCAGTGGGAGTTATTTCTAAGTAGGTATTATAAGGCTGCACTGTAAATATACAGTTATAGCCAACTATGTTGAGGATCACACTTCTAGCTATAATGCAATCCCAAGTGAAAAACTAATTGGCAACGTTCATAGGTCATGTTAAACCAGGGTTGCTGTCTTATTGTGGATTATTCTTCACGGGCTGGTGCATGCTAACCAGTGTTAGAAACTCAGATATATAAGCTAGGTGTCAAATGGCTTCTTAAACCAGGGTTAAAGGTAAAGGGACCCCTGACCATTAGGTCCAGTCGTGACCTCTCGCTTTATTGGCCGAGGGAGCCGGCGTACAGCTTCCAGGTCATGTGGCCAGCATGACTAAGCCACTTCTGGCGAACCAGAGCAGCGCACGGAAACGCTGTTTACCTTCCCGCCGGAGCAGTACCTATTTATCTACTTGCACTTTGACGTGCTTTCGAACTGCTAGGTTGGCAGGAGCAGGGACTGAGCCCCACCCTGCCGCGGGGATTCGAACCGCTGACCTTCTGATCAGCAAGTCCTAGGCTCTGTGGTTTAACCCACCACCCACGTCCCAGTCACCAAAATGTAATGTCTAGTTCAGGGGTCTGCAACCCGCGGCTCCGGAGCCGCATGTGGCTCTTTTACACCTTTGCCGCAGCTCCGGGGCGGATACTAGTGAGGGGAGGAGGCGCATTGTGCACCCCGACACTCCCCACTGTGGCGGGCGCTGTACTGGCTGTGACGTCGCACGGGGGTGGTGCGTGTGTTAGTCACGCACCATCCCGACGTCACCTTCCCACCCGCTGTCAGATTGGAGGGCAGCGGCGCGCATACTTTAAATGTCGCAATGGTTTTGCGGCTCCCAGGTTGTTTTTTCTTCGGAAATGGGTCCAAGTGGCTCTTTTTGTCTTAAAGGTTGCAGACCCCTGGTCTAGTTGTTCTTTTGGGGCCAGACGGCTCGAAAGTCGTATTTTTCAATACGACTTTTTGGTTCCTGTTCCGATTGCATAGGTAAAACAGACAAAGATTTCTACAGGATGCGTTGCTAGTGTGTGAAAACAGGCAAAATCCAAGGCCCCCCAGGCCTGCACCTCCAGATGGTGGAGACATGTGGCGCCATCTTGGCGCCCGGGCATCTTTACTTGGTTGCAAGTGGCCAATAGGCAGAGGCAAAATGGGCCTGGTGAATTTCAAATGCCGACGCTAACTAACCGCTCCTAGTAGCTCTTCCCCAACATGGGTGGGGGGAAACAGTTAACCCTGGCTTCCCGTCACATCTGAACCTGGGTCTGCAGTTTGCTGCTCCGGAATAAGCCAGGATTCGTCAGCCGACAACAAACAAGATTTGAAGGCTAGTCATCTGTGCTGTCTTGGTAAAGGTAAAGGGACCCCTGGCCATTAGGTCCAGTCGTGACCGACTCTGGGGTTGCGGCGCTCATCTCGCTTTACTGGCCGAGGGAGCCGGAGTACAGCTTCCGGGTCATGTGGCCAGCATGACTAAGCTGCTTCTGGCGAACCAGAGCAGCGCACAGAAACACCGTTTTCCCTCCCGCCAGAGCGGTACCTATTTATCTACTTGCACCTTGACGTGCTTTCGAACTGCTAGGTTGGCAGGAACAGGGACCGAGCAATACAAACCACAGTCCCAGGTTCAGACATAAACAAGTTGCCAAGCTTAACAGCAGCTTTCTGCACCTATTTCTCCTACTTGCGCTAGGAAAGCATCAAAGTGAGAACTATCAGGCAGTTTGCACTTGCACTTTGCTCATGCACAGAAAACATGGTAATTCTAGCTTGTGATGTACTTACAGCCCCCCCCCCATTTCTGTCTTCCCATGTATCTATCTCAACTGCTTGCTTTTTGGATAGTTTTATTTTATGCTGAAGCACACTCAGTGCTCCCCCCCAAAAAAAAATAGGTGCCAGGACTCACCATGAAGTTGCTACAGTACGTGCCACACTATTTAACAACCCCCACAAAAAAAGATGTACCTTGGGTTACAGACGCTTCATGTTACAGACTCCGCTAACCCAGAAATAGTACCTCGGGTTAAGAACTTTGCCTCAGGATGAGAACAGAAATCATGGCGGCGCGGCGACAGCGGGAGGCCCCATTAGCTAAAGTGGTGCTTCAGGTTAAGAACAGTTTCAGGTTAAGAATGGACCTCCGGAACGAATTAAGTTCTTAACCCGAGGTACCACTGTACTGTATACCTTTGAGCACCCCCTGAAAAAAAAGCACGGAGTATACTTTACCTTGAGATAACCGTAGTCTCATTTTCAGGGGGGGCTAAATATGAGTGGCATTCGCACACAGGTATGCACTACTACTAGAGCAGTGTAGAATTCAGATCTATCCCTTGTTTTGGACAACCCTTTCGGTATGATCTTAGGCAAGCTCTACTGCGCAGCTTGTTCCCTGACCTGCGCGGAGCTCGCTTCCACAGAAGTCTGCTTGCAATCATTTATTTATTTCTATTTATTGAATTTATATACCGTCCTATACCCGGAGGTCCATCGTGACTAAAACGCAGCGCTATTTCCAACTTGCAGCCTGGAACCCTGCACACTTTGGGAACGAGGCCCCGCTGATCTGAACGGGGCTTGTTCCCAAATGCGCACAGACGGGTTCAGGCTATCCAAATATGATTGTGGCTGAAGCCCAAGCGCACACAGCGGGACACAGCGCTGAGCAATCCCCTGCTACAAGATTTGGGCTTCTAAATCTGAGATCCCAAGGGGCTGCTTGCAGATGCAAAATTGCAAACGGGTTTTGCCGAGCTGCAGGCAAAACAGCATTCAAAGCGGGGGGGGGGGCATGCACACTTTGGGGTGGGGGGAACCACCAACCCCCTTTCTACTGTTACAAAACCTTAAGCAAAGCAATAGTTGCAAGGGCGGGGGGGGGTGCGGAGTAATGAAAGAGCATGGATCCTGCAGGCAATGGTGGTGCGGCTTGGCTCCCTGCCAATAAAGGGACCCGCTGCCTGATCCTAGGAGCTGTTCAAAGCAGCAGCACGTGCAATATGCAGGCCATCAGCCCATTTCCTTGCCTTGTAAAAAATTTAAATAAATAAAAATCGTCTCCAGATCTACCCGCCCGCTTAGCCAATAAACAAACACTGCCAAACAAACACAAAATAAGCCGCTAGGAAGAGGCATTGCATTTGATGCAGAAGATCTTTCGGTCTCTTCTTCCACGGTCTGAACATGAAACGCTGCTTCTCTCCCGCATCAATCCCAGCCCCCGACCCCGGTTAGGACATTCTGCAGCCGCCGCCGGCCTCGTTCGCGTGTTGGCGGCTTCACACGGTTGCCTAACCTGCAATCGACGGGAGCCAAGCCGGGATTTCACATCGTCGGGACAACAGAGATTCCGGGCGGCTGGCTCCCGAGGAAGCGAGCGCACGCGCAGCCTCGCGGATCTAGAGCCGCTCTCCCGGTGAATCAGCTGCGATCGCAAACATCCATCGCAGCGCGAGAGGAAGGCGAAAGGGGCTGGACCAAGACCCGCGATCTCTTCCCTTTTGGGTGCGTTGTGCTTCCTGTTGGAAGAAGATCCCGCCTCTTGGAGAGCGGGATCTTCAGAACTGTATCTTCGCCTCTCGGTTATTGTTGCGATTTTCCATCTCAGCTGTCTCTGATGGATTCCGGATGTTATTAAGGGCAGCGCGCTTTTAGAATCGCTAATAGCTATGGGGGCTGGAAAGAGTGGCGTTAGATTTTATTTTAAAAAATAAACACTCGATTTTGAAGTTGGGTGGCCATCTGTCATGTATGATCTGTTTGAGATTGCAGCCTAGCAAATGACTAAGAGCTTCTTAATGCATTGCCGGGGTTGGACTAGATGACCCCCGGGTTTCCCTTCCAATTTCTACAAGAAGAGGTCAAAAGAAACTCTTAGTGATTTGCTAGGCTGCGATCCTGCCATATTTGCACGGTGATCCTTTAAGGTGCCAAAATACTGGCTCCCAGTTTAGGATTCCATGTATGCGAGTTGGGGCAGAGGGAAGAAATGCCTGTCCCCCATTTTTTGAACTGCTGAAGGAGCTATTCATATACAGTGGTACCTCGGGATGTGAATGGGATCAGTTCCGGAGCCCCGTTCGCATCCTGAATAGAACATAAGACGCGACGGCACATGGCGCGGGTCACGTTTTGCTGCTTCTGCGCATGCGCGTGATGCCATTTTGAGTGTTTGCGCATGCGCGAGCGATGAAACCCAGAAGTAATGCGCTCCGTTACTTCCGGGTTACTGTGGAGCGCAACCCGAAAGCGCTCAACCAGAAGCACATTCTACCCGAGGTATGACTGTAGACTATTCACATAGCTGTACCAGCTCCTGCCAACCTAGCAATCTGAAAGCATGCCAGGGCAAGTAGATAAATAGGTTCCACTGCGGCGGGAAGGTAATCGGTGGTTCCGTGCACTGCTCTGGTTTCTGTCACTGTGTTCCGTTGCACCAGAAGCGGTTTAGTCATGCCGGCCACATGACCCAGAAAGCTGTCTGTGGACAAACACCCACTCCCTTGGCCTGAAAGCGAGATGAGCGCCACAACCCCATAGTGGCCTTTGACTGGACTTAAACGTCCAAGGGTCCTTTACCTTTTAGTGCTCTGCTTCACTTTGGAGGGGTGAGGCGGGTTGCAATTAGCTGATTAAGAAGCAACTAGGTGGGCTGGAGAGAGAGGAGAGATGCTGCAAAGCTGAGGCCAGAGAGACACATTTAGTTCTGTGCCGGTCTTTGGGACTCCCCTGGTATCAGGGGGAGCAAGATCAGTTGGGGTGTCAGTGCAGTCCTATGCTCACATTATATACATATATGTGTGCGTGTGTAACTTAAGCCATACTGTATAGCCTAAAGACATCATCATCATTATTAATCGCTCACATGACGTGGTGCACACACACCATTTGAATGGCAATACCCCTCAACTTTTTGGGGGCGTTGGCTGTCCCATTCAAATATTTTATTGGGGGGCTGAAGACCACTAGGAGTTGGCTCCTCTGTGATGGGGGCATACAGGGCTAAAGACGTATTGTGTGCTGTTTTATATTCTGTTGGAAGCTGCCCAGAGTGGCAACCCAGTCAGATGGGTGGGGTACAAGTATAATAATAATAATAATAATAATAATAATAATAATATCAACAACAATTCCTCTTCACCCAGACCTTGGTCTAACTAAGCAGTCTATGGCCTTCTTTAAAGCTCTGTGTTGGAGGGTCATTGCTTCATTTATGTATTTTTGTAGTGTTTTTGTTTTTACTGTAAACTGCCTTCTGATCCTCGAGCAAAGGGCGGTATATAAATCTAATTAATAATTATTATTATACATGGCAGGGAACTAATAGAATACTAATAATGGAAAGGTCTCTTGTAAAGAAGCAGGCAAAACAATGGAACACAGTGTTATAATAATAATAATAGTTATGAGTTTGGGGCAGGTTGGAGAACTTTTTGTTGTTGTTGTTGTTATTGTTGTTGTTGTTGTTATTATTATTATTATTATTACTGTATTTCCAGGCCCTGATTAAACTCCAGCCTGCCTCTCCCACAGAGCGAGAAGCCCCGCCCCCTCTCCTCCCGCTCTCCGCCCCACGTGACGCAACTCGGCCTCCGCTCCTACCGCGCAGGCTCCGTAGCGGCGCCTCGGTCCGGTTGTGCCGGAAGTCTTCCTTGGCGGAAGGGGCCGGCTGCTGGGCTCACCTGGCAGAGAAGCGAGCGCGAAGGGGCCGGGAGGGGGGCGCCTGCCAGCCAGCCAGCCAAGCCAAGCCCGCCCGCCCGCCCAGCCCCGCTTCGCCGAGCCAGGCCAGGCCTCGGGTCCCGCTCCCCCTCCGCCCGGCCCGCGCGCGGCCCGCCACCCTGGAAGATGCTGCCTTTGTCCATCAAGGACGACGAGTACAAGCCGCCCAGGCTCAACCTGCTCCGAAAGCTCTCGGGCTGGTTCAGGTGAGGAGCGCGAGGCCGAGGGAAGAAGCAGCCCCGACACGCGTCCACACGCGTGTGCGTGGGAACGCGGTCGGAGGCGAGCCCAGCATGAGGGCTTGGCAGCATGGAGGCTGCCTCGGGGAAGGAGCGAGGCTTTGCGCTGTGTGAGGAGGAGGAGGCTTTGCTTTGGCAGGCCTTCTTGTCCGGGATGTGACCCCCCTCTTGGGGGGGGGTCGGGAGGTGGAGATACAGGTGGATGGGGGGGCTTGTAACTGACGCTGGGGGGGGGCGCTCCCAGCCAGCCAGTCTGGTACGGACGTGGGTGGGGGGTGACCACAGCTGGAAGGCACCCCCAGGGCCATCTAGTCCAACCCCTGCAGTGCAGGACTATTTTGCCCAAAGTGGGGCTCTCGAACCCAGGACCCTGGGCTTAAGAGTCTCCTGCTCTATGGACTGAGCTGTCCCAGAGTACCAGCTTCTCTTCTTCCCTTGAGAGAGGCGAGACCCCGGCCAGCATCGCTTCTTGGCTAACTCTCTTTTTCACCCCCATGCTCTCCTCCTCCTCCTCCTCTAAGTGCACCCTGTTTCCTGCCCGCCCTTTAGGTCGATCCTGTCGGACAAGACGTCAAGAAATCTCTTCTTTTTCCTCTGCCTCAACCTCTCCTTTGCCTTCGTGGAGCTGCTGTATGGCATCTGGAGCAACAGGTACCGGGAAGGGAGGGAGGATGCGGGAGAGGCGGTGCCTGTTCAGCTCCGCTGCTACTGCTGCCACGTCTCCCTCTGGCTGGTGCTGAGGAAGCACCAGCGCCGGGTGTGTGATGATGGCTGAGAGTGTCATTGGCCCTGGGAAAAGAGGGTGTGTGTTGGACTATCTCATTCATTCCTCCTCCTTGGAAGGCTGAGCTGCCAATGTTTGTTTTATGGGAAGCGGTCTTTTTGGTACACGTTGTTTTAAGAGCAGGTTTTAAACTTCGGGAAGAAAAGAAGGCAGGGAGGGTTTCAAGATGAGGAGGTGACTATACTAGGGGTGGGGAAATAAATGTTTTGGAGCCCTTCTACCTTTTTGGCTGGGTTGAAGGTTTTTGTTGGAGGGACTGCTTGCTTAACCGTTGCCTCTGAGTACATGATCTGCTAGATTTGGTACTCCTGAGGAGTTATGCAGTGTACACTGTGTAGAACGGTTGCTATAGTAAGATCAGGGAGAAAATGCTGCAGGATAAGAAAACCTTAACTGGTCAGGTCCTGTAGATTAGAAGTTGCCAAAGGCAAAATGTCAACATGCCGTTCCTTGAGCTCATGAAGGCGTAACTTCTGCAGCTGCAATGATGCTGCGGGGATTGATATCTAGTCCTTTATTTTTCTCTGGCAAAATTTGGGAAAGTTGTTGATAGTTTATGGCACTTGTATTCTCTTGTGGAAGCCATATAATCAATCCCTTATTTCTTAAGAAGCTGTGTCCTTGTATCCTGTACAGTGGTACCTTGGGTTACATACGCTTTAGGATATATACACTTCAGGTTACAGACTCCGCTAACCCAGAAATAGTACCTCGGGTTCAGGATGAGAACAGAAATTGTGCTCCAGTGGTGCGGCAGCAGCAGGAGGCCCCATTAGCTAAAGTGGTGCTTCGGGTTAAGAACAGTTTCAGGTTAGGAACGGATCTGTGGAACGAATTAAGTATGTAACTAGAGGTACCACTGTAGTGACCAAATGGATGATGCCAGTAGCTCATCAAAGCAAATCAAGTACACTAGACTAAGAGCTGGTTCACACATGGCTTTCCCCCTTCTGTAGACAGAGAGAGCACTATAAGAAACCCCTGACAGATAATTTGGGAAGTTATGGCAGCTTCTGAACCTGTCAATATATTGCAGAATAAATACAAATATCATACTTTGCACATACTGCTATATACGTGTTAAGAAACACATGTATGTAGGAGGAGGTGTTAGTGCTACGGGCAACTGGGGAATGGGCAAACAAAAAGCCTTTGAAAGAATTTCCTGCATTTTACCAGTACTGTAGAGAGAGAACGAAGTATCGATACAACTTATTCAATATTTATTTGTTTGGGCTGCTTTTAAAAGTTTTATATGCATGAATAGGTGCCCTTTAGAAATGTATTGGTGGTAAAGTTATTTGCAGTTCAGAGCCTGCCTGGGGAGAGCATTTCACAAGCAGGGTACAATGGCAGAAAAGACATTTCCCTGGTCACTCACTGCCTCCCTCCACAAGGCAGGGGAAGGTCCTCTGAGAATGATTTAAAATCTTTGGGAGCTTCATAAGAATGCATTCTGCTAGTGTTTCTGAACAACTGATGAATGCTATGTACTTCAGATGCTTTTATGGAGTAATGCTAATATAAATACAGCTTAAGTTAGAGGAAGCTTAACATCACTTAAGAAAACGACTCACTCCAGGCAGGCCTGTTTTGAAAGCTATGCTTCCAAATTTAGGATAAACTACCATAGGAGTAATTATTTTCCTGAGGTGAGTAATAGTTTTTACTTGCCAAATTGCTTCAGATGCCATGTGAGACACAGGCTTACATTCCTGGGTGGGCTGGTAACAATTTTTATGGAGTTGGTTCCCTTTTGTATTTATTTCTTAGGCTGATCCGAACCTACCTTCACTGATAAATCAGAGAATATGGTTGTTTCAACACGCAGATTAATAACAAGGAAAATAACCATTGGAGCTGAACTTGCAAATTCTTTTGAGCCTGCTTGTTTCTGGTGTTGAAGCAAACCAGTCAACAGGGACTTGTTGAACTGCTAGAAAAATGAAGCTTTTCCAAGCAGTGACAGTTGTGGATATTAGCACAGGGAATCTATATCTGGAGATCTACCAGATCATATATTACAATCTGTATGACTGGATCCCCAGGAACAAACAGTATTTACCTCATTGGACTGTGTGAACCAGTCCTCTTAAAAAAGATTCAATGTAGGATTTATTTTTAGCTACATCAAAGGTAAAAAACCCCCAACAGTTGCAGGTAATTATGAACATATTTTGGCAGAAAACTGATTCATTACTATAACCCAGTATCATTATAGCTATGTAGATGGGCTAGGCAATTTCTCACCAGTGGATTGTAATAACAAGTGACTGTAAAGCTCTCATTAACATTCCTGATTGGAATTTCAAATTAATCCTGCCTTTTGCCACCTGCCCTAGACTTGCCATTAAATGTGCTTGATCAGGAAATAATTTGCCATGAATCAGTGAACACATACATTTTCGAACTCCTCCAGGTGTTTAGGAATGGCTAGGTGAGGCTGTTGCCTTGCCTCTATTGTGGGCAAAGTGTTGGTGGCTATGTTACACTCTCTGATTTCATCTGAATGTCTTATCCTGGATAGACTACAAATATTTTGTCCAGGATTTTTCTTTTGGTCATAGTACACTTAATTCCTTCCTCTGGCTAATAAATTAATCATCTTGTAGTTCATTGTACTGAATTTTCCCAATGCTTTGTGCATAAGATCTATTAATTAGTCTCACTTCTTAATAGGTTCTGATGGGATAGAGTTTTTGAATGAACTAGATACCATGTAAATGTGTATTAGCAAGAAAACAATATTTTAAGTAAAAACTCCAAAGGAACACTGGCTTTTGAGCAATCCTTGCGCACAGTGGAGTTGCTAATGGAACTGACCTTGAAGCATTCAAATGTGCTATAACTTCTGGTACCTAACCAAATGTTTTCTTTGTTTTTCCAGTTTAGGTCTAATATCAGATTCTTTTCACATGTTCTTTGACTGCACTGCTCTGTTAGCTGGACTGGCAGCGTCAGTAATTTCAAAGTGGAGATCAAATGATGCCTTTTCTTATGGGTAAGTAGAAAAAAACATAGATGTTCTAAGAAACCTATATATTGCTTCTAATGCCTGATGATAATAGATGACAGAATGTCAGCATATTCTAATCAAACTAAACAGGGCAGTGTTGCGTTTAGGAATTGTACTGAAGTGGGCTGGTGCAATTAGGCTGTAAATATTTCTGTTGTGCCTATTGTTCTACTTTTTGGTAGGAGGGCCAAGTCTCAGACACTTGAGAACTTTTCGCCTTTAATGTTAATGAAAATATGTCTCAAATTAATGTCAGACTGTTTAGCTGTTGGTTCGCGTACACTTTCCCACTCTCAGGGACATGTGCAAGCTTCCAGAAATCCGAAGCTCTCTCTGCTTAGGGAACACAATGAATGTTTAGTATGGATACAAGTTGCCTTGAAAATCTGACTGGTGCTGTGTTGCTCCCAAGGCTTTCTATGGTTTGCACCTGTGTTAGTTCTTGGCTTCCTGATTGTGGTTTGTTTGGGAAAGTGCTGGCTTGGATGCAATGCTAAGACCGAAGCCTCCTTTCTGTGCTTGGTGAAGGGAAGAGTGAGGTCAGAGTGCTTGGTCTTTGTGCACCACCTAATCTTTCTAACTATGGCTTTGCATTCTGCGCCCATGAGACCTTTGTGTCATGATGCCTGAAGGACCTCTTCAGTTTCATGCTTCGCACATGTGCGTCATGTTTGCTGGCTCATGGTAACTAATTGATTTGTATCAGTAGCTGTCTGGCAGGCCACATCGGGCCCAATATCATCTTTTTGGCTTCCCTGAACATGGCTCAAATCCTTCTGAGGACCAAAACAGATGCTCACATCTTTGATAAACACACATGTCAGTTTGGCTATACAGTGGTACCTCGGGTTAAGTACAGTGGTACCTCGCAAGACGAATGCCTCGCAAGACGAAAAACTCGCAAGACGAAAGGGTTTTTGGTTTTTTGAGTTGCTTTGCAAGACGAATTTCCCTATGGGCTTGCTTCGCAAGACGAAAACGTCTTGCAGGTTTGTTTCCTTTTTCTTAAAACCGTTAATACAGTTGCGACTTGACTTCGAGGAGCAACTCATAGCACGCGGTGTGGTAGCCTTTTTTGAGGTTTTTGAAGACTTTGGTGATTTTTGAAGCTTTTCCAAAACTTTTCCGAAACCGTGCTTCGGAAGACGAAAAATTCGCAAGACAAAAAAACTCGCAGAACGAATTAATTTCGTCTTGCGAGGCACCACTGTACTTAATTCGTTCTGGAGGTCCATTCTTAACCTGAAACTGTTCTTAACCTGAAGCACCACTTTAGCTAATGGGGCCTCCTGCTGCTGCTGCGCCGCTGGAGCACGATTTTTGTTCTCATCCTGAAGCAAAGTTCTTAACCTGAGGTAATATATCTGGGTTAGCGGAGTCTGTAACCTGAAGCGTATGTAACCTGAAGCGTATGTAACCTGAAGCGTATGTAACCCGAGGTACCACTGTAATGTTCATGTGGGGTCCACTTCTATTGCTCAGTCAAGCATGCAGAGGCCTACAGCAAAACCCACCCCAACGGTGCCCCCCACTAGTTTAATTTCCTCCTCCTAACTCAGCTCTGATAATGAAAGTGAGCTGATTTGGGGGGTGGGGGAAAAGGCAACTCTTCAGACAGCAGAGCATGAGGAGGTAAGTTGGCTTTACTGCTATCCCCCATGCTCTCAATCTTACGATAAAGTTGACACACGTTCAAGTTAAACTGGCAAATACATTTTTAGCAAACACATGGCATATCTGGTTTTGGCCTCCGTAAGAAAGCAAAAAATGAACTTTCATACGCTGCCGGGAGCAACATCTGCCAAATGAGAAGCAGGGCCTGGTGTGCTGCTTTTGACCTGGCTAAGGGCTGCTTTCTGTGTGGGTTCATGCAAAGTGGTGCTTGCTGGCAAGAAGGAAGCTGAACGTTGCCTTGCTGCAGGAAATGGGGGACTGCACCCACTCTGGAGCAATTCTTCCACTACCTGGTGAGAGTTGTGCCTGCAGATCAGGTGAGCAGCAGCGCTTTTGGATCTTCTCACTCAGTAAACGGTGCCAGCTGGTTTGAAAGCAGTGTTCAAGGCTCTGTTTCTCATCCAGTGCGTCAGTGCTTCTCATTTTTGAAAACTTATTGTAGGGGCTTTTGTGATGATACAGTTCTGGTATGGAGTCTGTATACCTTATTTGCATTCTAGGAGCAAATAGTACACGGCGCTAGCTTCAATTCTTGAAGTTATTCTTTTTAAAAATATCACTTTATTCAGATTATTCGGCCACCATTTGTTACTGGGTATTTCAACTATGGGGAAAAAACCTAAGATTCAATAGTTGTGGAATTTGGGCTGATGCAGAGTGCTACTAAGATCTTTGTAAAAATCTTTCTAGGTATGTTCGAGCAGAGGTACTAGCTGGCTTTGTCAACGGTCTGTTTCTGATCTTCACAGCCTTCTTCATTTTCTCTGAAGGTGTCGAGGTATGTTATGAAGATGGCTATAAATCCTTCCTGATAAATAAACTGATTTGTGCAGTGCAGTCCTGTGGTTATTTACTTGGAAGTTGGTGCCAGAGACCTGGTTCGCATGACACTGTGAGCCTGCATCTAGTGACATTAAAGTCAATAGCACCAGTGCTGCCAGAGCAAAGAAATATGTGCAATAGTGCCTCCAAATGCAGGAAATTTATCCCCAAACCATCTTTTCACAAGATTTGAGACAGCCCAGTTTTAGCCCCATTATCATTAAATAGCAGGCACAAACCACAGCATTCTTCCATATCAGAGGACTAGGCTATGGGCAGCCAACACTTCTACTCTCAGAAAGACAAAATAGTGGTGCAATCCCCAGAAAGAATTAGGAGCGACGTAGCACAAGCGAGATATTCCAAGCAGCTTGTATCCATACTAAACATTCATGGCGGCTTCATCTGCTGACTTGATTCTTCAGTCTTTTCCCCCCAAACAAACTAGGTACCGTATTTTTCGCTCTATAAGAGGCACCAGACCACAAGAGGCACCTAGTTTTTGGAGGAGGAAAACAAGAAAAAAATATATTCTGAATCTCGGAAGCCAGAACAGCAAGAGGGATCGCTGTGCAGTGAAAGCAGCAATCCCTCTTGCTGTTCTGGCTTCTGCGATAGCTGTGTAGCCTGCATTCGCTCCATAAGACGCACACACATTTCCCCTTACTTTTTAGGAGGGAAAAAGTGAGTCTTATAGAGCAAAAAATACGGTAAATACGGCCAGGAGTAAGCCAAGACTTGCTCTTGACTTGTTTCTGGTTTAGTGCTTGTACAGTGGTGCCTCGCAAGACGAAATTAATTCGTTCCGCGAGTTTTGTCGTCTTGCGATTTTTTTCGTCTTGCGAAGCACAGTGTCTGGAAAGTTTTGGAAAAGCTTCAAAAATCACCAAAGTCTTCAAAAACCTCAAAAAAGGCTACCACACCGCGTTCTATGAGTTGCTCCTCGAAGTCAAGTCGCAACTGTATTAACGGTGTTAAGAAAAAGGAAACAAACTTGCAAGACGTTTCCGTCTTGCAAAGCAAGCCCATAGGGAAAATCGTCTTGCGAAGCAGCTCAAAAAACAAAAAACCCTTTCGTCTAGCGAGTTTTTTGTCTTGTGAGGCATTCGTCTTGCGAGGTACCACTGTAGTTGGTTGGAAACAAACCATGGCTAGAGTTCACCTGAGAAACCAGGCTCTGGGTTTTTTGTAATGTGTGCAGCATCCCTGGGGGATTAAAACAAGCCATGGTTCAACTTGACTGAGTGCTCTTTGGTGGAAGGGATCTAGCTGTGATGGCTATTCTCTGCGTCCGCAATACCAGTTGCTGGAAACCACTGGAGAATCCTCTTGTGCTTGGATCCTGTTTGTGGGTTTCCCACAGGGATCTGGTTGGTCACTGTGAGGACAGGACGCTGGCCTGATTCAGCAGGCTCTCCTGTGTGGATGCAGACGATGCTTCACAGAGCACTGATATGTAGGATACCCTGAGAATGTTTTATAAGTGGATGTTATAAATGACTTGCACTCAAACCTTCTGCTTCCCTGTTGCAGAGAGCCCTTGAACCTCCTGACGTGCATCATGAAAGACTTCTTCCAGTTTCTATACTCGGCTTCCTTGTAAACCTGATAGGAATTTTTGTGTTCCAACACGGAGGACACGGCCACTCTCATGGTTCTGGTAAGATGCTCAAACAATAATCTTACAGGCCTCTCCAAGCATCCCTTTTATTACGCATTCATGATGATTTGTGCTCATGATGTTATTGGGGCAGTCAGACACGACCCCACTTTCAATTTTGCTTGTGCCTGAAAAAGCTTTGGGTTGAACATACTTTTAAATTTCTACTCAGTGGATGTACTAGAACGTCCTCCTTAAATCCTGTAACTTTTTATACCTCAAATGTTCTGAGGTTAGTTTTTTGGGGGTGCAGGGAGGTTGGGATGTCCCATTTTTGCTGCCCTATAGTAATGCAATGATTTGTGGACGGTCCAGTATAAATCTACCACCAGCGCACTATTATTTCAACAGTGACATGCTGCAGAATGCACTTTCAACAAAACACCAATCTGGAGCGGCCTTTAATCCATCATTTTGTCTCCAGTTTCACTAGATGGCTCAGTACTGCGTTCTGTCGTACAGCAAAGTTCCAGTGAGATGTCTTGTACACTCATTATACAGCTGTGTTGTGCCTCTCATGCTGCAATATCAGCAACCACTGGTCACCCTTCACCAGCATCGTAAAAGCCTTGGAATACCTTTGATGTCCACTGGATTTTTCAGGAGAAAGAGAGAGTTGTTCCATAGCTTAGAGAGCCACTAGAAGGCCTTGCCTCCTTAGCACCAGCAAAACACCGCTGTAAAAAATGTCTTAAAATGACATTTTAAGAATCAGAACGTGCTTTGTTGTTTTTATTGGCCAATTCATTAAGTCCTATATAGTATGCTACTACAACTCACTGGTTTTCACTGCCGTCTATACTTAATATGTGAAATGAATTTTTAATATGCGGCACATAGTATTGCTTTAAATTTAGCAAGGAGCATATAAGCTGCTATCTGGAAATATGCAAATGATTGGAAATATCATGCATGGGGGAACTGTAGTGCTTAAATAGGCGATAGCTTGTGATGAAACTACTATTGTGTAGAAATATGAACTTTAGCTATGGCTTTGTTCTGAACTAGTGTAAAATAGAGCTATGTTTGGGCAGGTTCAGGCATGACTCTCCAAGCCATGGTTTATCAGCCTAAGATAGAGCTGTGTGCTTATGAGCCCTTGCAATCCTGGCTTTAGTGCATCTATCCTAGCTTTTTAAACCACAGTTCCCTTTGTTGTCTGAATTGGTTTATTGGCCTATGCTCTATGATAATTGCGTCTGAAACTGGGCCTTAGTCGATTGGCTAGATTTAGCAAGGGCACATTTTTAGTTGATCACAATAGTTTTGATCAATTAATTGTCTGAAATATAAGTCCTTATCGTATGTGCCACCTTAGAGGTATCCCCTCCTGGGACGAAAAATTAAAAAATGACAATACCTCTTCTGTGATTCATACATGCATCAACTGAGAAGAGATATAATACTTTTTTTTACCGTAAAGCTATTTTATAAGTTAATTTAAACATTTTGGAGCAACAAGTTTTCTGTTTTAACAATGGGGATTGGCGGCCATACAGATTTTCTGCCTCAAGTACCGAAACGTGTTTGGCCATTTCCGTCTTGTTTATTGAACAATCGAAAGAAGCTATTATTGCTTCATTGTTTTCAGACTTAAAATTGCAGCTACCTACAAGGACATTTGTTAAACCTAAGAAGGCTGCCCCTTCCTCATCACACAGGAATGACTTTACAGGGGCAACCCTGAGAAGTTAGTATTAGTTGTGACAATACACAGAAGCGTTCTAAGTCACTCCAACAAATTTCTTTTTGCAGGGCATGAACATAGCCATTCCCTGTTTAACGGAGCTCTAAGCCATGGGCACAGTCATGGAGGACACGGGCACAGCCATGATTCCAAGCATGGACATGGGCATGGGCATTCTCATGACCACAGCCATGGACATGGGGATTCGCAGAGTCAAGATTACTGCCATGGTAAGTGTATATGACCTAGCAGACTCACAGATACACACGCACATGTTGTGTCATCTTCATTGTGGAACCCTTGCATGGATGCGCTGCAAGATTCTTGACTTTTCTGGGCAGGAAGATAACATTGATTGTACAGTCGTACCTTGGAAATCCAATGGAATCCGTTCCGGAAGTCCCTTCGACTTCCAAAACCTTCGGAAACCAAAGTGTGGCTTCTGATTGGCTGCAGTAGGAAGCCACAGAATAAGAATAAGAATATAATAATAATTTATTCTTTATACCCCGCCCATCTGGCTGGGCCTCCCCAGCCACTCTGGGCGGCTCCCAAAAAAATATTAAAATACTGTAATACATCAAACATTAAAAGCTTCCCTAAGCAGGGCTGCCTTCAGATGTCTTCTAAAAGTCTGGTAGTTGTTGTTATCTTTGACATCTGGTGGGAGGGCGTTCCACAGGGCGGGTGCCACTACCGAGAAGGCCCTCTGCCTGGTTCCATGTAACTTGGCTTCTTGCAGTGAGGGAACCACCAGAAGGCCCTCGGTGCTGGACCTCAGTGTCCGGGTAGAACGATGGGGGTGGAGACGCTCCTTCAGATATACTGGACCGAGGCCGTTTAGGTCTTTAAAGGTCAGCACCAACACTTTGAATTGTGCTCGGAAACGTACTGGGAGCCAATGTAGGTCTTTCAAGACCGATGTTATATGGTCTCGGCGGCCGCTCCCAGTCACCAGTCTAGCTGCCACGTTCTGGATTAGTTGTAGTTTCCGAGTCACCTTCAAAGGTAGCCCCACGTAGAGCGCATTGCAGTAGTCCAAGCAGGAGATAACCAGAGCATGCACCACTCTGGCGAGGCAGTCCGCAAGCAGATAGGGTCTCAGCTTGTGTACCAGATGGAGCTGGTAAACAGCTGCCCTGGACACAGATTTGACCCGGCGGACGTTCAGCTTCCAAAAATAGTTCACAAACTGGAACACTCAATTCCGAGTTTGTGGCATTCGGGAGCCAAAACCTTTGAGAACTAAGCTGTTCAAAAACCAAGGTACAACATATGGAAACAGTTGAATGTTGCCTTCTGACCATTTAACACATTTTCTGCAGACTTTATATGTAAGGGATTGTAAGTATCCCATGTTGCTTGTGATATGTGCACATGATTATGTTTCTTGCTGTGTGTGCTCCCAAGGGAAATTGCTGTGAATAGAAACTATGTGCCATATGTATGTATTTATTTAAATTTTGATGTTATTTAATACAATACATGTGTATGCCACTCAGAGGTGCGTAGGTGTGCTCTTAATAGCACACAATGATCTCCCAGGGGAAACTCACCTGGAGCCATCATTATATATATATCTTTAGGCATCGGGCAAAAACTTTCCTCTGTAACCAGGCCTTTGGCCTTTAATTATCTGTGGTATGGGGTGTTTTTAATGTATTTCTTTTCCCTCTTGGTTTTAATGTATATATGTAGGGTTTTTATTGTCTGTCTGTCTGTTTGGTTTTAAGTCATTTTGGGCTGCTCTGGGCAAAATAAAGTGACTAACAAATTAATAAATAGTAATAATAAACAGCAGGGACGCGGGTGGCGCTGTGGGTAAAAGCCTCAGTGCCTAGGACTTGCCGATGGAAAGGTCGGCGGTTCGAATCCCCGCAGCGGGGTGTGCTCCCGTCGCTCGGTCCCAGCGCCTGCCAGCCTAGCAGTTCGAAAGCACCCCCGGGTGCAAGTAGATAAATAGGGACCGCTTACTAGCGGGAAGGTAAACGGCGTTTCCGTGTGCAGCTCTGGCTCACCAGATGCAGCTTGTCACGCTGGCCACGTGACCCGGAAGTGTCTGCGGACAGCGCTGGCTCCCGGCATATAGAGTGAGATGAGCGCACAACCCTAGAGTCTGGCAAGACTGGCCCGTACGGGCAGGGGTACCTTTACCTTTACTTTACCTTTAATAATAAACAGCACACAAGTGTATACTTACACGCAGAAGAAATCTTCTTTTATTCAAATGGATCCTTGCAAATCTGTATCTGAAACTGCTTGCTATCATTTGAAAAGAACAAACAAACACTGATTCAAATCCAGATTAAATGGGGACTGGCATCAGTTCTGTTTTAAGGCTCATGGCAACATTTTCATTAACTGCACTGAAGGTGAAGGGGGACAGTGACTCAGAGTCACTTTCTTGCCAACTTTCAGGGGGTGATCATGGGCCAGTAGACCTCTCTCACCCTCGCCTTCTTCATAGGTTGGCGGTGAGGATAAAATGTGTTGGAGTGGGGACAGCAACACAACCGTGTATGTTGCCTTGAGCTTGATGGAAGCGTAGGCTAATAACAGAATTGTTGATTGCATTTTTGACAGTTTAGGAAGGTTGTTGAAAAGGATCTTTTTTTAAAAAAATCATGCTGTGTAGATGTTGAGTAATTATTGTCTAGTATTCAGCCTCCCATTTTTATATTTTTTTGAACAGGTAATTAAAACGTCAGTGGCTTAGCTGCAGAATAATTTGGACTCCTGTAATATGAGATAATTCATGTCTGATTTCTAAGTGTTTGTTTTTAAGGCCTTAAACTTTACACGTTCTGGCCGTGTTTGACTTGCTTCTGGATTCTCAGCCTAATAGTAATCTGCACTTAGATACGACCCATTGTTTGGAAATCGTGACATTACGTCCCAAGTTGGCAGACAACAGAGCTTTCTATGGCTTGTGCCTGCGTTGTTAATTTGCTTCTTCCATCTTTCTCTTCTCCTGTCACCTCAAAACAGAACCTAACATGAAATCACTTGGAAAGTTTGGATTTTGGAGAATTCATTGATTTCCATCCTCCCTCTATACTTTCCCTTAAAAAAACATTCTAGGTTCAGTTTTTATTTTAATTAAAAAAAAAAATTCCAGTTCCATTTGATTAAGAAGGTGATGCTGTGTAAGCAGTTGCTGCAAATAATACGATCCCAGAAAGAGAACTTCAGTGCTGAACAGAAACTCGCATAACATTGAGAGGATAAATGCATTTTATCTTCCTGCTGTTTTACAGATAATCATCCCATTGAATTGGCTGCGGGATCCAGCAAACAGATTTTAGAAGGTAAGTTATCAACAGAGTGTGCTAAAACAGAGTCGGTGGAAATGAAGCAATAATGGCATGGTGCAAATCTGGAAGAAACAAAACTATATATATAAAAGTTTTATGTTGAAATTCACTAACAATGAGGAAACACATTTCTTTTCTGACCGATCCTGGACTTAGGGGACTCAGCCCCTTGGGGAGTTGGGCAGCAAAAGCCAACCACCCCTATTTTTCTACATCATACTCGAGAATTCACTTAGCCTATGTCCTATTGTGTTCAGAAGGAAACAGGAAGGAGCAGTTGTTGTGAGTTGCATCACTTTGCACTGATGGAATGTGCTTTAATCCGGTGTAGGGAGCTGTTAGCAAAATGTGGAGAAATGAAAGCTTTGTTGATTCCCTCTGCTCCCTCCAGCTCCATCCATGTGCCCCCAAAATCAGACAGACAGAAGCGGTTAAAGATAGCAGCTGCTTTTTAAAAAATGAAGTACAAATGCAATTCAGATAAGCTTTTCAAGTCCTGTTAGAACTGCTCCATCCTTCATGGGAGATTATGCCCTCGGCTACCAGCAGAGGGATCCCTAGGCTTAGTTTTGGGACAGGTGCTACATATCATTGAAATGGAGTGGCTTGACATTTGTTCAGATTTGTGTAACTTGCCTATATTTATATACGAACTTAAGTAGTGTATTTGGAAAAAGAATTTGTTGCTGGCACACGAAAAGTATTTTCAGTAGTTGAAATGCAGAAGGGATCACAACGCGTTTTTTTGGTGTGTGTTTTTTTGCAAAACTTCCTTCTGGCAAAGAAGTGAAAATTTATTTTAGTGTTATGTATTATTTTATTACAGTTTTTTGTTTTTGTTTTAGAAATGAACCTATTTTATTACAGGGTTTTTTTTTCATCGTGTGAGTCACCCAGGTGACTTATGTTAGAGGGTGACCCACAAATAATGTAAATAAATGGCAACTCCTCTTGTAAAAATGTTCCTGATCATATGAAGGAGCTGTTTCCATAGTATCTTTGGCATGGGTACCACTTCTTGGACTGTTTGTGTTGTCTGAGTGATGTGAAAATAGCCTGCACTGCATCTTCTAGAAACTGGGAAAAGCCCCAGTATGGATTCCACTTGTGGCTCACAGCTTTTGACACCACCTTTGCAGAATGGAATTGAGATTTGCTGTAACAGATTTCTCCTGCAAATGTAATGTGATAATAAGCATCTCCTGTATTTTTATGAGTATCAAAGTAAATATTTACACAGGAACTGTTTGTCTGCTATCCATCGTCGGCTGTGCCACTTATTTGAAGGCCTACTGAAATTTACGTTTAAAAAAAAATACATTAATATGCTTTCTGATCTTAACGTATGTTTGTTTGTAGGTGTATTTTTACATATTGTTGCTGACACACTTGGAAGTGTTGGTGTAATCATATCTGCGTTACTGATGCAGAACTATGGCTTAATGATAGCTGATCCTATCTGTTCGATGCTGATAGCTATGCTTATAGGAGTAAGGTAAGTTATGGGATGGGTGGTCATTTTCTAGGGTTTGGAATTAAAGCAAATATTGCAGCCTTGATTGTCAATTGCTATAATTGCAGCATCTGTTCTTTTTATCGCTTACTTGTTCCTCTCCCCCTTTCCCCCATCGCGTAGCCATTTATTTTCACACCTAAAACTTTCTCCTGTCGGCAGCCAATCTTGCTTGCGCATGTAATTTCTGCGTATTTTAGGCTTGCAAAATGGCCTTTCTGACCCCCATTGTGAAGCATCTTTCCGTTGTGTGTTGTTTATATAAGCAATGTACTGTACTACTAAATGGACAAGAATGGCCTCAAATTCAGTGGAGTCCTGCCGGCTGGCACGCCGTGTAGTCTTCACCCAAACTCAGCTGCCAAGCTTCTCATAAAAAGCTGCTCAATATCCATCGTTGTCTTCTGAGGCTTCTTGCTGCCTTTTGTGGTGGAATGTCTCAAGCTTATTGAAAAAGTACCCCACGCAGCAATGGATTTCTGAACCGGGGAAGTGTTCCACTGTGTAACGTAGCTTTCAGAAACGGTTCTAAATAGAAGCTGACAAGGCATTCAGACTTTTCAGTCACGCAGAACTCTTCATTAAGTTGCACGTTAGGAACAATTTTTTTTAAAGCTTTCGGAGTGAGAATAGGAGTCTAAACCAGCGGTTGCCAGTGTGGTGCCCACGGGCACAGATAAGCCCGCAAGAGGGTTTCCAAAGCAACCACGGGGTTTTCTCCCCCTGCTGGAATTAGAATTGAATGAAACATTCTGTTGGGCCCAATGGAAAAGGTTGCAATTTGTGCTTGATGATCGCGGCAGTTTCTCCGGTTCGCAGACCTGCCCATGAACCAAAATAGGTTGGCAGTCCCGGGTCTAAGCTGTTGTCTGCAATGTTCCTGTCTTAAGGTGGTAGTAGAGGGAGCTTTCAATGACTTCTTTAGACGAGAACTTTGGCCTTTGTGTATAGAGCCCAATATGTGTAGGCCTGAGTCATACAATTTGTACTTCACTTTTGAGGTGTATAGATTGATGGGTGCTCCCACTAAAACTAAGCTCCTACATGATGCGAGAAGGGGAGCAAACAATTATATATATATATATATATATATATATATATATATATATATATATATGCAGGTTTTGGTGTCCTCGGGTATCTTCCCGTGTAAAAGTTGGGGTGTCTAGGCGACGTTTCGACGAGGTCTCACTCGTCATCTTCAGGCTGGTGCTTTCGGCTTCTTGTTACTGGAACAGAGCAGGATCTCAGTGTTTGAGTTCCTATAAATACTGTAGAGGAGGTATGGTGTATAGCCTCCAATGTTCTGGGCAGAGAGGAAGTTCCCAGGCTAGTGTGCCTTTTCTTCTTTTGTTCCTTAATTGCTTGAGGGATATCTTGAGTGATTTCTTGAGTGATATCCTGAGTACCACTTAGGTGGGTCATTAGGTGTGGATTAGTTGCTAAAGCCTTTGTGTCTTGACCTCTTGAACTTTGTGAAGAGTTTTTCTGAGAAGATGGGTGTACTACATTTAGTTGTGCTCTGGCTTGGCTTCGTGTATAGGGGCGAGCTGTGGTTTTGTGGCCTGTGCCAGCCAGATCTGTGTAGGGATTGCAGGGGGGTGCAGCATCCGGAGGTGCCACCATGGTTTGGCTACTGGATGGTGTCTGTAATTTATCTGTGGAGAGGGTCTGGGTTTGGGTCTGGTGTGGTTGATTGGTGATGGCGTTCTGTGTGCCTCTGGATCTGGTGTCAGTTTTTGTGGGGAGGGCTAATTTCCAGATGTCTGGCAAGCGGGATGTGTCGTCACGCTTGTTCATGTTGTGAGGGTGTTTCTCTATCTCGATGGCTTCCATGATTATTCTCTTGTGGTGATGTTCCATGTTAGAGAGCAATTTGGAATCTGCAAAATTAATTTCGTGTCCTGTTTCTTTCATGTGTTGGAAGAGAGAGGAAGTTTTTTCTTCTTTTTTGACGGCATTCTTGTGTTCTGCGATACGTGCATTTATTCGTCTGTTTGTTTGTCCAATGTACGTGGCTGGGCAGACTTTGCAGGGTATTTCATAGACCCCTTGGTTTTCCAACTGGATTTTATCCTTGGGGTTTCTGAGGATATTGGCTATTTTTTGGTTGGCGCAAAAGGCTGTTTTGATATTGTGTTTATGGAGGATTTTGCTAATTTTATCTGTAGTGCCCTTGATATAAGGAAGGAGGGCCATGCCATTGTTTTCTTCTGTGTCTTGGTTTTTGGGGGGTGTTTCTTTTTGGATTAGCTTCGTAACCCTGTTTTGCTGGTATCCATTGGATACCATATATCCAATATATATATATGCGGTTGTCTTAGATGTGTGGTTTCCCTGATTTACCCATCTTATATCTGCATTTGTGGGCTGAGTCAGCGATGAAGGCTTAGCATGTTAAATTTACTTTAAGCCTTTTTGGAAGGTTTTGCTTTCTCCCACAAATTTTGTCAGTGTTCCTGCTGGGGAGGCATGGAATAGGGACATCTTCTACCTTTGGAGACCAGCATTATGGTGTGTTTTTGAAGAGATTTCAAAAAGGTGGGGCTAGTGGATTGTAGAATACTTGAGCTAGTACCCTTTCTTTCAAATGAAAACTGGGCATGGACTTGTTTGAGGTTATGAACAAAATTGTCTTCCATTCTGTCAAATGAAGACTGTACTGATTATTTAGCTTTTGAAGATCAGGCTCAAGAACTTGTTTTTAATTTTTTATTCATTGCCGTACCATACAAAAACTGTTGTCTGTAGACATTTCTAAGTGGGAAAGGGAATCTTTTGCACATGAAATACATAGTTTTCAGTATGAAAACTACATGTTTGCTAAAAGATGGAAACTGATAACTTGAGATGCACAAAATGTGTATTTTCTCTATGTGGGTTCTTTTGCCTTCTTACCTCTACTTGTATTTAGTTAGGAATAATCCTTAATACTCCACAAGGGTAATGAAGAAAAGCAGAGTTGCAGCTCAAGCTTATACACCCTTAGCATCTAAATTGAGTTTGTGTAATATTTTGTTTCTCTCTGATCTGGAAGTGAGAATTTCTGGGAGATGAGCGTGCTGCACAGATGATTTCTTGGTAGCGCAAGAGAGTCCAAGCAGCCAGCTGCTGGGGAAAGGGTGTATGGATAGGAGGTGGAGGAGAAGGGTGAAGTTTGGCTGCAGGACAACACCACTTCTGCCTCCTGGAAGCAATTTCTGAATCAGAGGCACCGCTGCAAAATAACCCAGCCCCAATGTTCACCTTAAGTTCTTGGCGTTAAATCTGAATCCCATTGACAGCGTTGGCTTTCATTGATTTATTGTGTTCCCCAGCTCTTTACATTTTGAAACTTGGGGGGTCTAAAGCTGATGGCAGCAAATTTGGACTTATTTCTGTTGACTTGTGAATTACGTTTCTGTGGCTCTTTTAAAAGATATCAGCACCAGCTATCAGCCCCAAGTTCTGGTTTTATGATAGTGCAGTGTCATTGCCTTGGTTCTAGGCCAGATTTGTGTCATGCAACATGAAAATGAGGCAACATGGCCTTTTTGCGCAACAAGCGGGCAATATCTGTATTATGGTTGTACGTATGCGGAAGCATCTCAATTGATGTGCGGTTCTTTAAACAATGTCTTTGGTATTCTAAGGCTAATGGCATGTCCCACTCCGATATTACTGTTATAAAATGAAAACAATTCTCAAATTACAGGGGCCTAGAACACACTTTGTATGGGCTAGAGCCCACTTCATTATATCCATGAAAAGTTATCTCCAATCGGCAAGTATCCAGAGAGAAAAATGTCAAGTCTTGGGCCAAAAGGCCGTGAGATAATAATAGACAGTGACACACGGACAGTTGCAGGTACAGTGGTACCTCGGGTTACAAACTTAATTCGTTCTGGAGGTCTGTTCTTAACCCGAAACCGTTCTCATCCTGGGGCAAAGTTCTCAACCTGAGGTACTACTTCCAGGTTAGCGGAGTTTGTAACCCAAAGTGTTTGTAACCCAAAGCGTTTGTAACCCGAGGTACCACTGTACTATGAAAATAGTACCCCCCCTCATCTGCTAATTGTAATACTTTTAGTAAGAAAGAAGTCCACAGACCCAGTTAAGTCTGAATAAAATAGAATTGAATTTACTATTAGAAGTTTATTCGAATCGTAGAATTGGAAGGGACCCTGTGATCATCTAGTCCAACTTGCTGCAATGCAGGAATATGCAGGATCAAACTTGCAATTTTGGCATTATCAGCTTCTTCTTCTCCTCCTTCTTCTTCTTCTTCTTCTTCGTCTTCGTCTTCGTCTTCGTCTTCTTCTTCTGCAATTACTTGTAGCCGAGTAAGATGGTCTTCCAAGAAGAGGATCTTAACAGTGAATGTGGAGGCCAATTCTGGATCCACACATCTTTCCTTAACCAACTAAGCTATCCAGTCTAGTAAGTCCTACTCCAGCAATTCTACAGCAGAGCTTCCCTTTGAAGTCTAGGCTGGATTATGGTGACACTCCAGTCAACACTGGAGTATCATGGGGGACGGAAATATTCTCCTACTTGTGTCTGAACGTTGCTGCTTTCTATGTGTGAATGGTGTCCGTTTATTTTCTTTAGTAGAGAGTGATCCATGAGTCCTGCGTAGGGCTTGTCTAGATAGTAGAAGAATATTGCTGGCCAGTAATGGCACATATTGGCACATCCTGCAGAGAATGAGTAGGGGAATGAGCTCTGGTGGCATGTCTGATGTTAGGTTTTGTAACACTATGAACATGCATGTAGATTGGTGATGTTAGTGGGTGCGTTCTACTGCAAAAAAGGAAAAATACATGTGAAGTTGCTTTCAACTTGTACTGTATTTTGATAATGGGGATTGGAGCTGATCAGGTCAGTATTACACTTGCCTCCAAAAAAGAAAAGAAAAAGGGATTAAACAGTGGCAACTCTCCTTTTTGCCAATGTAGCACTTGATTTCCAGTTTACTACAGGTTCAGCAAAGGTAAAGTTACAGTAAATGACCCCTGGATGGTTAAGTCCAGTCGAAATTTGGCTATGGGGTGCGGTGCTCATCTCGCTCTTCAGGCCAAGGGAGCTGGCATTTGTCCACAGACATGTGGCCATCATGACTAAACCGCTTCTGGCACAACAGGACACTGTAATGGAAACCAGAGCGCATGGAAACGCCATTTACCTTCCCGCTGCAGTGGCACCTATTTATCTGCTTGCACTGGTGTGCTTTCGAACTGCTAGGTTGGCAGAAGCCGGGACAGAGCAACAGGAGCTCACCCCATCGTGTGGATTCGAACCGCCAACCTTCCGATCGGCAAGCCCAAGAGGCTCAGTGGTTTAGACCACAGCGCCCACCTGCTCTCTGCTAAAGTCAAATTAGTGTAAATGTTTGACTCTGGAAGTTGCTGAATCACAGAATCATAGAGTTGGGACCACGAGGGTCCCCTGCAATGTAGGAATCTTTTGCCCAGTGTGGGGCTTGAACATGCGTCCCCACTTGTGCATACTGGAGTTGATTGGTTGGTGTAATATAAGTCAGGGAAATGTGCAGAGCTGAATGAAGCTCACTCAAAAGGGGAAACTGAGGGTTTCTTCATAAGCATGCTTACAAAGAAAACTGTGGTTGTCTCAAACAAGGTCCCTGATCCATTGCCTCAATATTTTAAAAACTAAAGAAAAACGCTGCATGTTATTGTTTGTACAAGTTTAATGGGAAATGGTTGAATTTAAGGATGGCTGTCAAAGATCTTTCGTTAACCTATAAGTTTACAAGTTACAGGAACTATTTTTGTCCTTTAGCTTGTCCCTAGAAAACAACCAAACTTGTTATCAGATTGCAATTTAATCTTTTCCAAGAACCGCAGTGATTTATGCAGGCGTGTAGTTCCTTCCAAACAAAAATAGATATGGGTCCAAGCACACAACAAAGATGTCAGAATGTTGGCTCTGCTCTAGAATCTTCTATGTACATAGGATTCGCTGTGTGACACAGAATAACATTAATCAAGAGTTCTCAAGAAAGCCACTGTCTAAGCCACAATGGTGATGCGGAAACACCAAAGGCATTATACTGAGCTGGAAGAATGAATGTGCTGCATATTAAGTGGGCTAAGAAATAAAGCCTTTGAATGATGTACCTTAATGGTGGTGCACATTCTTAATTTACAAAAGTGGCTGTATTTCAAGTGTAATTTCCATGGTACATTTTTGGACAAGGTAGACGGACTCTGAAATGGTTTAGATACAAACGTAAATGTTTCCAGCCCTTGCTAGCTTGCTCAGTAGTCGAAACACTGCACTACTCTGAAGTTGCAAAAGAAAATTAAATCTTGTGCCTTATCCCGCGTCCCCCAAAGTAGATGGGTCAGTCAAGTATTTCCGACTTAGATTTTCAGATGCTACTGAATTTTGAGACTTTGATACCGGTTTGTTCCTTCTTCCATTTTGCACTTTCTCTCCCCTCTTTCACATTTTCTTTCTATCGCTCCCTTCCTATTGACCAGCCGGAAGTTCCCTAAGAAATCTGGGTAGAAATCTTACCCAGGACAGTTTTAAATACAGTGGTACCTCGGGTTAAGTTAATTCGTTCCAGAGGTCCGTTCTTAACCTGAAACTGTTCTTAACCTGAGGTACCACTTTAGCTAATGGGGCCTCCCACTGCCGCCGCACGATTTCTGTTCTCATCCTGGAGCAAAGTTCTTAACCCGAGGTACTATTTCTGGGTTGGTGGAGTCTGTAACCTGAAGCGTATGTAACCCAAGTTACCACTGTAGTCCATTCCTTAAAAGAAAGGGGAAAGCGCCTTCTGAGCTCTTCTTGGTGCTTCATTTCCTATTTGTATCCCAGTGGGCGACATCCAAGGGGGTCCAGTTTGCACAACGGACTTCCCACTCTTCCATCTGCAGCCCCCTCCCAAAATCTGCTCTGGCATGTTGGAGGACCCTCTGGAGCAGGTTGGGAAGGTGTGGAGACTTCAGTGGGGAAGAGAAGGAAGTCTCATCTTCAGTGGTAAATATTAGATATTGCCCATTATACTCCCCCCAACACCCACCAGGAAGATTTTAGCTTGGTTTGCATGCAGGACTTTACCCTTGTGTGCTCACCCTTCCCCTTATGCCTTTCCACCATACCATAGTTTTCTGTTGCATCTGATCTGGCAAATTATGGCCTGGGCTTGCTTTCTGATTCAGAATCGCGAGCCGCAGTTTTCCAGCCATGTTTCTTAGGCTTTTATTTGACTATTGCTGTTTATCCGCCTGGCTTTTTGTCCACATTCTTCCCGGTGTTTGTTTTAATACATATACCAAACATTTTAATTTCAAACCACACAGCCTCTGATGGGAATTTATTACTCAATAGCTGTGTGAATGTTTGCAGTAGGATGGACTGACATCAGTTTCTCCTCCTGCGGCGACACTTCGCCACAGACCTTTGGAAAAAGGCTTATGAGGTCATCTAGCAAAAAACTTCTTTTGAGTTTTCCTAAATTACTTGAATTGATGATTCCACAGTTTTCATTGAGAATCTCGTAACCTCCTTGCTAAAAGGAATAGTTCCTCTGGTTCCTCTCCTCCAATTGTTCCTTTTGAATATTTCCTTTTAAGGACTGTTGTGTTGCAGTTGTTCCGAAGTGGGCTTAAAACTAAAATTAAACAGCTCAGTGTGCAATGTGTTGTGGGTTGGGAAGCCAGAGTCTGATGATGTCCTGAGCCCACCATGAGATTTAGGGATGTCTAGTAGACTCCAATGTGGTCTTTTATTTCAGCCTGGGAAGTGATGGTAGGAATGTTTTTCCTCCATAGCATTAATTGGCTGTTTTAAGGTGTGGATATAACATACTTTAGGACTGGCTCCAAGAAGTTGGAGCTGTTGGCCTGGAAGTTTGGATCATTTGCATTTTCCTCTGCTACACTGCCAGTGAGCAGCAGTTTGTGGAGGACCCAAAGCGCCTGGGAAAGGTGCCATTGGGATTCAACTTTGAGTCAAGAGCTTTCAAGCCACTCCTCAAACTTAATGCGCTCAAATGAAGTTCAAATCTTCCCTTTTTGTTCCAGACAGGGTGGAGGGTATTCCTGTCTCTCTTTTTTATTCCAACTCAAAAAGGGGTGTGTGTGTGTGTGTGTGTGTGTGTGTGTGTGTGTGTGTATGGAAGAAGCAGTGTATTGCAAGCTTTTTCATCTCTGCCTTAAGTTTTTGTTCTTTCCACATTTCATTATTTCACCATCAATACAGTTATTGGTTCTTACGTAATGATCTCGGTGTATTTGTTGGAAAGATGGAGAGAGAGAAAACGCAGGGTAGCACTTAAATATGGACTGTGCCATTGAAGGTTAGAGGGTATTCAAAATGGCTGATAATTGTGATATCTTTATTTCTCATAGGTATGCTGTGCAGTATGTGTAAAAACACAGACACGCACACATGTTCCCGTTTACAATGTAGCCAGTGTCTGAAGAGTCATAATATGTCCCCAGTCAGCTAGTAACATCTTCATTTTGGAGCAGGGGTGCCGACTGGGGCCCCAGATTATGGGTGCCCCTTGGGTCCTCCGGGGCCCCCTAGAGATGGCGCTTATGCTTTGGAGCCAAAGAAATCCTAAGCAGGGGAACTTGTTGTTGGCTTGTTGGCTATCATGGGACCTTTCTGCGTCTACCGGTTCCATGATATTGTCGCTTTTGCAGTTAGCGGAAGAAGCCTCTAATTGCTTCCAAATGCTTTCAGCTTGAGCTCTGCTGAAATCTTGGGTTGTCTCATTTCAAGAAGTGCACAGCTGGCTGTTTTCGACAAGTCATTTCATTATGGCTGAACCAGTCCCTAGTAATTTTGTTTTATGGTCGGTCTCCTCGCCTCCCTCCCTCCCTTATTATCTTGGATCATAAGGAAAACATTCCCCAAGCCAGACGCAAGGACAAGAATGTCTCTTGCATTTCTTCTACATTTTTATGGCTATTGTAATTACCGTTGTAATGGATCTTGGGTCTGCAGAATCAACAATGTGTGTGCGTGTTTTAAATCATCATTTCTTCCATATAGATTTCAGGAAGATCCTGCAGATCCTGTATCTGGGGTATTTCTTACCCCGTAGTTATTCTCTAGAAAGTCCCTGAGCCACACAGGCTGTTGTCTGAGAGACTTGGCATTGATTTCCCCCCTCCCCCCGCAAGGAAATAATGTTGGTCTGCTAAATACAGTGGTACCTCGCAAGACGAACGCCTCGCGAGACGAAAAACTCGCAAAATGAAAGGTTTTTTCGTTTTCGAGTTGCCTCGCAAGACGAATTTCCCTATGGGCTTGCTTCGCAAAACGAAGCTTGCCCCGGGGACAGCGGGTGTTCTCTTTTGAAGCAAGGGGCGGCGGGGAGATCGCTTCTCCCCACCGCCCCTTGCTTCAAAAGAGGTCTGCCCCCGGACCTCTTTTGAAGCAAGGGGCTGCGGGGAGATCGCTTCTCCCGGTGCTCCGAAGCGGGGTGGGGGGGGGCGGGAACACCTGCCCCAGCCGCCGGGCTTCGTAGCGCTGCTGCGAAGCCGGGCGGGGGGCGGGAACACCTGCCCCAGCCACCGGGCTTCGTAGCGCTGCTGCGAAGCCGGGCGGGGGGCGGGAACACCTGCCCCAGCCACCCCGCTTCGGAACGCTGCTCCGAAGCGGGGTGGGGGGGCGGGAACACCTGCCCCAGCCGCCGGGCTTCGTAGCGCTGCTGCGAAGCCAGGCGGGGGGCGGGAACACCTGCCCCAGCCACCCCGCTTCGGAACGCTGCTCCGAAGCGGGGTGGGGGGGCGGGAACACTTGCCCCAGCCACCGGGCTTCGTAGCGCTGCTGCGAAGCCGGGTGGGGGGCGGGAACACCTGCCCCAGCCGCCGGGCTTCGTAGCGCTGCTGCGAAGCCGGGCGGGGGGGGGGGGCGGGAACACCTTCTGAAGGCGGGCGGGGGGCGAAAGTCTTTGTCCCCCCTGCCTGCCTTCCCAGGGGCTTTTAAATCGCCCCGGACAGCAGAGAAGTCCTCCGCTGTCCCGGGGCGATTTTAAAATGCCGCCCGCCAGCATTTTAAGATCGCCCGGACAGCGGAGAAGTCCTCCGCTGTCCCAGGGTTTTTTAAAATGCTGGGGGTGGGAAGAAAAGCCCTTGTCCCCCCCCCCAGCCTTCAGAAGAGGTCCGGGGACAGTCTGTCCCCGGACCTGGTCTGAAGGCGGTTTCCCTAGGAACGCATTAATTGATTTTCAATGCATTCCTATGGGAAACCGTGCATCGCAAGCCGAAAAAACCGCAAGACGAAGAGACTTGCGGAACGAATTAATTTCGTCTTGCGAGGCACCACTGTAGTAGCTTATTTATTAGAAGTGTAACGATACGATATTTTCCTGAACTCTGGCTTTTTACGGGAAGGAGCGAGAGAGTCACAGAAACATGAGCATGCACTGCTTGCCTTCCTTCCCTCTTGACAAACCATCTCTGGATGCAGGTTCAAACTTTTAAATGCACAATGCATGTCATTACTTGGATTCCTGCCTTGCCAACACTCCATCCACCCCCTTTGAAGCCGTATTGTCTGAAGAACTTGGGAGATCTTCTGGCAGCCCCAGGCTTCCTGTTGGATTCTGGGCAAGCTGAAGGCTTTCTGTAACCGCTTACGTTCCGTCCCTCGGCCTCTGGCATTATTTATGTAGCACTCGGCAGCTAGTCTTTCTCTCCCCCCGGGGCTTATATATCCAATCCCCGGCAACAATGGGGCATTCTTTTCTTTTGCACAGTTCCTGATAAAACTGTGTGTGACCTGTGACATGTTTCTTTCACAAGGGCCCGTTTGATTGCGCGCATTGTGCCCGTGGCTTGGCTTCTGAACCGATTCCCATGGTTACGATGACCATGAAAACATGTCATTGTGGCGGGTCGTCATACTGTTTTGGCCAGAGATTGAAATGAGCTCGATCCGAACGGCGTACTCGGCTTGCAGGATGATGAGTGTGTTGCCCAGTCTTTGGGGGAATCTGTGGGAATCCTTCCAATGGCTGTCTTGCACACACACACACACACACACACACACACACACACACAGCAAATGGCTTCACTTCCTGCAGCTCACAACTAGTTGGTCTCTGTCAGTAAGGATTACAATGCGGTGGAAGCCCTAAAAACTGCTATGGGTAGGGTTGCTGTTTAATTGAATTGAATTTTATTATTTCAGTCACAGACCAGTTCCAGCCCCCACATGCAATATCAAGAAAGTCATAAAACATGATAGGGATACATTTGGTTGTTGAATTTATTCAACCTATTCTTAAACCAGCTGCCTATATGAATATTGTACTGCAAGTAGAATACTACTAGTATTCTTGTTGGAATACGCAACAACAGTTATAATTGTAGATTTATACATTTGTGCCCCATTATATTCTGTGGGCTAAGAGCGGCTTAGCCATTTTCATCAAAATTACCACTGTCCCCCAAAGGTTTCCTAATGCAAGACATGTGCATTTAGAGAATAAAGCTTTAGAGCAAATCAAAAGTCCTGGCTTTCTCTCATTCACTTTTTTTTTTTGTCCGGAAAAAGAATTCTGTTGGTTGACAGCCCTGGTTTCAATTCGTCACGTTTTTTGTTTTAAACCCTCTTGTCCCCTGTCATATTCCCTTACAGCACTGCTTGAAAGGCAGGTTAACCACCCCCCCCCCCCCCGCCACCAAAATCTCTTTTTGGAGTTGAGGATTGGGAGGTACTTATTTCTCATGTGTTGCACAAGAATAGTTTTGCATGCTTTGTTAAAAGAAAAAAAGTGTCGGTTTTAAGATGACTTCTGTAAACCTTTCTAGTGTCGTTCCACTTCTGAGAGAGTCCATTGGAATTTTGATGCAGCGAACTCCACCTTCCCTAGAAAGCAGTCTGCCTCAGTGCTATCAAAGAGTAAGTTGAAATATTTCCATAAGTTTTAAACATGCTCCTGGATAATAGAATCGCAGAAGCCGGACGTCTGAAGGACACATGTCCTCCAACAAATCCTGTACACGTCTTCTTCCTGAATGATCAAAAGCGTAATATGATGAAACAAATCTAATTACCTGATAGAACAAATTTCTGATTTTGTACAGTTTCTGTACTGCATTGGGCTGATACTAGCTGATATTTGATGCTCTTGATGCTCATAATTTAAGGCTGAACAGTGAAGGTGCATGCTTGACATCCTACAAGCATAGCGTCTAGTATTTTCCTTGAGTCACTGGGTGCTTCATGATGGAAACTGCTCTTTGTACCTTCCCCACATGTTTAAAAAAGCCTGTAACATACTCTGGGGTGGAGAGGGGCAGAGAATGCAATGTTCTGCATTGTAGCTGTATACTTCTTGGATATCACTCTGTGTAAAATATAATAGTTCCAAGAAGGTATTGGAACACAGCATCATAGGCCTATATAGTCTGTTTTAGAAATATTTTTATTTGCCTCTTTGAACATCTGATGACCTTCTACACACTTAAATCAGCAGAAGAAAGCTTGCCTGTGTAATTAATTCACATGCTCTCAGGTTTCAAGCTGTAAGCAGTGAGGTCCTTTGTTTAATTCAAGGGATTATGTGTATTAGCCAAAACAGTCCTGATAAAATCAAGCATATTATTTTAAACACAATGTATTGCAAGCGTGCATTCAATATGAAGGTCATACTGAATTGGGCGAACAGTAATGTTTCTAACGGCACAAAGGACCATTCGTCCTACGTGGACTGAAAGCCAGTTTATGGGAAGGAAGTTGAAGAAATGGATCTCTTCCCAGAGGAACCTAGGTTTGGGATTGCTTTATTAGTCTTCAAGGTAAAAAAGAGAATTGGCTTGAATTTGGCCTTCTTATTATAGGATGCCATACAGTCTGATGGCAATGCTATAAATAAAAGTGATAAATGTGGTGTACTGGGTAGAATGTCGGACTAGGACCACAGTTCTAGGGATAGGTAGAGGTAAAGGGACCCCTGACCATTAGGTCCAGTCGTGGCTGACTCTGGGGTTGCAGTGCTCATCTCGCTTTATTGGCCGAGGGAGTCGGAGTACAACTTCTGGGTCATGTGGCCAGCATGACTAAGCTGCTTCTGACAAACCAGAGCAGTGCACGGAAACGCTGTTTACCTTCCCGCCAGAGCGGTACCTATTTATCTACTTGCACTGGCATGCTTTCGAACTGCTAGGTTGGCAGGAGCAGGGACCGAGCAACGGATGCTCACCCCGTCGCGGGGATTTGAACCGCCGACCTTCTGATCGGCAAGTCCTAGGCTCTGTGGTTTAACCCACACCATCGTTCAAATCCCCACCTGACCATGAAGCTCATTGGGTGACTGTGGGGCTGTTACTTCCTCTCAGGCTAACCTACCTCCCAGGGTTGTTGTGGGTATGAAATGAAAAGTGGGAGAGCCATGTGTATTACCTGATGCTTCTTGGGAGAAAAAAGTGGGCTATAAATGCAGTTAGACAACCATGGTTCAGTTGGTTAGTGCTGATAATGCCCAGGTTGCAGATTCCATCCCCATATGGGACAACTGCATATTCCTGCATTACCGGGGGGGCGGGGGGCGGGACAGGACTAGAGGATCTTCCAACTCTACAATTCTATGGGTCTATAAGTACATTTGTTGCATCTCAGTTTAAACAAAAGAAATATGCATACATTGTTCATTCATGGGGCTCTTTTGTATACCACTAAATTTCTCGTGTTTCCCTTTTAAAAAATTGATTTCTAAATGCCTCTTTATGTATTTTAGGTTCAGCAGTTGCAAGGAGTTTACAGTTTACACGACCCTCATTTCTGGACCCTTTGTACTGATGTTTACATAGGGACTTTGAAACTGTTTGTAGCTCCAGATGCTGACGCAAAGTGGATTCTAAGCCAGACTCACAACATTTTTACTCAGGTATGTTTGATGTGTGCCGTGTAAATGTAGGAACAGCACTGTTCCTTTCAGCCGGGGTAATGCTGTTTTTGTGGAAAGGAAGAGTAAAGAATAACAGGACAAGGTGATTACGTTTTGTGTTCTGTCATGGTCAGTCTAAGATTGGTCCTTTTCAATATGTGATTGCTATGAATGCTGGTTCATGTTCATTTTTTGCTCTGATAATTCTAGTGTGCATATGTATAATGTATGTATGAATAACTAGGCTAGCCTACATTTTTTTAAATGTCAGAACGAACAGGAACTGGCCAGCTGGCTAGATCCTTAGCTCTGCAGGTCACTGGCAGTCTAAAGGGGTAAGGGACAAACAAGCACAATGTGTGTGTGTGTGTGTGTGTGTGTGTGTGTGTGTGTGTGTGAGAGAGAGAGAGAGAGAGAGAGAGAGAGATTTTCACACGTATTTTTTTAAATTTATGATTTTCAATTTTATACATTTCAATATTTTTACAATCATTTGAACATTTTAAAACTCGACTTCCTTCCCCCTCTTTCTGCGGTTCCTTAAATTCTTTTTAAAAAATATTTTCTGCATATTCCAAATTAACTTACCTTAATCATTTAATCATCTGCTTTAAATGTATACTCTTATAAAGCTGCAGGTTATTACAATAATCCTGCCAATGTTCTTATCTGTTTGCAATTTCTTTGTAAATATTCAATCAACCGTTTCCATAAAGTTTGTTATCTTGATTTCTTACTTTTCCGAGAGATTTTCGCACAATTTGATCTGAACTACCCAGCTAGCTATTTGATATTCCGTTTAAATTTCCTAAACAAAGGAATTTGTGCAGGGTGTATTTTGCATTAATTTCTGGTGGGCTTCTCTAAACGTGCCACACGTCACACGCTTTTGCTAGCCAATTTCACAACCATAGCCAGTGTGGCATAGTGGTTAGAGCGTTGGACTGGGACCTGGGGAAATGGGGTTCAAAACCCCATTCAGCCATGAAGCTCACTGGTAGACCTTGGGCCAGACACTTCCTCGCAGCCTAAACTACTTTCCTGGGCTTTTGTGAAGATAAATGAGGAAGAGAATGGTACCTGTCACCTTGAGCTCCTTGAAGGAAAGGAGGGATCAAAATGTAATAAATGCACAAGAGAATCCATTCCCATTTAATGTTTTGTAGGTTTTGACATGGGTCACACAGTCCCCTAGAATTTGTATTCCAATGTGTTCCTTTTCTTCCATCTTCGCAGGCTGGAGTGAGGCAGCTCTATGTACAGATTGACTTTGCCGCTATGTAGCAAATATCTCGACCATCTCGTTGGACCAAAGCTTTCTAGTACTGTCATGATTTAAAAGACACTGTACTTCCTTTGGAACAGAGACCCGCTCCCGTCTTCTCTACGGTTGTCCAAAACTGAACAGACTCTGCTGCCTTGTGGGCTAGATAGAGAGAGAAAAACCGAAAAACTGCATGGCCCAGGACTACTTGGGATTGACTTTCACGAGCTCCAAACCTTTGTGGATTTACTGGCCAAGTTTGTTCCTGCAGCAAACTTAATGATAATGTGGTATTGCAATCATTGGTTTTGCTTTTTGTGAAGCTGCTGGAAGTTACTGCTTATTCCCAGAAAGCCAGTGTTAACTACAGGGAGGGTGGGTAGAAAATAAATTTTTATTTTTTTCTTAAAATGTCACAGTGGTTGACATTCTACAACGTGTAAGACTGTTTGTACTTTGCAAACTTAACGAACCAAACCATATTGGGTTTTCAGAGTGCCTTTTCCGTCAAAGTATCTGCCAGCACAGATATTGAACATCGGGGATTTTTATTAATTTTTATGGCTACTACTTGTACCCAATAGGACTCTTGCTTGTGATTGGTGTGATTTATGTGTAATTGCATAATGGTAGATATTAGACTCTCTCTTACTGTTACATTTTTAAACTTCCAAGGAGGTGATTCTTCAATTTTACAATACAAAGATAAAATGATTACGCAGTTTGTTTACAAAAAGTTTGACCACCAGGACGTAAATCTAGGCTGATAGCACCTTCACATTCTTAACGGTAATTAGAAAATAACGAAGCACTCAAAACAAAGGATGCATTGCCTCTTTTGTTGACTGATGCTGGAGGCTTTGACTGGCAGATTTACGTTAACTGCAGAATGAAGGTTTGTATATGATAGTCAACAGATGATCTGAACTTTTGCTTCACAGTCCATGTTCAGAATTAATTCACAAGCTCTTCAGCCAGAAATCCACCAGTTCAACTAGTATATGCAATAAAGCCCATGCATTATGTATACATTATCATGGAATATAATTTGGTTTGTTCAATCTGATTGCATATTTTGAAAGGGTTTTTTTGCATTAGATTTGAAAATGAGCCATAGGTTCTTCAGCACTTAATACCTTAAGAAGGAGAGTCTTCTGAGTGAACTGTGTGGTTCAGCTAAATATTGCTTCACAGCCATCATTTTTCATTTTCTGTCTTAACTAAGGTTCTTTTTAAACTTCACCTTGGGCAGTATATTTCCTGGGTTTATCCTGCAATGCTAGTGTAATGTATAAAGGCTTGCTAGGCAACTGTCAGAGCGCTTCATGACGGAATAACAAAGATCTCACAAACGCATCTCTCGTTTCCAACGTTGAAGCTGAAGTTGGAATTGGAATGTATGGTAGTAAGCAAGTCCCTTTTTACTAATCAACAAAGATGATCGCACATATGTTCAAATGAATGAAAATCACCTGATTCCGTCCCCCTCAAAAGGCCATTTGCTTGAACAGTTGTGTTTCAAGACAAGTTTATTTAGAAAAACAAAAGTTGCTGCTAACCGATGGTTAGATACCCCCCCCCCCCACAGTTGGCTTAGCTTTAGCTGGAGGGAGATTTATTCATGGCTTTTAATGAAGTTAGGCATCAGAAAAGCCTAAAACGGAATTGTATTGGTACATTAGTTTCTATTTTAAAAGACTGTAACGTGGAACTTCTGGTTTTTATGGGAATAATCTCCTTTTAAAATGTATCTCTTAACTCGGCCTGTGTATTCCATTACTTGCCAATTTTATTTTTACTTTGCTTGCTATTCATTTAGAAATGCAAGTATCAGACACAGTCTCTAATTCAAGGTCTGAAGATGAGTTGTGGCCCAATACACTTCTTCAGTAATATCCATTCCTTTCCACAAGACACATCAGGGCTGCTTCACACATGAAGATTCCCATATAATGTGAGAAGTGCACTGTGAGAAACCTACCCTGTGGGTGCATACACTGTAGAAAATGCACATACACTTTTCCCACACGATATAGCAAATTCCAATTTTTTCCCTTTCAGAGATACGGTGTACCTCTGTAGATTAATGTGAAGTGCCATTGGCTCTGAACCCATTTCAGTAAAATGGCTTTTAATTAAAGGTAAGGAAGAACCCCCATTTTTTTCCGTGCATATTGTCGATATTTCAGAACTTTGCTTGTGTCTTCTGTTGAGCACACACTAAATCATTGGTTGCGGCTGAACCCGAGAGCCTAGAAATTGCTTAACCTTTGAGTTGGTGTTAATTTGCTTCAGGCCTTTCCCCATGGAAGTAGTCCTCTTTGTTCTAACTTCTCTCACCCAAATGACAAATACTGAGTTAAATCATCCTTTGCCAAACACGTGGCTTTGAAATTTGCTTTTATCTAACTTTGGCAGCAGAGGTTAAATTAATGCACAGCTTTTACACAACTGCCAAAGTGAGATTCTGGTGCAATAGGGGTGCTTACCCAATAAACGTCCCATGTTTCTCTCTAATGATAATGTAAGGTCTTCAGCTTAGGGGAGGAGGTTTATATTAGTTGGAGCTTGTTGTCAACCAAGCCCTTAAGTTGTGTGAAGTGAAGAAAAAGTGTCCTTTATACTTTTAGGCTTGGATGTCGGCACACTACGCAGTCATAGGATCGGTCTAGTTTTTGAGTAACGTGTTGTACAACATTAAACCACTGCATAGGGCAGATGTTGGTACAGATGGTAGCCAACAGCCTCGGTTGTGTTCTTACTCCTGAAGCTTTTACAGGATAAAGGTCGCTTCTAAAAAGGAAAGCTTCCAACTACATTAAGATACTGGCAGTCCTGATTAGTAAATGAAATATTGCGTGGTCTAGGGCTTTAGAATAGTGCAAAGGGTTAAAAACCGAAGAATGGATGCTAACTGCATTTGACCAGGTGAATGATACTGGGATAGATGTGAGGAAATGGAGATTGGAAGTTGGTTATGCCAGTGCAAATAAAAGGAGCATTTTTGAGGGGGAGGGGAAATGCAGCACGATTTCATTCAAATATGGCAGTTCAGCTCAAGTTCTTAAACTTGGCTAACCTGGTTCCATTTTCTACATTGCTATCGCATTGATTCTTGCTGCCGAAAGTATTTTTTTGTATTCCTGCAACATTTTGTCTGTGTGTGCCCTTTCTAAGTGCTGTTTCCTACCCTGACCTGATCTTCAGTCTTCTGATAATTGCTTTATACCCTCCAAGAATTGTATCTCATTGACTGATTAAATGCTGCCACCAAGCCTCGTGAAAATGCACAGGCCCACGCCAAGCGTTTGGTTGGAATTGAAAATGCCACTGTGGATATGGACTATTTTATTTATTTTCACCGTCCCATTACCTGAACAGTTCTAATTTTGGCCTGGGATCACTTTTCTGTGGCAAGTGTTTAACAGAAGCAGTGCTCACATAGTTCACGTCCCAGAGGTATACCATAAAAGAACTGATGGGCATAGCGATCTTATTGCCAAAATTGTAACTAGTACTTTCAGATCAGATAGAATGGGAAAACAGTGCTGAAACCCCATTTCCTAACTTGCACATAAAGTGGGGCTCTGGTGTCAGTCAGCCTGTTGTATTTCTCAACGCATGATGTACCGGTGCAATTGAAGGACTTCACACTGTTTCAGTGAATTCAAAGAGGTGACTACAGATGATTGACAACTGCGTATACTGTAATTGGTTTGGGAATGCTAAAGCGAGTAGCCAGTCTAACTTGCCATAAGTGCAATACTGGACATTCTAATGCATAATTTTTTCTACTTGAATACAGTCTCTGGAATATTTAAACAGCTAATATGTTTGAGACAATATCTGGGATCAATTTTCCTATCAATAAACTTTTTCCTTTTGCAAACATTTTTCAAATGTGTGTTTCGTTCCTTGGGTGTGGGTGTGTGTGTGTGTGTGTGTGTGTGCAATCTGCACATTCCTGGCTGTCCTCAAGCAAACCATCTCCTGGACAAATGTAATGTAAGAACCAGAAGTTGGGAGTAAAATCTTGTGACGTCTGAAGCTCTCACTCGAAGGAGATGCAATCCTTTACCCTGTAAACCTGTTCTGGAGACTTGGGAGGCCCTTCAGAACAGTGTGGAAGGTTGCCTGAGAGTCTGTAGAGAGGATTAATGAAAATAGTTTTATCTCTCTCCCCCCCCTTCAATGACAAGAGAAATCTCTGCTGCACTGAAGGCCAATGGAAGATTTACAGAAGAGGAACACTGGATCCAAGCTTAGTCTATCTCAGCTGTGGTGAGGTCAAAATCTAAACCACCATGAATGCACGGCTATGGTCAAAAGAATTGCTACATTATTTGGTGCAATAATATCATGTCTCTTCCTCCTCCCCTCTGGCTATCACATCCTGTAATCCAAGTCTTGTTGTGTAAGCAGAAGTCTGTTCACATATGGATAACATTGGATGCAAGCCATTGTTAATGTGTTACATATGTAAGCCGATAAAACGCACGATGCGTTTCATTTTTCAAAGCTTCAGCATCGTTCAGTTCCAAGGCTACTGAGGGTTTTAGCGCCCAAGTAAAAAAATTGTGCTTTGATCAGAATGACCATTAAAATGTATAGAGGGCACACATTTTGTGAGAGAAGCCATAGCACAGACGGGCCTGGATTTTTCAGTGGAAGACTGACTCTGTATCTAGAACAACCAACACTTTATACTGATATGCAGAAACTGTTCTCTAATATACAAAAGCAAGCATATTTTTACATGTTTCATTCTGAACTGGATTTTTATTGGTAGGTAACTTTTTTTATAAAAAATGCATTTCATACCGAATTTAGGCAGCCTGCCAAACGACCAGACTTGATTATTGCTCCGTGGGTTATATTCCTTGATAAATAGTTTGGTGTCTTCATAGGGACTGGCAACAGGACTTTCCGGCAGTCTACTTGGGCAGCCGGGGTGGGCTTCCCCCTCTTGCAAAACGTATGGCTAACTAGCGACACCAGATTCAGCTCAAAGCACGTGCGTAAACAAGTATTTATTCAGCCATGTGCTCAAAAATGGATTTGTCAACTGCAAAGAGCTTGAGCATGTCTAATTCCAACGGATGCAAAGTTCCAGTGATGATCAAAGAGTGTAGAGGATCGCCTAATGCCACCGTAGTCATTTCCTGTAGAGTACCGGAAGCAATCTTTTGATCCACTGCGCCCACTCTTGCTAAGCCTACGCAGACGGTGTTTTCTGCAATTTCTGTTAAAATGGGGGGGGGGGGGAGGAGAGTGAAGAGAACAAAGAATATTACGGAAGCATAGTGAAAGAGGTTGGTGCACTTGGCACACTTCTGCAGGAAGTGATGCTTTCTCCCTAAAAAAAGTTACACGCTGCTTAAAAAAAAAGACACTGTCCTCTGAAGACTAATATAGACTTCTCTAAAAAAAACCAACCCACACGTGTACATTGCTCAAGTTCTTCGCAATAGGATGTGGCAAATGTGAGAAGTGTCAAGCCCAGGAAGCAAGTTCTCATTCTCAAGGTATTGAATTGCAGGTATAAACCAGTGGGGTAAGTAGTCATTCATAAAGAGTCATCAAGTGAAGGCCGCCTAGCCGAAAAGACTGATTCTGCCCTCCTGGCCTAGTAACTGCTTTGATTTATCAGCAAAAGGACCAGAGCAGGTTGGGGAACCTGAGGTCCTCCGGGTGTTTTAACAGAAATCCCATCAGTCCCAACTAGCAATGGCCAATGTTTAGGGATGATGGCTCTGGAGTCCACCACCATTTGGAGAACCATGGAGAATATGCAAGAAAAGCTTAGACAGGGCTGCAGTGTGGGGAAGATGCTAGTATGACTGAGCTCGGCATTTTCGTGCCCTCTGGCACTCGTCACGGTGTTTTGTGTGCCAGAAGTGGTTTAGTCATGCTGGCCACAGGACCTGGAAAGCTGTCTGTGGGCAAATGCCAGCTTCCTCGGCCTGGAAGTGGAGACGAGTGCCGCACCTCATAGTTGAATTCGACTGGACTTAACCGTCCAGGGGTCCTTGACCATTTTTTACCTTACTAAGTAACGTAGTTTTCCGTGTATAAGACAAAGTTTTTAAATTATAAAATGATGTTTAAAATTGGGGACCGTCTTATACACGGATAGTGGGGGGGGGGGGGCGCGGGCGCTTGGTTGCAGCCGCGAGCAGGAGATTGTCAGCGGCGATTCGGTGGGTGATTGGTGGCAGCGGCAAGGTCTGCTGTTGATTGGCTGCTGCTGTGACAATTGGGCGGGCGATTGGCGGCTGCTGGTGGTGAGCGGGCAGACGATTGTTGGCTTTGGTGACGCGTGCAATTGGCAGCGTTGGTCAGGTGGGTGAGCAATTTTTGGCAATCCCCTCCCCAAAAAAGCTCAAAAACTCTGGGAAATCTCCCCCCATTTTCTTAATCTGGGGTCCCCAAAAATAGGAGTCGTCTTATACATGGAAAAATACGGTAAACTGTGATTAATATGAAAGTATTGCTGGTATCAAAACTTCCCACAAGGAAGGGTAAGTGGAATGTGTTACGTAGGAAAGTGAAAGCACCCATCCTGGTGTAAGCTGCCTGCAATGTTCCTGCAGGTATTGTTAAATTCTGCTGCATCCCTGCATGGAGCCTGTTTGGATCACAGGCGGATTTAGGGATGCTTGACCAGATCACCTGCACTGGCCGCTGAGTCAAGAGGGCGCCGCAAACATGACTTGGAACGGAAGGCAAGAGGCGTCTGTTAGTGCACCAAATTTTGGCGTCACATAGGATGCTCCTGAAATGTGAAAGCCCAAAGTCCACCACTGATTGGATTGCTATGAGTTGTGTGTGGCATAGTTTTTTAGACTTGCCTCCTTCCAAACAGGGCTTGTTTAGAGAGGCCACTCCACTGAAAATCAAAGAGACTGATTCCACTGATAACAGCTAATTCTTTCATATCCTTTCCGGGCTCTTAATTGTGCCTCCCGTTTTGTTTCAGAAAGGCAGTGCATGTGAGCTAGCTGGACTTTGCAGAGCATTTTGTCATTGCTTCCACCCAATCACTACTTGGCCATTCGACACCCTACAGCCCTATGGAAAGTCTCTGCATTTCATTAACCAGCGAGAACTCCTAGATCCGTCGAAAGTTGACTATTAAGACACACTTTCCCGGGATCAATGCGCTTCCGTTGTTTCTGCAGCAACTAGTAACTCCAGGAAAAGCACATACAGTGGTACCTCGGGTTAAGTACTTAATTCGTTCCAGAGGTCTGTTCTTAACCTGAAACTGTTCTTAACCTGAAGCACCACTTTAGCTAATGGGGCCTCCTGCTGCCGCCATAGCCCGATTTCTGTTCTTATCCTGAAGCAAAGTTCTTAACCTGAAGCACTATTTCTGGGTTAGCGGAGTGTGTAACCTGAAGTGTATGTAACCCGAGGTACCACTGTACAGTGAACAGAGTAAGGTCAGTGAACATATGAACATACTTTAGAGTAAGTGATTCACTCTAAAGTATGTTCATATGGGATTTGCATTTCTTTTCTTTTTTAAAAAAACCAACTGGTTCGTGGAGTTTGTGGCTGGTTTGTGTGCAGGCCAACGTTTTGTGGCTACAGCGCTCTGCCTCCGGTCCTGCTTGAAGTTCACTTCACTGTGGCTGATGAACCACAGCGAATGCTTGGCAATTTCCAGCCCACCAATTTCAAGAGGGCCCATCTCCATCACAAATTGCGAGTTATTTGATGCTGCAGCGGTCTGGACAAAGGAGGGGAGAGCCAGACTCCAAATGCTAGCGGCCAGAGCTCACGTGCGTACCTGGTTCTTCGCCTTGCAGCCGCCTGTTTTGCACAATAGCCAGAAGCTGCTCCGCTGCCTGGTTCACGCTCATATACCTGGGTGGCTCATAAATCTTCTTCCCCCTGATGGAAGGAAAAGTACGGTAGTCTGGTCAGCAACTGTCCCCCCTGTATCCCAGTCAAGTAGCGGGGTCCGTGTACAGTAAAGCCAAGCTGACTTTAACACGGCTTGCCCAAAATTCTTAAGCTTCAAGATAAAACTTTCTTTGTCGCATCAAACCAAGGTCTCACATTCACTCTCTGGAAGCTCTTAGAGGGGCAGGCAGCCAAATGGCTCTCAAATGTAATAATAATAATTTTTATTTATACCCCGCCCTCCCCAGCCAAGGCCGGGCTCAGGGCGGCTAACAAGCAATAATAAAAACAAGTTGAATGAATACAACTTATAAACAAGATTAAAATACAACATTAAAATATTGAAACATTAAAACATTAAAATGCAGCCTCATCACAGGAGGAGAAAGGAAAAAAGAAAGAGGGGGAGGGAATCAAATTGACTCCAAGCCAAAGACCAGGTGGAACAACTCTGTCTTACAGGCCCTGCGGAAAGAAATCAGATCCTGCAGGGCCCTGGTCTCATGAGGCAGAGAGTTCCACCAGGCCAGAGCCAGTGTTGAAAAGGCGCTGGCTCTGATTGAAGCTAATCTAACTTCCTTAGGGCCCGGGACCACGAGGGTGTTGCTATTTATGGACCTTGAGGCTCTCCATGGGACATACCGGGAGAGGCGGTCCCGTAGGTACGAGGGTAGAGGCTCATTTAGTTTAGACCCTCGCTAGAAGCCTGTGCATGTTTTGTCTCATCCATCATGTTTTTGGCAAGGAATACACCGCAAAAAGGAGGTCTATGGGCAGTCGCTGATGAGAAGCAGGCGAGTGTTATACGCGCTGCCCTCTGATCAGCTGGAGACATAAAGCAAACACTTCCAAGATTTTAAACAGCCGAATCCAGGTGTATGTTACAGCCACAGGAACAGCAGACACTACTAGCAGGCTCTTTTTGTGGCGTCAGCATCCCAGAACTGCCAGCTTGCAGAAGAAGCGCCTACCGACAATTAAGTCGGTCGGTGTTGATGAAAGTCTCCTCTGTGCGTGTGCTGTGAATCAGAGCCACTGTGTGGCTGTTTTGAAGCTTTCAAGCTAGGAATTAGAGCCTACATGAGTAAACTGAAAATGCTCTCCGCATCTGAGAGGTGCCACACGTCGCGATGCCTCCTCGGCACAATCACAAGTCATGTATATTTTGAGACCCCTGCTAATCTACTGTAACTGCCGAGATACATCAGAGAGCACGCTATCCGTGCCAAATTGGAAGGGAAGCCTGTGTTTTTCTACCATATACTGTATAGTTACATAATTATAGACCCCAAAGCCAGCTCTCAAAGGGTTGTTTTCTGCAAAGTTTGCCAGCCCTGGAGTTGGCAAGAGCAAAGCTTATGAAGAAGTTCCAAGGTCAATTTCCACCAGAGATTGTCGGACTCCGTGGATGTGAATCTAGACCAAAGTGAGGACGTGTCTGGAGGTGATCAATAGTTCCAGTGGAGAGGAAGAAGGAAGCTGAATCGACTGATCTCTCCTAGATTAGATATACTGAGCGATCAGGAGAAAAACGAAACTAATCAAACCTCGGTTCCTGAACTCCTCTGCTATCGTATGTTTCGACTCCCGAACACCAAAAACCCGGAAGTAAGTGTTCTGGATTTTGAATGTTTTCCAAACATTTGACACGACTTCCACTGAGTGCAAAAAGCGCTTGCAACCAATGGGAAGCCGCGCTTCAGTTTTCAAACATTTCAGAAGCCAAACGGGCTTCTGGAACAGATTTTGTTCGAGAACCAAGGTGCCACTGTATCACAGATGAAATTACTAGGGGTCATACCTAGCTAGCCTAACTCTGGGCACTTATTACTCGAGATACAGGGTGCATATGGAACCTGAGAAACTGAACAGACTTATTAAACCATGAGCTTCGCCCCAATCTTAAAAAATTATTCATTAAATGCTAAAAGACACCAAGACAACCATCACCGCTGCTTTGCCACATGAGCCCCATCCTGTAACAGAAACATCGGAAGCTGCTTACACTGACTCAGACCGCTGATCCCTCTAAGCGTTATCTCTATTGACAGGCAGTGCTAGCGCGAAGAGTTGCTTTGCATCATTTAGACGCCGGTTCTTGCCTTCACCTATCCCAGTGCTGCCTCAAGCACATCGCTTCATCCTGTGGGACGGACTGCAGACAAAACCAAACTGGGTGCCAGGAGAGGGGACTTCCTCCTTAAGTCTACGGTGATATTTTGGAACCCGTGTTCACCATTCATGTCCACCGTGTAAGCAGGATTCCTAAACCAGCTCCAATTCTTATTTAAGAAAGCAAGTTGGATGGCCTAAAATGTGATCAGTACGGCAGCTGATCGGTCCTTTTAACTCAAGGGTGGGAGCCCATTAGCCATGCTGGGTTGGTGCTGATGGGAGTTGGGAGTCCAGTAACAGTTTGAGGGCTACTGGCTCCCTCCCCCTCCCCCTCCCCCAACCAGGCCTTAAATTGAAACATGGAGAGAATCTTTCTCTATACCATGGTTTTAGTATGTGTTTCACTTACATGCCAGCACTAAGCTGTGTATTATCAGTTGCAGACCACACACTTTTGAAGAAACAACTTACTTCATGAGATTCTCCAGCGACTGTTCCTTGACTTTAATGTCTGCAGGGAAACATAACGGGACATACAATTCAAGCTGACTGCCTGTGTATTACTTTCACAAGTATTAAGAAGGAGGACTTTTTTTTATTGTGCTGCGTTCTTTCATGCACACCCCTGGCATGTATACGTCATGAAATTCTACTCAATATTGATCCAGAGTAGATTTCAATGCATCGTTAGCAGAGTAACAACTTAAACACGTTGCAGGGTTCCCAGAAAATAGACCAGAGGCAACTGTATTTCATCCAGCAGAGCTTTACTGCTACTGAAGGCAAATGAGCGTAATGGTCACAAATCCAATACATCCATAAGAAATCTAGTTGCAGCAGTCTTAAACTTACAGTAACTTAAAATAAGTCTAAACCTTAACACTAAGCATACTATGTACAGTGGCACCTCAGGTTACAAATGTTTCGGGTTACAAACTCCGCTAACCCGGAAGTAGTACCTCGGGTTGTGAACTTTGCCCCAGGATGAGAACGGAAATCGCGTGGCGGCGGCGCAGCGGCGGCAGGAGGCCCCATTAGCGAAAGTGCGCCTCAGGTTAAGAACGGTTTCAGGTTAAGAACAGACCCCTGGAACGAATTAAGTCCGTAACCCAAGGTACCACTGTACAGAAAACCACACCAGAAGGAGAGATGGAAAGAAAAAGTGAAACCCAGGTTCCTTCTGGCCCTGCTATTATAGTCAGCATGACCTTGACAGAAAGAGATAACAGAACCAGTTTAAGCCAGCTGTGCTCAGCTTCTCTGAAGCAGTGTTCCCCAACCTTGGGCCTCCAGCTGTTTTTGGACTACAACTCCCACCATCCCTCGCTAGCAAGACCAGTGGTCAAGGATGATGGGAACTGTAGTCCAAAAACAGCTGGAGGCCCAAGGTTGGGGAACACTGCTCTGAAGGAATAACCCAAACATCACAAACCTTCTGCCTGTTTCTTTCACACAGAGAAGCTTCCAGAACCCTCTTGAATTAATTAGAAGAGGAAAGATCTCTACACATCAGATCAATACTTTCTTGCACTAAGAAATGCAAACTGACAGTATAGTCTTACAACCCAACGTCTGGTATATGGTTGAAATCTGACCAAGGCACGCTCATGGCAGACTCACTGAAACCTTTGGAATTAACTTAGTGATGTCTCATTTAAGTCCCGCGAGTTCACTGGGTCTGCTCTGAGTTTTACCGCACCGCCAGTGTGGTGCAGTAGTTAAGAGCGGTAGACTTGTAATCTGGTGAACCGGGTTCGCGTCTCCGCTCCTCCACATGCAGCTGCTGGGTGACCTTGGGTTAGTCACACGTCTCTGAAATCTCTCAGCCCCACTCACCTCACAGAGTGTTTGTTGTGGGGGAGGAAGGGAAAGGAGATTGTTAGCTGCTTTGAGACTCCTTAGGGTAGTGATAAAGCGGGATATCAAATCCAAACTCTTCTTCTCTTCTTGATCGACAGACACTACCCATCCTTTCTAAGTGGGACCTGCAACAAATCGTTACCGCGAGGAGCAGTCATGTTGACTGTGCCAGCCAGTCATCATTCCATTTCCCCCTGTGATACTCAGTCAGCCATCATTCCAGGCCTGTGTAGTCCTGCAAATCTAGGGCAGCCCCAAGCCTCTTAATTGTTCCTGATCTAGCTCGGCTGGTATGCTTGGATGGTCCTAATTTGGAGACGCATGGGGAAGTCTGCAGCTCAGTGGTACAGCATTCATCTTGCATGAGAAATCTCCCAGGGTCAGTCTTTGACATCTCCAGGACAAGTTGGCAGGGAACTGCTGCCTGAGACCCTCCAGCCAGTCAGTGTGGCTCAGCTAGATGAGCCACTGTTGCCATGCAGTGTAAGGCAGGTTCCGGTGTTAGGTACCCACAGACTGAGTTCACTATTAACATATAAGACTATGTTTAAGACACTGTCTATTGTGCATAATTCACTGCAATGGTTTTTCTTCTTGTGGAAAGTGACACAGCATCCTTTAATTGAACTCTCTTAAATACACATCAGCTGTAGGAAGTTAAAACTGTGATTGCAGCCAAGAAACAAGCTCTGTTGATTTTTTAGGGCAGACTTACTGCTACATGAGCATACTTGGGGTTAGAACGGACGAGATCAACGAAGGCGTTTCCTCTCGCTGTCTTCTAAGTGGAAAACTATGTTTTGTATCGTGCTTCACTGAGGAGATGAAACTTTTTGAAACTGATCGTCTATTAAGTTAGAGAGGCATGAATGAGCTATGGGCAGAAACCCAGGGGCCTGGGCATGCACGCAGCCCCATTAGTTGTGCCTTCCTGTCTCCAATCAAATAACCCAAAAAGACTCATGGCAAACCTTCAACCACATTAGTCACCTTTTCCTATTGAATTAGGTGGACTGCAGATTTTGGTAAAATGAGCTCATTTTGTTGAGCGCTAATTCATTCTCTTGTACATTTAAATATACAGCGGTGCCTTTTGTCGTTCCATGAAGTTTTCTAAGCTTAAAAGTATTCAGATCTCGGTAAACCATCTCAAATAACAAATCTAATTTTTGTCAGAGCTTTGAAACATTGTGCGGCAGATTTTTGTCACTATTTCTATCATTGCCTTTTCTCCTGATGACTTGCAACGGCTATGGTTCATGTCCATTGATTTCAATGGGATTATGCCGAGTATGACTTGGCTTGATACAACCCAATGTGTTTCCTAGCTTTTGCAGTCTCGATTCTCCTACCTGGAATTTCTGCTTCATTTTACATCTTTTGCCCAATGCTAACCTTCCAAGTTGTACACAAACAAGAACAGACGCAATACGCAGGAGAAGGCATGCAAGTCCCAACAAAATTCAAGACAAAGGCGATGGTTAAGAGAAGAAGCAGCCAAATTGTAAATGCTAACAGTCAGGGAGTGACATCTAGCTAAGCCATAGTCAGAGCAGACCCATTGCAAATTAATGGGTATCCAACTCTGTAGTCCTGTCAGCTCAAGGCTTTCTGCTTGTGCAGTGGGACTTTCCTCTCTTCTCCTTCCCCTCCATCATTCCCAAATATGCTCTGGAGACTTGGGAAATGCCTAGGATGGATTTAGGAGGCATGTAGGGGTGGGGAGAAGAGGTGAAGCCCCATGGCACAAGCAGAAATCCTTGCACTGAGAGTACAGTTACTTAGCACTACTTTATAGATAGAAGCTACAGCCAAAGCATTTTCTTCTGGCCAAATCTCTTATTCTGCTGCTGAAGTTTCTTAGTACCTTCTATAATTGTATGTGCACAATTGCCCCACTCTAGTTGCCCCAGCATGCACGGTTGAACACAAGAGCATCCACATCTTGATGAGAATCTAACTTCCCAAGCCTAGTTCTTGATCCCGCAAGCGCTGTGCGCTAAAGGGATTTCTCCAGCTGCCTCTTTACTCTGCAATGCCAGCTGAGAGGCGACAGGAGCTTATGCCTTGCAGATTGGCAGGCAGGAAATGGCCATTTACTTTGCAGTAAAGGCTTTGCTTTGCAGCAAAGTGCTGTTTCCTGCCTGCCGGGTCTGCAAGGCCAGCTGGGCAGTGCATTCTTGATATATTACAGGGTGACAAAATATGAAACCTTTGTCTCGGTCTGGAGTCCATACTGGTAAGAGACAAAGTATTGAAATATTGCCCACAACCTACTTAGGATCTTGTTGATCCATGGTCTTCTCTGACATGTTCTCACCACCACCAATGGCTGAACACCATGGCACTTTCTATGCGCGTACTCACAATTTATTGCTATGAATGCCAATATCAATAGACCTTTCCTCCTACCCTCTCTCTATAGGAAGTGAGCTAGCATCATAATCTTTCTCCTGCCATTTATACACAGTGGCAATTTCATTTCATTCAGTCAATTGAAGTTTTGATTTAATCTGTATCCAGCAAACACACTTTCCACCAGCTCCTCAATTAAGTACATTTTAATATTTAAACCAACGGCCGGAATGTCTCCTTCAATAACCAGTCACTTGACAGTGCAGAATTGTTGCAGAGACAAAGAAACGCAGGAACGGAAAGAGGGGAGCAGAAGAAGCCCAAACCTGAATGTTGTAAGATTTTTTGCATCATTTATTTAAAAAAGTCAGCAGATTTTTTTTTTAAACCCACAATAATGCTTGCTTGTCATCTCTCCCTTCTTGCAGTTCTTAACGAATGGAGGGGAGAGAAAGGATCAACGAAATGCAAAACGGACAGATTAAGCTTTATGGTCAGGCCATGATGACATTTCACACTGGTGGCTGGGAGCATTTAACACCTATTAAATCCACTTCTCTCTAAAATGCATTCCAAAATCCCCACCGTATAGGTTTTCATACATTTCAACAGTTAGAGAAGATTTACAGTCAAGTCCTGATGTACAGACAGCTTCCAGACGCCAATTCCAGGAATGTATGAAAATTCTGCATGCATGTTCTGACTTGATTTATAAACTTACTATATGCTGGCGCTGTGTATATTATATGCGGGTGGCGCTGTGGTCTAAACCACAGAGCCTCTTGGGCTTGCTGATCAGAAGGTCAGTGGTTCGAATCCCCGTGACGGGGTGAGCTCCCGTTGCTAGGTCCCTGCTCCTGCCAACCTAGCAGTTCGAAAGCACGTCAAAGTGCAAGTCATGCTGGCCACATGACCCGGAAGCTGTCTGTGGACGAACACTGGCTCCCTCAGCCTGTAAAGCGAGATGAGTGCCGCAACCCCAGAGTCGTCCGCAACTGGACCTAATTGTCAGGGGTACCTTTACCTATATGCTGGCAAAATGCAGCTCTTTCCGGTGTGCACATGGGAAATCGCCTTTTAACTTGGGAGGTTTTGGGATCCTGGCTTGTAATCAAGGAGAGCAGTGGAAGCCACAGGGGTGGTCTATGCTTGTAGGAACCCCAGTAAACAGTTATGTCCTGTAAAGTGTCTGGAGTGTCCTGTAAACTCATAGAAAACCTGCTTTAGCAATGGGAGAATAGTTCCGTTCAGGCTGCAATCAAGGATCCTGCCAGTCGGAAGAAACTCAATTCTCCCTGATCAACCTCAATATCTAAACAGCATGGAATGATCTAATTGCTTGCAAATTGCATCAGTCTGATTTCCATCCTGGTCAAAATTCCTTATGTGATTGAATGCATCTGTATAATCTCTCCCTCTCTCGCACACTGGAGGGTTTCATGCAAGCCTGGATTTAGTCTGAAAAGCTCTGTATGATCAAAATAAATCCTGCCCCAGTGTAGAGACTGTCGGATCGCCTCCTGTTTCTACTGATCAAGCTCTCCTGCTTTTAAGAGTAGCACGAAACACAACCGCTTACGCTATGAAACTTCCCCCCTGTTTCTCCTCATGCCAGGAAAAGCTTAATTTCCTTCTGTTGGAACTGCTGCAAAAGACGCAGTAACAATCCTGGCGGTCCTAGTAAAGAAATGAACTTGCTAAAACTTCCTTTTCGCTGGATGATGACTGCAACTTAAGACCTCAAAGCCAGGAAGCTGATGGCATGGGCAGGGCTCGTTTCCTTTTCTCGGTGTTAACAGACAACTAAATGATCACCGGGCTAAGGACCAGTTTACAGAATGCAGCAGAATCTACTGGTAAAAACTTCTGCTGCCGTAATCCAGTAGACCCATCTTATGTTCAATAGCTGCTCAGCTACTGAGCGTTCTAAATAACGCCGGCTGGTTAAGTGTGATATAAGGAAGTGGTCCTTTTCCTACTCCTTAGCAAAAATGCACAGAGCAGCTACAAATATTTGTTGTAAGTGTAAAGAAAAAGAAGGCACATTCTACCACCAGTGCTGGATTTACGTATAAGCTAAACAATCTATACCTTAGGGCCCCACTCTCTTGGGGGCCCAAAAAATTTTTAAAGGAAAAAACCCCTGGATGTACATTTCCAAAATAGAGGATAAAAAACAAATAAAATAAAACCTACATACAGCAACAGTGTTTTGTGTTGTGTAGGCTCTTGTGATGCAAGTAATGGGCCCAGCCTGCTAAAATATCACTGGTTTGCTCATTTCTATATACAGTGGTGCCCCGCAAGACGAATGCCTCGCAAGACGAAAAACCCGCTAGACGAAAGGGTTTTCCGTTTTTGAGTTGCTTCGCAAGACGATTTTCCCTATGGGCTTGCTTCACAAGACGAAAACGTCTTGCGAGTCTTGCGATTTCCCCCCGCTTCCCCCCCTTTTTCTAAGCCGCTAACAGCCTTTTAGCCGCTAAGCCTTTAATAGCCGCTAAGCCGCTAATAGCGCTAATCCACTAAGCCGCTAATAGGGTTGCTTCGCAAGACGAAAAAACCGCTAGACGAAGAGACTCACGGAACAGATTATTTTCGTCTTGCGAGGCACCACTGTATAGGGTGCCTACATTCTGCATGGACTGGTTGCATGGCAACAAGTGCAAATGGCTTTAGATCCCTATTAGGTCCATAAATGACCATATAGCATATATTCAACACAAAAAACAGCGACATATAAAGGGCCCCATTATCTTCAGTAGCGTAGGGACTCATCAAACCGAAATCCGGCCCTGTCTACCACATGTGGTGGACGTGCAAGAGAACGAAAGCATATTGGGAAATGATTTATAATGAGTTGAAAAAAATGTTTAAAATAACTTTTGTGAAAAAAACCAGAAGCCTTTTTTACTAGGAATTTTCGGTTCATGAATACTGAAGGAGCAGAAAAAACTGTTTATGTACGCAACAACAGTTGCAAGGAAACTTCTGTCCCAGAGATGGAAGGAAGACAAAGTCCCTACCAGACAGGAATGGTTAACAAAAAGGATGGACTCTGCTGAAATGGCGAAAATGACCGGGAAGATCAGAAACCAAGAAGACATCAAATTTAATAAAGAACAGGGAAAATTTGTAACTTATATAGAAGCACACTGTAAACAATTAAAAACATTGGCAGGATTTTAACAAAACTTGCCATGTAACAAGAACTATGGTAACAATTGACTATTCAGGAAATATGGAGAACATTATACAATGCAGTTGAAAAAGAAAAACCATGGAACCCATGGAGGGAAGTCTGGGATTCAGAAAATCCTATTTGTACAGTGGTACCTCTAGTGGCGGACTTAATCCGTTTTAGGGTGCCGTTCACACCCCAAAAAGTCTGCAACTAGAGCACCTCTTCTGCGCATGTGTGAAGTGCCCAGATTGCTTCTGCGCATGCGGCGAACCTGGAAGTAAACACTTCTGGGTTTGCCGCGTTCATAAGCTGAAAGTCCGTAAGAAGAGCGGAACGCAACACGAGGTATGACTGTATATGATTATGATTTATATACTAATGTAAATATTAAATGTAAAACTGAATAAAAATATTTTTTTAAAAAAGAGGAAGTGGTCCTTACCAAGCAAGCAGAGGGTGTGCATGCCGTTTCTTCTGTTTTTGGCTATTTTGTCGTAAAAGCTCTCTGGCTTCCACGTATCGGTCCAGAAAACGACAGACACAACCTCTCCGAAATTGTAGAGCTGCCAAGAAAAGGGGGGGGGGAGGAGAGAGACGATAATGAGAAAGTCACCTATCAGAATTAAGACTGTAGGCACAAGACTTAACATGGCGTTACGCGATGTGCAACATCAAGAGATTTTGATGGGAAGGGCCGGATCTCAGTGTTTGGTATCTCCAGATGGGGCTGGGAGAGACGGCTACCTGCTTTTCCAAGTTGAATTCAAAAGTGGCTCATAATAACGATAAAAGGATTGACAAATTAAAAACAACAGTGCCCCTGAGGAGTGTCACACTATAGTCTGAAGTGGCGGCGAGGCTGATAAAACTGTTTTTTAAAAAGAGAAAAATCAGCGGTTGCTTGATAGTTAAATGCAAGATTCACCAATGACTTAAAATTATTCCCCCACACCTCTGCAGAAGATAAATAAGCTGCCACAGTGTATGTATGTGTGAGAGTGAGATGCTTGTTCCAGCCTGAGTTCAAGTCCTACCTAAAGCCCTGTGTTTCAAGATTCCAAACAGGATGGTAAACACACCTTTAAAAAATAAAATTACTGTATTTTTCACTCTATAACACGCACCAGACCATAACACCCACGTAGTTTTTAGAGGAGGAAAACAAGAAAAAAAATATTCTAAACGAAACAGTGGATATATGATTTTTGTGGTTCATGCTGTGATCTGACAGTGAGTTTGGAGTAGCCCAATGCAAAAATCCTGAGGATCCATGTGGATCCGTGCTTTGTAACCACGTTTTAAGTGGGGAAGGAAGGAAAAGCACTCAAGGGACAAGGAACACGCGTGGGGTGTGTGGAGAAGGATGCTGCTAATAATGCAGGAGAGGAGTTTAAGGGGAGAAGGAACACGCGTGGAGTGGGTGGAGAAGGATGCTGCTAATAATGAAGAAGAGGGGTATAAGGGGAGAAGGCTCCTCTTCCCTCCCGCTTTGCTCCTTTAAAGAAGCAGGCTCTCTGTCCCTCTCTCCTCCCCACTCCGCGGCTCTTCTCCCGCTTTGCTGTTTCAAAGCGAGCCACGGAGGAGGGAAGGAAGGGGAACCATGGATCCTCTGCTCACGACTGCAGCAGATCCCCTCCGCCACCCGCAGGCATTCGCTCCATAACACGCACAGACATTTCCCCTTACTTTCTAGGAGGAAAAAAGTGAGTGTTATGGTGCAAAAAATACGGTATTTTCAATATCACAAGCTGGCACGAAACGTTTACAAAAGGGATTCAAAAGAAAATGAGCTGGTTGTGAACAGTGCCCAATCCAAAATAGCAGAGGAAAATGATACACAAACAGAACGGACAAAGATATATCATAACTGATATTTTGAGGTAGTTTCCCCCTGCCTTCAGGATCCTACGATCTTGCACATTTCGCAAAATAAATTTAAAGCAGCTGTTTGTGTACAAGTCTTAAAGAAAGTCTTAGGTGCCTGGGATCAATAAGACTAGTTGGGTGAGGGGTTTTGTGTTTTTTCTAAGAAAAACTTGCACTTTTTGGTGGAGACATTTGGGGGTTTGTAAGCATTGAAAGAAAAAACAGGGAAAGCATGTCAAAGAAAACAAAACAGGGCCCAGTGATCTCTGATGCAAAACTTTTTTTCTTGTAAGTCAATATTTTTCAGAGTAAAATTCTCCTTTGGGAATTCCAAGTTGAACCTTGCAATGGATGTGGAGAGAATAACATTTTGTTCCCTCACTTTTTCATGCTGGTTTTTGAGTTGCTTAGATTTTTAAAAACGGGGTGCTTTTGAATCTTAACTACTTGTATCCTTCTCAAATTCCAAAAGGAGTCTTTTACTCCCAAAGATGCTGAGTTTTGCTTTGTAAATATCACCTTAGTCGAAAGAGTTGAAAGCCCGTTTTTCTATGTATGATTTCAGGGATATTCAAAGCTACTCCTGCTTATTTAATTAGGGCACAGTTAGGTTTTGACACCGTCCTGGGCTTAATACAGATTAGGATGCTGAATCGCTGGTGCAGAATAATTCATATAGATGAAGATAAGGCAGATCTTTGTGTATCTGAGGAACAGATGGTGCTAGCGCTGGACAGTTTCTAGTTTCAAAAAATTTCTGATGTATTACTGCATTATGGATTCTCGGTGCAGGGACTGAATTCATTTGGAAATGTAGCCAGAAGCATTCCCTTGAAAACAGAATACAAGAAAGTTTTTTCTCAACTCTGTTTTGAACAGTTGGAACCAATGGAGAGATTTGGGAGCATACCAGCTCCAGGCATATTATGTATTTCCGAAGGAGCAACACTGGTTATATTCTTGAATGCAAACTTTGTGGACAGCAACTGATTTCAGTGCATTAATTGTTGGGTTCAAGATCCTGAAGCGGGGGTGGGTGGGAAATGTTTAAAGAAATTGAAGTGTTGAAAAATGAAAGAAAAAAATATTATTTTTATTACAAGGCTCAGAAGATAGTCTCTTTCACTGCAAAGGCTTATAGCAGGCATGGCCAAAGTTTTGGGGGCCCCGTGTCAGTATATGTCCTGGGGTAAAATCCTTACAAAAGCTCAAGAACTTTGAAGGGCCACTATCTGACTGTTGATTCAGGACCCGAAACTGTGCTTTTACACTAAATTTCCTTTTTTCTGTGTATATTGTAATGTGTTGTTGTTGCTATGGCCATCGGCTAATGCGAATAGTTCCTATCTACCTCAACAACTCTGGGGTAAAATTGTAAAAGAAACATAACAACTTAAATCTTAAAAAACACCCCTGGTTTACAGTCTCATGAAAAGGGATTTGGAATTTATCTCAGCTAATGCCTGTTGAGTTTCTGAAGTCATATATTTCTCCTATTTTTAGTTTTGTTTCTGAAAACATTTTAACTATTCTTGGTCCCTTATGTATATTTTTATGTGTAGTTTTCAACGTGTTTTATTTTGTTTTGCTTTTTTTTTATCTTGATGCATCCTGAAATTTTATTCAGCAGAGCCTGAGACAGCTCACATGTCAGTACTGTGGCTCTTTCATAGACGAGGCCTTGTTGGTTGAGCGGGCAGCAATGGGGAACATGTCCCCATTCAGAAGTTGCCTATCCTCCCATGCGGCCAAGTTAGAAAGCTTATCTTATACACCATTGGTCCACCGACGTCCCTGCCCCTTGGCCAATGGTTCTTGCTCAGTCAATGATTCTTGGAATATTACACAAGGTATCCTCTTTAAATACAACACTTGGGTAATCCAGAAAGAGAATGAGAAATCCAGATTTTGCATTTCACAACCAAAACAGCCCTGCCAGTAACTTGTGGGGACGGGTGGGAATTTGCTCAAAATACAACCAGGAATTACTGTCAGCTGACCACTGCATTACTCCAAATAAGGGGAAAGGTCAATAGGCAATGTTTAACCCTTTGATTCATACTCGGCTTGAGTATTTTAACTTTTGAGTATTTTGAGTATTTACCTATTTAGGTCAAAGGTCTTCCCGCCCCCTGTTGTCTTTTGCTGAATCCCAGGCTTCATCACAGCCTGCCAAAGCGTACAGCTATCAGTTCCTTCGCTCTGGGTCAATGAAAGTGGTTTTAAAAATCACGAGACAGAAAGAAGCCCATGCTCCAATGCTCAGTCCACAGAATTCTCCGTCACTCCTGACCATTATTCAGCCAGGCCCCATTGTGATGAGTTTGAACTCTAAACGCATGTAGCTTAGAGAGCCACTGGGCTGCAGCCTTCCCAAACAGATGCAAGCCATCAGCTTAAGCTCATTTTCTTTAAAAAGAAGGAAAAAAAACCATACAAAGGTGTTTCCTGTTTTTCAGCAGCCAAAGCCAGACTAATGGAACAGGAGCCTTGTGCATCGACAAAATCAGACTGAAATTAAAATGCAAAAAAGGAAGTCAGCCCTTATTTTACGAACATCAAATTCCTATAGTTTAAGAAAGCGCCCCCCAACTTTTGTTGTTTCAAATCTATCGGCACAAGTCAAATCCACCGATACAAATCAAATTTGTCCCCGGCATCCGACACTCACAGGTATACTGTCACTGATAATGGAGGCTCCATTTAGGGGGAAGGGCTAGGAGCCGTTGACAGACCCATCCCTCTGTGGATTTCTCCAATGGTCTAAGCCCATTTTACAAGCTACCTTCCCTGGGGACCTTGCCATGTCTCGTGTGGCAATTTCGCAATTTAGTTTGGTGCTATGTGACATGGAACCTTCCCTTTCCTTTATGTGAAACGTAGAGGAAATCGCCTTCTAAGGATGAGAAGCACACTAAAACCCACCCTTTGTGGCTCGTATGTGTGTATCTGAGGCTCAGCTGTTTCTCAGCTCCAGCCCCAGAGGCTACTATGCAAATAAATTCTTCTCTTTCTTCTTCTTCTTCTGCTTCTTCCCCAGCTTCACGACACCCAGTGTGGAGAATCTCTCTTAGCCTCTCCAATATTTGCTTCTGGGCAGTGTAAGGTAAAGGTAAAGGGACCCCTGACCATTAGATCCAGTTGCGGATAACTCTGGGGTTGCGGCGCTCATCTCACTTTATTGGCTGAGGGAGCCGGCGTACAGCTTCCGAGTCATGTGGCCAGCATGACTAAGCTGCTTCTGGCGAACCAGAGCAGCGCACGGAAATGCCGTTTACCTTCCCGCCGGAGCGGTACCTATTTATCTACTTGCACTTTGACGTGCTTTTGAACTTCTAGGTTGGCAGGAGCAAGGACCAAGCAATGGGAGCTCACTCTGTCGCAGGGATTCGAACCGCCGACCTTCTGATCGGCAAGTCCTAGGCTCTGTGGTTTAACCCACAGCACCACCCGCGTCCCACTCTAGGCAGTGTAGTTGTGATTTAAATCACGATTTAAATCACTAATCAGTAAGACTTGATTTAAATAAAAAATAATTACAGAAAGACTCATTCTTTCTGGTATGATCTTAATATTTACAACCAGATGAAGGTTTCATTTTTGGAATAATAAATCGTCAGAGTAGTTTTTACAGTTATATCAAAAATTACTGATTTGGTTATACTATTAGAAATACATAGACAGGTGTTTATATTTGGACAATTTTCTGCTGTACTTTATTGGAAGGAGAAAAATAATCATTTCCTTAATAACAATTTAAACAATTTATTTAATTAAATAATAACATCATGGCATATGTATCCATGTTTGTTAACTGATGTGGTTAAACAATTTTTTGTTAAAACAATACCAGACTGAGTTTTAACACACATGAAAAACTCAAAATAAATCCTTATTTCCTGATGAATAGCCTTTGGACTATACTGTAACTTGAACAGAAAACTATCTTTAGAAAGATTTTTCCTTCAAAAGCATTTTACAGTGGACCCTCCGGATACGAACTTAATTCCTCCCGGGGGTCCATACTTACCCTGAAAAGTCGGTATCCAGAGACACTGCTTCTGCGCATGCGCAAAGCACAGTAGAGCACTTCTGCGTATGCGTGAAGAGCGCTTCTGTGCATGGTGAAACCGCACTTCCGGGTTTGACGCATTTGCAACCCAAAATTACGTTACCCAAAGGTAACGTAACCCGGGTACCACTGTATTTTTAAAATCTGATTTAAAGTTTTAAAAAATCTGACTTTTTTTTTTAAGCCATTGATATTTATCCACCCTGTTTCCAGGGCATCAAGAACAGCACTGCCCACATTCATAAAGCTTTTACTTCTTAGAAGCTCAGTTACATCATGCTGTTTTATAAAAAAGGAGAGACAGAGAAAGGAAACGCCACAGAAAGTCTGGCCACAAAGTGTGCAACTCCTCACAGCTGTTTCCTACAGATTGGAAGGCGTGCCTCAAGCCCGCTCTCTGCAGAAACCCGTTTGGAGAAGTAAACAGAGTTGTGGTTTCCCGCTGCCGGAACGCCACGTGCGCGAGAGGTGTTACCTGGAGGCCGCAACAGCCGACGGCGTTGAGTATGGAGGCATTGTGGATGACTCTGTAGGGCACTCCCAACTTCACCGCCCGGAGGACGAGGTCACTGTGTGTTGTCGCCCTGCAGTAAGGAGGAAGTGGGTTATATGGGGTGTACAGAGGGCCTGAACTGGGCCTCACTGACTTAAAACAGCCTTCCACAACCTGGTGCCCTCCAAACGTTCCTTGGATTCCCAAATTCCTATCAGCCCCCAGCCAGTACTGACCGATGGGCAGGGATGATGGGCAGGGATGGAGTTGTAGTCCAACAAAACATCTGAAGAGCACTGTGTGTGTGTGTGTGTGTGTGTGTGTGTGTGTGTCTATTATGTGTGGGGAGGCCGGTTAAGAATACAGTGGTACCTTGGGTTACAGATGCTTCAGGTTACAGATGCTTCAGGTTACAGACTTTGCTAACCCAAGAAATTGTACTTTGCTTCAGGATGAGAACAAGAAATCGCGCCACAGCAGCAGCAGGAGGCCCCATTAGCTAAAGTGGTACCTCAGGTTAAGAACAGTTTCAGGTTAAGAATGGACCAGAACAAATTAAGTTCTTAACCCGAGGTACTACTGTACTTCTACCCAGTTCTCTTTTTCTTGAAAAAGAGGTGCTGGAACTCACCATGAGTGAGTTATCTTAGAACGGCAATTGCGCCCACCTGACATAACAGAGTTCCAGTGAGTTCTGGCTGAAAAAAAATGTGCTGCTTCTACCAAACTTCTCACAGATACTCAAATAAATAAGTGCCTGTAAACATATAGGAAGCACAGGAAGTAAAAAAAAAAAGGTGAGAGGCGAACTCAAAGTGCTGGAGGAAAAGAAACACACTTTTTAGTTACTGCAATTAAGTGCATTCCTCTTTCTTCAGCACCTCGAGGTTGGTTCTTCTGTTTTGCCCTTTGCGAAAGACATACAATGCATCATACACAAACAAGCAAAGATCCTGAGGGTGAATCTGTATAGTGGTATCCCGGGTTACAGACGCTTCAGGTTAAAGACTCTGCTAACCCAAAAATAGTACCTCGGGTTAAGAACTTTGTTTCAGGATGAGAAAAGAAAATGTGCTCTGGTGGCACAGCGGGAGTGGGAGGCCCCATTAGCTAAAGTGGTGCTTCAGGTTAAGAAGAGTTTCAGGTTAAGAATGGACCTCCGGAACGAATTAAATACTTAACCCGAGGTACCACTGTACACTTTTTGACCCATAAAGCCTTAAAGGGCTCAGGACCAGAAGTACAATGAATTAAGACCAGACGCAGGTTCTAAGCTTGCAGTGAAGACACTTTAGCAATGTAACCACGCGGAAGGTGAAGGAGGCAGCTTTTTTTGCAGTTTAACTTGAATAACACTGTAGTAACGCAGTTTTGCCTGCTAGTTTGACGTCCCCTTCTTTTTTGCCTCTTACAGAAGATTGCAGAGCATCTTGCTGACTGGCAAACAGCAGCAGGCAGAGCAGCACTGGCATAACTCCCGTCCTTTTCTTAATTACTGTGCAAACAGGCCGTTGTGCAATTGTAAACAAGAAACTTTGCATGCATGCTCTAAACTTGCACCAGTATGCAAAAGGGGTTTTGTTTTCTAACTGTTCCCATTTGCTATTGAGGAGAACTTCGGGAAAGATGGATTGTCACCCCTCAGGAGTGCTAGATCTGTACTGGATATGCCAGACAGACTTCTAACTTTTTATTTTTCCTTTTAAAAATCCACTCTCTTCAGAGGGACGTACAGAAACAAATGGTTGGGCAAAGTCAATGGAAGAGTACTAGAGTGGGCAAACAGCATGCAAATTAAGGCACAGATTGATGGGCATCCCCTGTTGAAAGCAGAATGCCACCCTCACTTTTGCTCAAAAGGGTCATCTGAATCTATATGGCCTGACCCATCTGAACTATTTTGTGGGGTGGCGACGTTTGCAAGGCAGACCCATCCAAAGATAGCTGCCAAAACGTAACCCCTTCTGCAGCATCTATGATTACTGAAAGCCCCGACTTTGTAAATGTTGCTGCTCAAGTATTCATCAATCACGTTCACTGCATTAGGCAGCCGGGTGTGGAAATGCATTTAAATAAGAAACGCAAAGCTGAACAATGGCTTCAGCTGCCCTCTTTTCCCCAAGGTGTCCTAGTTCAGTGCTGCTCATTCCATGGAGGTGAGTAGGGAACAGAAACAGCATCTGGTGGGGAAGCATGATTAAGCAGCCCTTTTCCAGCCACAGGCCCTGAATTTCCAAAAGCGCCCCGGAAAGTCTCTCTCTGCCTAAACCCTGCTCCTTTCCTAACATTTTGGTCACTTGGAGTTTTTAGACACTAGCAAAAGGGAACTGGATTTACAGCTTTTCCCACAGAAGGTCTGTGGTCACTTCTTGATTCTAGCTTGTCACCAGAGGCTCTGGTGGCCCAGTGGCCCAGAATACTGACTGCCAGCTATTGCTGTTCCTGGACAAGGTTTAGCCCAAAACTTAGGATCGTCCCAGCTTGACCACCACCATGTGCTCTGTGTGGAGCTACCCTTAGAGATGAAAGGGTGACTATCTGTCATTGAGGCCAGTTCAGGGGGGTGATTTTGACATTTGTTGTTGTTGTTGTTTAGTCGTTTAGTCGTGTCCGACTCTTCGTGACCCCATGGACCAGAGCACGCCAGGCATCTCTGTCCTCCACTACCTCCCGCAGTTTGGTCAAACTCATGTTGGTAACCTCGAAAACACTATCCAACCATCTCGTCCTCTGTTGCCCCCTTCGCCTTGTGCCCTCCATCTTTCCCAACATCAGGGTCTTCTCCAGGGAGTCTTCTCTTCTCATGAGGTGGCCAAAGTACTGGAGCCTCAGCTTCACGATCTGTCCTTCCAGTGAGCACTCAGGGCTGATTTCCTTAAGAATGGATGCGTTTGATCTTCTTGCAGTCCATGGGACTCTTTAGAGATTTTGATATAGAAAGTCCTAAATGGCATGGAGACAAACAAACTGGAAAACCCTGCTACTATCCTTCCCCTGAGCCACAATTGTCATGGATGCTTTAGCTGAGATTCCTGCGTTGCAGGGGGGATGGAGTTGAACCATCTTTAGTGTTCTCCTTGAGCTTAGAATAGGGGTTTCTCTGAAATCAGGCCGAGAAGGTTCTGGCGACAATTCAAACTATTTCTGTCCTTTGGGGCCTTTGAACAAGAGTACTTTCCAGTTGATTATAACAGTTGATCAAATACAATGGATACTGTGATTGCTTACCTCAAGGATCTTTCAATAGATTTATTCTTGTATGGCAGCCTTTCTCAAACTTCGGCTCCCAGATGTTCTTGAACTACAACTCCCAGGACTGCAATACCTCAAGGAGTTGCCTCTTTCCATATGAACCTACCCAGACCCTGAGATCATCTTCTGAGGCCCTTCTTCATGTGCCTCCTCCTCAAGGGTGGCAACACGAGAACGGGCCTTCTCTGCAGTGGCTCCCTGTCTGTGGAATGCTCTCCCCAGGGAAGTCTGCCTGGCACCTTCATTATACACCTTTAGGCACCAGGCAAAAACATTCCTTTTTAACCAGGCCTTTGGTTCATTTGATTGACACCCTATGCCCCTTTAAAATGTGTTTTTTTTGGGGGGGCTATCGGGTTGTTGTTTTCATTTTTATTAGGTATTTTGTGGTTTTATATCTTGATTTTATTCTTCTGAACCGCCCTGAGACCTCTGGGTATAGGTCAGTATATAAATTCAACAATGATCATCATCATCTCTGACCACTGGGCTGACATGCAATTTTTTTTTTTTGCTGCAGCAGTACAAAGGTGCAAAATTTTAATCACATTGTTACTTCCATGAATGGCGTAATGACTTTAGTCTCTCAGCCTGGCATCATCTGCAGTTAAGTACCAGCTCAATTAGAAAAGGGGGGGGGGGAGGAGGAAAATGGTATCCTAATATTCCCTAGAGGTATATTTACATTAATTACTCTCCCCCCCCCCCTGCTTGACACATACATTTCTTTATAAGTAGGGTGCCCTCGCATGATGTGCACGGTGATTACGTTTTCCCAGCCCCCTCCGCCCCCCGCGGCTAACATGGCAATATTAATTTTGAATCACCAGCTGGAGACAAAAAGCTTGTCTCCTGTATGGCTTGACATTACAGATTGATGATGCTTGACTAGCTAGGGCAGAAGAATGGCCTCCTGGCGACAGAAAGGGCTGCAGCTTCCAGGGGGAATAGGAAAACAGAACTTAAGAGGCTTAATAAACCAAACCGATAAGGCCTTTGCCACAACCCAGATGTCCGCAGTATACGTGAGAAGTGGGCAAGGAACATCGCAGGACCAAAAGCAAACACATGGCTCGGAGCTGCAAAACGTTATTGAATTGAAACCGCCTTTCAAACAAGTATAATCGAGCATTTCGGGCAACGAATAAGAAAAGCCATGCAGGGGGAAATCCAGTCAAATTGCTTTTTGGACAATTGCCATGGATTTTAGGGCTGTCACCTCATTATTGATGGGACAGTTTATACAGGAATACAGGCCTTCTGTTCACTTGAAAGATGTGCTCCGTATTTTGGCAGATGGGAGATTCCTGATCTACTAACCATAGCTAGGAAACCAGGAGTGCACCATGGCTAGCTAGCATCCTCTCCGTGCTTGAAATTTGCCAGGCACATTTTGCACCTGGCTATCGGCCACTTGCGACCAAGTGAAGTTGCCCGGGCGCCAGAGTCTGACGTCTCCACCATCTGGAGGTGCATGCCTGGGGATCTGCACAAATCAAAATGTATATCAGGAACCAAAAAGTTGCATTGAAACACACCACTTTTGAGCCATCTGACCCAAAAATGGCAGCCAGGCATTCCGTTTTGGTGACTGTAACCCTGGTTTAAGAAGCCATTTGGCGCCTAGCTTATATATCTGAGTTTCTAACACTGGTTAGCATGCACCAGCTTGTTGCACGTGAAGAATAATCCACAATAAGACAGCAACCCTGGTTTAACATGACCTATGCTTCCTCGCTCCTCTCCTTCTGTGGCTTGGCACAGACAAGGGTCAACACTCACTGGATTCACTCGGAATCAAAGGTTGAAAATCCACTTTCAAACCCTGGTTTCAAATTCGGGTGAGAGCCAGTGTGAATGCGCAGTTGCAGCATGCTTAAAGCAACGGTGGGAGAGAGGCAGAAACTTGAGCGAGGTGGGAGGAGGGAGCGTGCAAGTCTATGGGATGTTTGCGCCAAGATGTTGATTTTACTTGGTGCAGATGCTCACTGCAGACCTAACGTAAGCGTTAATTTCAGTCGTATAGGCCTGGGATGGGCAGAGTTCAGGCTTGTGGGACCTAATTTGGGTTTTTGGTTTTTTCCAACTAGAGCTTTGAAGTCCACCACCTGGAGCCAGGAGCAAAAAAGTAGCTCGAATGGATGGGTAGATGCAGAGGCTGGATGGCCATCTGTCATGGATGAGATTCCTGCATTACATGGGGTTGAACTAGATGACCCTTGAGGTCCCTTCCACCTCTACAATTCTATGATGCGAAGGTTTAAGGGAGGCTCTGAGGAATTTGTGATCAGCACCAGAAGCGTGTTCACAAACCCTTTTAAACCCTTCTTCCCCCTGACCTGCTGTCCCCATACTTTTAAACGTAATCTCAATTAGGATATGGCAGGTTTTTCGCTGTTGTCATTGTTGATGTTACTATTACACTTATTCACCTTGCCGACAAAGGTCCGTATAGTTAAAGCTATGGTTTTCCCAGTAGTGATGTATGGAAGTGCGAGCTGGACCATCAAGAAGATGATCGCTGAAGAATTGATGCTTTTGAATTATGGTGCTGGAGGAGACTCTTGAGAGTCCCATGGACTGCAAGAAGATCAAACCTATCCTTTCTGAAGGAAATCAGCCCTGAGTGCTCACTGGAAGGACAGATCCTGAAGCTGAGGCTCCAATACTTCAGCCACCTCATGAGAAGAGAAGACTCCCTGGAAAAGACTCTGATGTTGGGAAAGATGGAGGCCACAAGGAGAAAGGGACGACAGAGGACGAGATGGTTGGACAGTGTTTTCAAAGCTACGAACATGAGTTTGACCAAGTTGTGGGAGGCAGTGGAAGACAGGAGTGCCTGGCATGCTCTGGTCCATGGGGTCATGAAGAGTCGGATACGACTAAACAACAACAATAACAACATTCGTAGCTTTTAAAAAAACCACAACCCAGAAAGTAACCCAAAGCGTCTTACAAAATAATATAACAGCAAATCCAAAAAACATCATAGCATATATAAGAAGGCAGGTCTAATACAACTCACCTCACTAAAAATAGGTAAGAGGCTACAAGTATACATAATACTCCCTAAAGCCTGGGTAAAAAGAAACACTTTGGCCTGCCGCCTAAAAGTTGCTAATGATGGCACCAGGCATGGTTCTCTGGGGAAGGCATTCCACAATGGGGGAGCCACCACTGAAAAGGCCTGCTCTCGTGTCACGTTAACCCCTGCACCTCCCTTGCAGGTGACAAAGGTCCTAAACAGAGGCAGTCCTTGAGGTATTGGGGTCCTGAGTTGTATAAAGCTTTATAGGTCAAAACCAGCACAGAGCATGGCAGTAATTTAATTGTTAGACCAATTCAGAGTCAGAAACCCTTGCTGGTCCACTGCAAAAACCCCAAATATCAGTCAGTAGGTCCCGATATACCCTTCTGCCCACCCTTGATGGCAGCAGCCAGTTTTTTATATTCAAAAGAAGCATAGCTGCTTCTCCAAAACCCTGGGTGGGCTCATAGCCAACATGTTTGAAAGCCACATAAGCCAAGTAGAGGGTAAGGCAGCCTTTCTCAACCTGTGGGTCCCCAGATGTTGTTGAACTACAACTCCCATCACCCCTAGCTGGCAAGGCCAGCGCTCAGGGATGATGGGAGTTGTAGTCCAACAACATCTGGGGACCCGCAGGCTGAGAACCACTGGGTTAAGGTTTAACATGGCACTGGTAACAGGAATATTTAGAGGTGTTGCCTCCCCTTACCCAAAAGGATCTCCAACTACAAGAAAAGCCACGTCACATTGATGTGCACCCTTCAGGATTGTATCTGCTTCTTGTTCTACAGTTTCTCTGTCGGCGAGAATCAGTTCTTTGCCATAGAACTCCTCCTAGGGGGGAAAGAATGGGGGTATTATTTCACCCAGAGTTGTATCCCACCATCCCTCCAAAGAACTTAGGGTGCACCTACGTACCAGTGCTTCCTTTCCAACAGTGAGGATCGATGTATAGGCTTCCAGGTACACTCGGCTACACTGCTTTATTACCTCCAGGCCTTTAACTGTAATATCTTTGGCATCTCCAAGTCCAAGTCCAATCAGGTAAAGCATTATTATTATTATTATTATTATTATTATTATTATTATTATTATTATTAAATTTAAGGAATGGAAAAGAATAGATACCAATTCCAGGGTGGGGGGCTTTGCAACCTGCCAAAAAGTTGAAACAGGAAAAAAAAAGCAATCAGAAATTCAGTACATCATTGTTGTTAGTTAATGGAACATTGTAAATAATTTTGTTCTGTGAACCGTCCTGGGACCTCCGGGTATAGGGCGGTATATACATTCAATTAACAACAACAACAACAAAAATAAATATAAATGTTACTATCAGCGTTTCACAGATGCGAAGCCACAACCGAAAAGGCCCTGTCCTTTGTTGCCATCCTCCAAACCTCGCACAGAAGCACCTGGATAAAGGGTCTCAGGTGATGGTTATATTCGAGTCAGGAGATGCGTACCATTGGATACTGGGGTCCATATGGTGCATTTTGGTTAAACCAGCACTAAGAATCGGGCTCAGAAATGGATTGGTAGTCCTTGCAGCTGTGCTACAGATGGCATTATATGCTCCAATTGCTTTGTTCTGATCGGCAGCCTTGCTGCAATGGCAACACACAGAGAAGCACTGCTTCGTCCTCCCCCTCCTTTCCCCAAAGCCAGCCAAGTAAAGTTGTGGCGCTAGGAAACACACTTAGCTGGGAGCAAGCACCACCAAATTCAGTGCACCTAGAAGAATGTTGCACTTCTACTACGGACTGGCACAAAACTCATGCTCGCTGGGTGACTTTTGGACTGTCCATTTCCTCCCTCTCTTTCTCTCTGCCTAACCCACCCCCTCGCAAGACTGTTGGGAAGTAGCAAATTGTGCACTCCCCTGGACTGCTTCGAGGGTGAAAAATAGGAGAATTGTATGAATGCTTAATTTAGAGTTCCAGCCCCACTGCGCATGTGTAGACGCAGGTTGCCACTTTTTTCTGGCAAAATATGGGGCGGGGCATGTGGGTGTCAAGTTGTTTTTGTGGTGCTGAAGTGACTGCAAAGCTACCCATTACAATCTATTGCTGCCTAACACAAGATAGCCCCTCAGGCACCTGTCACACTCCCTCCCTCTCTCACATACAAATTTCTAAATCTGACTGTGCTTGGCTACCCAGAGCTTAAATACATGATCTTTTCAAATGCGCATCTTTGGAAAGACCCAAATCACAGGTTCGCAGAGATGGAAAGGGAGCCAAGGGTCATCTAGTCCAACCCTCCCTGCGATGTGGGAATCTCAGCGAAAGGGAAAGACAGCATATATTGATGATGATGATGATGACTTATTGAATTTTTATACCGCCCTATACCCGAGGGTAGGGACGCGGGTGGCGCTGTGGGTTACACCACAGAGCCAAGGACTTGCCGGTCAGAAGGTCGGCGGTTCGAATCCCCAAGACGGGGTGAGCTCCGGTTTCTCGGTCCCTGTTCCTGCCAACCTAGCAGTTTGAAAGCACATCAAAGTGCAAGTAGATAAATAGGTACTGCTCCAGCGGGAAGGTAAACGGCGTTTCTGTGTGCTGCTCTGGTTCTCCAGAAGCGGCTTAGTCATGCTGGCCACATGACCCGGAAAAAGTGTCTACGGACAAACGCCAGCTCCCTCGGCCAGAATAGCGAGACGAGTGCCGCAACCCCAGAGTCGTCTGCGACTGGACCTTAATGGTCAGGGGTCCCTTTACCTTTTATACCCGGGGGTCTCAGGGTGGTTCATATAATAAAATCAAGATATAAAACCACAAAATACATAATAAAAATAAAAACAACCACTCAATAGGCCCCTGCCCCGAACGCAGCGCGAAACCGTACCAATACAGGACATACACTGGGATACGGGACAATCCCTAAGGTGGCAACCTCAGCCAGGACACGGGTCTGCAAGCTTACGTGAGAAACCCCACCACCGCCATCACGCACACCTGTACACGCGCCAATATGCAAAGCAGGGCTCGCTTAGCGCCGGCTGCTGCGGCTCCTGCCATTGGCCGGAGAGTCCCATCACTCCCCCCGCCTGCTCCCGCCTCCCCGCTCGGACTCACACGTGCGCCGCCAGCTGAGCGCTTCTCAAGCCGCCGCTGCCTCTTCCGGGCATCCCCGCCGCTTTGCCGTAAAGCGAGCGGCTTCGCGACTGTTTCGCGGCGGCCCGAGCCGAGAGGCAGAGCGAGGAGCGGCTCGTCGTGGGGGGAGGCGGAGATGAAGGAGGCGGCGGCGGCGCGCGGATGGCGCCTGGGCCGCTGAGGTGGGAGCGGCTGGCCATGAGCGCGTGGGCGGCCGGGAAGGCGCTCGCGGGGCCCTCGGCCCGCCTCGCCAACGGCCTAGAGATCCCCATGCTGGGGCTGGGTAAGTGCGCAGGCCGCCCCCTCGCTCGCCTGGTGGATCACACTCACTACCTTCCTATCATAATATAATATAATATGACATAACATAAGCCACCCCCTCGCTCGCTTTGCTAATAACACTCATTATATTATTATAATAATATAATAAATATGATGTAATATAATACAATATACCATATTATAACATAACGTAAGCCATCCCCTCGTGTGCTTTGTTGACACTCATTATATTCCTATAATTATAAAATATAATAAATATGATATAATTTGATATAATACAATATAACATATTATAACATAACATAAGCCGCCCCCTTGCTCGCTTTGCTAATAACACTCATAATAATATAATAAATATGATATAATACACCATATTATAACATAATGTAAGCCACCTCCTCTTGCGTTTTGTTGATGACACTCATATTCCTATTATAAATATAATATGATATACAATATAACATATTATAACTTAAGCTACCCCGTCGTGCGCTTTGTTGACACTCGTTATATTCCTATAATAAAATATAAGAAATATAATATGATATGGTATAATATAATACAATATAACATACTATAACATAAGCCGCCCCCTCGCTCGCTTTGCTAATATATTCCTATAATAATATATTAAATATGATATGATATAATACAATATAACATTATAATGTAAGCCGCCCCTCCTGCATTTTGTTGATGACACTCATTATATTTCTATAATAATAAAATATAATAAATATAATATGATATAATTTGATACAATATAACATATTATAACAACATAAGCCGCCCCCTCGTACGCTTTGCTGATGACATTATATTCCTCTAATATAATAATATAACCACACACACAAAAACCCGTTCCCTCCTCTTTTCCCTCTCACGAATCGCAAAGTGGCTCGCAAACAAGAAAGGGCAACAGTTTAAGGAAGTCAAACCTTGACATGATGAAATGATTGTATAATTAATGAAATGTATAAATTTGAAAAGTATAAATAAAAACTTGAAAAAAAGAAAGAAAGGGCAACAGCATGAGCGGAACAAACAACGTTTTGTCCCTGCAGTACAAACCCTATGGGATAATCAACAGATCACCTGCAATGGTTTTATTTTCTTCATTGCATTCACCATCATCATATGCCCACCTTTGATCTTCCAAGGAACCCTGTGAGGTAGGTTAGGCCTCTGGATACTTGGTAGTGAAAAGCAATAGGTCAGTCCATCTGGCTGTTAACCAGAAGGTTGGTGGTTTGAGCCCATCCTTACTAGGAGCCTCGTTTCATTAAGGAGATGTTTGGATGGTGATACTTGGCTCTGCGACCATACCTTAAATCCTATTCCTCCTCCTGTAGAATTATTTCCCCATGCACAACCCAAGGACAGAAAATTGTGGGGGAAAGAGGGCTTTTGTTTTTGTAGATGTTGGCAGTGAGGCATCAGAAAATGGTCTTTGGTGATGTAATATCTCCTTGCCTTAGGAGTGTTAATCACTTTCCTTTCATCAGTCAAGCATCCAAACATCCAGTGATGATGAGGATAATGCTAATTAGCTTTTATGTAGTACACTTCAAGTGTTCAAAGTGCTTCGCTATCTTAATAACCCCTACATAGTGATTAACTCAAAAAAATGAAAGGTGGGTGGAAATTTGCATGCATAATAGGCAATGAAAGGGAGCATTAAAACCTTTACCTGTGGCTAAGAGAAAAGGAAGGGGCGTTGTGGGTAAAACCTCAGCGCCTAGGACTTGCCGATTGTCAGGTTGGCGGTTCAAATCCCCGCGGCGGGGTGTGCTCCCGTTGCTCAGTCCCAGCGCCTGCCAACCTAGCAGTTCGAAAGCACCCTCGGGTGCAAGTAGATAAATAGGGACCGCTTACTAGCGGGAAGGTAAACGGCATTTCTGTGTGCGGCTCTGGCTCGCCAGATGCAGCTTGTCACGCTGGCCACGTGACCCGGAAGTGTCTTTGGACAGCGCTGGCCCCCAGCCTCTTAAGCGAGATGGGCGCGCAACCCCAGAGTCGGACACGACTGGCCCGTACGGGCAAGGGTACCTTTACCTTTAAGAGAAAAGGAAAGGGTTATTTCTCTGCCTGTCCATGGCTGCTATGCTGCATCAGCTCACGGTGATTCAACAGCAGCATAGTATTCACCAGCTACTTGCATTCAAGAACTACATAAAATTAGCAGGAGGTCACTCTTCTCTAGTTGCTCAGGCATGCGAGTTTTCATTATGAAGTTTGGAAAGCCTTTTTCTCTCATCAGTGGAGCAGAGCAAATAAATGTTCTTTCCCTAGCTACGCCCCTTTGAGAAGTGGAGAAAGGGATTATTTTGTTCATTGAACTGCAGTTGATGGGGGGGGGGGGGAAAGGGCTTCCTTGCATTACGACACACTTGGCTTTCTCTGGAACTGATCCCGCTGTTAACTTTTTAAAAAGACTGTGCGTGCGCAAACACACTCGCACACCCTGCAGCTATCAAAACTGGCATTTGGGTTGGCTGCTCAGCAGAGCCCAAGCAATAAGAACTTGCCCTGTGTCTGCTAAAATTAGTGGCAAAACTCTCGTTGATAGTAAGGCACTCCTTGCTGAGCTCTCAAGTAAAATCCCGAAGAGCAGTGTCCTCTTCCCATTGAAGGAATATTTGAAGCTGGTAGAAATCCGAAGCTTTGTGGGCGTGGGAAACTTGAGTAAATAATACGTCAAGGCAACTGCAATATGTGAAATGCTGAAGGTGATTCTGTGCTTGTGTGTCATTTAAGATGATTAGGAGCAAGTTTTGTTTTTAGGGATATTCATCCAAAATTACTGATCTTCTTGAGAAATCCCGGTTAAGCCTCCCAAGGAACTCCAGGGTCCCTAAAACACAGTTTCAGAACCGCTGGTTTAATTAAAATCTGCAGAATATCTCTTCTTCTTGAAACCCCTTTGAAATAGGACCACATGGTGATCATCGTACACTCTAATTCTACTAAGTAAGGAGGCGTCACTTCCTGGCCTTTATAAAGGCTTCTGTGGCCTTGTAAAACTTCTTTTTAAAAGCTTCATTGCAGCATAATGGCTAAAAACAATTGGAAAAAATAATACAGCAACCAGAGCAGCTTTTTGGAAGCCACGCAGTGCATTCAATGTGCCTTGTTGAAAGCCATTGTGGGAGGTGAGGGACTTAATAAATGGAATCTCCTGGTGTTTTAAGAAGTATTTCATTAGTTGTAGTCTTAGCAAGATACTTCTATAAGCGTTTTATTAAATTACAGAAGAGAAACCCGTAGTTGCAAAGCTGTTCACCATGTAACATTTCTGGAACTTTATATGATACATGTTCTTAAAAGAACGACCCTGGTTTCTGTGGCATTTTAAATGCTGCCTTTTAAACATTGCACAGTTTTTGGTCTCCTTATTGTGAAGGGGAAATTTTTGTTTTGATTGGACATCCTTTATTTAAATAAAAAAGAATTCTGGTTGACGTAATTATTAGAATTTCAAGGTTTTAAGTAGCACGAGCCTGTGAAACAACATGCTGCCAGAATGCTAGTGTAGTACACAGAGTTCTGAACTTAGCTCAGGTGGTTCTGGGTTCAAATTCCTTCTTATTCTTGAGTGAATGAAACTGAGTCTCTTAGCCTAACTTAACTCCTAGCAGATAAAATTGAAAACCATCCTAGATAAGATTCCACCCCCACCCCCCTGTAACTTCTCGTGGTGTTTCTCTGGGGGAAGTATCCTGGCAATACTAAGTTACTATGATTTTCTTGGATTCTACTAATTGTTTTGATGAATTTATTCCTGTTGTTTGCTTTATTTATATGTTATTGTGTTTGATATTATAGCTATTGCAGTCTTTGTTGTTTTTTATATGTGATTATTGCGAGCTGCTTTGAGCTCTGTTGCTGGAAAAGCAAATTTAATACAAGTATTAAATCAAATCAAAAAGTACAACTTGGTTTATCTAGGCAATCTCCGAAAGATCCAGAATATGAGGTTAACTATAATATTCATAGATACTAGCCAAATGAGGGGAGATGTATTCAAATAGGTTGTTTTCAGGGTTGCGGAAAACCTTGGGAACAGAGGGCGCAATGAGTAGCAGGAATTGACAAAACTGATGTGCCTTGTGCTATTGGAAGCCCTTGTGCAAGTCCAAAGTCATCATTAGACACAACCCTGAATGTCTTTCACTATCCAGAGTAGAAGAAAACGAATCTATTAACATAAATAGCGCAATCCATTCTGTTAACCTGAATTTGCAATGATGAAGGAAGATCAGTTCATGAGGCTTTGTTAGAGATTTTTTTTGAGTTTGTGAAAAGCATCTGGATATGGTGGAATAAATTCAGGGGATTTTACAGTATAAGAAACAGATGGCCAAGTATTTTCTTCTGGCTGCTTTCTAATGCCAAGGATTTGTGGCTAGCTGAGCAATTCACTCAATTATAGCTTGTGCATACATATTTGAAAAATAATGACAATAAAGGAAAGGAAATTCATAAGCCAAGTTGCTGTCTTGAAGTTGTTTTTATCAAAATTATTCTTAAGCAATTTCAGGCACAAATCCATATGATCTGCTGTGACACCCACCCATCCCAAAGCCTTGAGTTAATATTTTATGGGAAAGAATTCTTAAGTTTCAACTAATTTTATTGCTAGCTTGGTCAATTAAAATAGTTCTGCTTTATTTTTTTAAAAAAATGTGTGGCTTTTATCTAATTAATGTAGTGTTGTGAACACACCAACATTATTTGCTGAATTCTTACATTATTATTTTGATTGAATATAGAGGCTGTACACCCTTGGCCAAAGTATGCCCTCTGTCCTGGCATATACAGCTTTCCCTAGAAATTTGATATTGCTGCTGGGTGATTTCCCCCACCTGTAGTCTGGATATGGAATACTCGCTGATACTGCTTTCTAACACAGGAAAGGAGGGGAGGATTATTTCTGCATCACTTCCATTTCTCTTTCTTCCACTCTTCTGCCTATGTGGAGGAGTCGAGGCTTTGGGAACAACATTCCTTCTTGTTTTTGAAACCGTTTTGCTTGGGTAACTTTCCGATTTGATACAGATCCAAATGGTGCTACAAAATGGAAAGGGGTGGAAACTTTCAATTTGAAATGGGAGCATGTTTCAGTTTTTATTCCATTATCCAGAGTCAATTAGTAGCAAACTGTTAACGTAACCTTGAGAATTCAGGATTGTATCGAATGCTAGTCCTACACACTCATGGAAGTGAATGGGCACAACTAACAGGTTCATTCCTTTCGATGGGTCTGCTTTGGAAGGAACTGAGTTGGCTACAACTCTGAAAGTTTCAACAAAGTAACTTCAGCTCGTCACAATCGTAAAAGCCCATTGTACCTTCTTTCCCCAGTGTTTCCCCAAACTTGGGTCGGCAGCTTTTTTTTTGGACTACAACTTCCATCATCCCTAGCTAGCAGGACCAGTGATCAGAGATGATGGGAGCTGTTCAAAAACAGTGGGAGAGTCAAGTTTGGGAAAGCTAGGATGTGGCACTGCTTTGCCCGTGCTTCTCTGGGTTTCCCCCCCAGTCTGCTGAGGTGAGAAGCAGAAAGTGGTTCAGATAGGCCAGGGGCCTGCAACCCGTGGCTCTGGAGCCGCATGTGGCTCTTTTACACCTTTGCCGCGGCTCCAGGGTGGATACTAGCAAGGGGAGGAGGCGAATTGTGCGCCCCGACACTCCCCACTGTGGCGGGCGCTGTATTGGCTGTGACGTCGCATGGGGGCAGTGCGTGCGTTAGTCACGCACCGTTCCGACAGCACCTTGCCGCCTGCCCGCTCGCTACATTGTAAGGGCATGTACGCTGGTCACTGCATTGAAAGGGGGCATGTACGCTGGTCACTGTTTTGAAGGGGAGTGAAGAACACACACACACAAAAAGGTAACTTGTTAATTTAACGTTTATTTCTATGAGGAGGAGTAATTCTGAGGGGTCAAACAAAGAAATAATAAAAAAAGTGACAAAAAAGTTATATAATGACGAGTTTTGCGGCTCCCAGCTTTTTTTTCTTTGGAAACGGGTCCAAGTAGCTCTTTTTGTCTTAAAGGTTGCAGACCCCTGAGATAGGCAGAAGCCAGGCCTGTGGATACAGTGGTACCTCTAGATGCGAACGGGATCCATTCCGGAGCCCTGTTCGCATCTAGAAGCAAACATAACTAGTGACGGAACGTCTGCACACACGCGTGTCGCTTTTCGCCGCTTCTGCGCATGCGCGTGACGGCATTTTGAGCATCTGTGCATGAGCAAGCGGCGAAACCCGGAAGTAACACGCTCCGTTACTTCCGGGTTGGGGTTGCTGCAGAGCGCAACTTGAACGCGCTCATCCCGAAGCACATTCAACCCAAGGTATGACTGTACTCATTCTGGAGTCAAGGAGTGTCACCACTTAACTACCACATTTTTCGCTCTATAGGACGCACCGGACCATAGGAGGGGGAGAACAGGGGAAAAAAAATTCTCCCCCTCTCTGCTCAGCGCCCCTTCAGCGAAGCGGCAGGAGAAACAGAGCCCCTTCCATTTCTCCTCCCGCTGTGCTGAAGGGGCGCTGCGCAGAGAGGGAAAACTGTGCAGTGCCTTTCCAGCGAAGCGAAGCCTGGAGACCAAGAGTGATCAGTGTGCACCAACCCCTCTCGCTCTCCAGGCTTCAGGCGGCCATCCGCAAGCCTTCGGAGCATGGTGGGAACTTCTGCTGCGCTCCAAAGGCTTGCGGATAGCTGCCTGAAGCCCCTGGAGCGCAGCGGAAGTTCCCTGTGCTCCGGGGGCTTCAGGCGGCTTCAGCGAAAGCAACGCGAAGCCTCCGGAGCGCGGGGGGAGCTCTCCCTCTGCGCTTCGGAGGCTTCGCGTTGCTATCGCTGAAGCCAAGGAGCCTGCATTCGCTCCATAGGATGCACACACATTTTCCCTTCATTTTTGGAGGGGGAAAAGTGCGTCCTATAGAGCGAAAAATATGGTACTTCCTCGTCCACTTATGGCACAGATTGACCAATTCGACTCTATTCTGTGAGTCAGCCTAAGAGCAATTGAAATAGGTAAATGCTTCCTATTGTCAGTCTTCAAAACCGTGCTTCATACAGAACTGAAAAAGGCTTTGTAGAAAATGCACAGGCGTGCATTTCTTTGTAAAGTGTTGGTACACAAAGTTGTTGGACTGTTTCAACACATGGTTAATGTCCTTAAACTGTGTTTGTCTTTCTCCCACAGTACTTCTAAAATCTAGGGAAGCTTTCTAGCATCGCCCCCCCCCCTCACATGCCACATTTGTAGTTCATGGCTTTTCTTTCTTAGCCAGAGGCTATGTACAAAAACGGGACCTGAATGGCTGTATCACATGAGGCTGCAACTTGGGTTGCAGCCATTGTGCCTTCAGTTGAGTCAGGGGGAGAATGCTGATTTTCTGCTCCCCTTGGGTTTGTTGGTGCTTCTTGTCAAGGGAGACAGCTATGGTATGTAGATGGCTGAATTAACCCCCCCCCCCCAATAATGCATATCAGAAAGTTGCACTTGCAGGTTGCTTACCATGAAATCACAGAAGAATAATCAGTGCCTTGCTTAGCTTTTTTGCTTCTCAGTTTAAAAGGGAGAAATGGGTAAGGCAGTACCACTTAATAAGCAGTCTTTCTATAATGAGATGGTAGCGTCTGAATTTTATGTAGTGTACCTTTCCTTTTGCTCTTGGGGAACCAAAGAGCATTAATATGCTTCCTGACATATTTAGGATATATTCTTGCTTTCATGCACCAGAAGCACTCACATTACTCCCAGGTAAGCGTGCATAGGACTGCAGCCTTAATGCCCCTAACTACATCCTTCAGGTTTTCATATACCATTGTATACTTAAATAGCAGAATAGTAGAAATAGTAAATCAGGAATCACAAAATTGGCATTTGTGCCATTTGCTGTTAAAGCATATCTTCCTTATCCCTGAACAAAGTGAATGTCTTGGGGCTAAAGTAAGTGGTCATTTTAGTTTGGCTTGGGCCATTGGGCAGGGAAGGTATATTCTCATTGTCTTCCCCCCACCCTTCCAGAATGTTCTGTGAACCAAAGTAAATGGGTTGGCAAGACTGTTAGGGAAGAACAAAAGCATACTCCTTGCAAGAAATTGGGTCACCCACCTTAGCTGTGACTGCAAATACACCCCTTTACTCTCTCCCATGACTGACATTTATAGGGAGAAGGAAAAGTGGGAGATTAAACCTACTCAGTTTCTGATGCTATGTGTTTATTCTGTTGAATAGGACCCTGCATGTGTGAATGAAACTAAAAGGCTTCATTTGGACATAAACTCAAGTTTATTACAAGAACAAGCTGCACCAAAGCCTTGAACTTGTGCATTTACTTCCCTCCTCCGGCATGGCCACAAGGAGGAGATCAGAAGCTTTCACTTCCATTTTTTGCTTAACCACAGCTTGTTGCAATTAATCAAACCTTGATTTATCACAACAATGGTTTGTTGAAACAACCCAATTTTGAACTATAGGCTGCGAAGCTGGTTTTTTAAAAATAAAAATAAACTATAGTTAAAATTAACCACAGTTGTTCCAGAATAAGGCTAAACTGTGGTTAATCAAAAAGCAGAAGTGAAAGCTTCTGATATCCTTGCAGTGATACTAGAGGATGGCGCATGAGTGTGAGGCTCATTCTGGCTCATTCTCATTCTAAATGATAGCTTATTGTTACATGCAAATACAGCTCATGTATCGTCCTAAGTAGGAATCATTGCAATATATGGGTGCTCCCCCCCCCCCCACAGCCATGGCACTATAATAAAAAGGAATTTTGCTAGTTACATGATGATGATTATATTTGATTTGTATCACACTCTCTCTCATGGGCTCAGCATTTTTTATTAATGTTAGTATTCCTGCACCCTAGGGATATACAATTTATGGCAGTATGTAATAAATATAAAAATGTGTGAGATTAACACAGAATGCATTAGTTGTTTACAACTGATTGTACTTCTATTCTACACCAGTGTTTCCCAACCTTTTTTGGGCAAAGGCACACTTGTTTCATGAAAAAAATCTCGAGGCACACCACCATTAGAAAATGTTTAAAAAATTAACTCTGTGCCTATATTGACTATATATAAAGTAACTCTCTTTAATAGGAATCAAATAAACACAAAGAAAGTATTTTATAATTACTTTATTATGAAATAGTAAGTAAACAGAAATATGAAAAATTATAAAATACTTTATTCAGTGCGCAACCTGGGCCTGTTTGGCTGAACACAAAGCTGATATTCTGGCTGGAATCGAAGAAAGACACACACGTAGCTCTTCGTCAACAGCTCTCAGTCTCTCTCTGTATTTAGTTTTTATAGCAAATGAAGGAAGAGTAAGCAGGCTGGGGTGGGTTAAGTAAGGGCTGAAAGTGCCTAGATGAAGTGGGGGAAGCTAGAGAGGAGGTACATTCTGACGTTTGAGGATAGACTAGGTTCTTTATGTGAATGATAGGTGAGTTATTTGACAGATCGAACTGAGAGCAAGGTGTGGCTTGTGTAGCTGGGGTGGACATGAATGTTTGGGGTGCAAACCCCAGGCCGGCCAGGTCTGAGGGGGGGCAGAGAGAGACGGGCCTGCCTGCCTCTGCCTGCGCTGTGGTGTGTTTTGCCCCGACCGACGGACGGACCGACCTGCCAGCTGTCTCCGCAGTAGCAGCACGGACTGGAGCTCCGTCATTCTCCCCGCCGGTGCCCGGGGAGGGGAGTGTGGGGCGGCCGCTGTGGAAGCGACGGCGTGCTCCTCCTCCTCCTCTTGCCGGGCTAGAGCCAGCCGGCTAGCGCTCGCCCCTCCTTGCTCGAGCCAACCCCGCCGCCGGGGGCCTTCCCGTCCTCTCAGCGGCGGCGCCTCGCGTCCCTCGTCCGGGGGTTGGGAAGGGGCTGGGGGGAGGAAGGGGGCGAGGGGGAGCAGCCGCCGCCGCTCCTGAGGAGATTCTGAGGCGGTGGCGGGCGACGCGTGGCGGAAGAGGAGGGGTCCCGCCAGCCCCGCGTTTCTCTCTCTCTCTCCCTCACGGAAACCTTCCCCTCAGCTTCTGCCGCTTTTTCTCTTCTTTCCCTCTTCCTTTTTTTTTTTTAAAAAAATGAAAAATCTTTCCTTTCTCTCTTTTCCAGCCCCCCTCCCCTCTTCATGGAATTTCACTGCACTCGGGCGCCGCGGCGCGCAGGCGCACTGCTCGCTCCTCTTTCCGCGCAGGCGCCTTCTCTCGCTCTTTCGCCTCCTTTTCTTTCTCTCTCGATGGTCTGCCTACAAAGGAGCGAGGGAGGCGCCCGCCATGTTTGGATTTGCATCCAGCAGGAGATGCCGCCGCCGCCCCGCCTCTCGCCGCCCGACTCGCCCGCCTCCCTCCCACGGCACACCAGGCAACGTCTCGCGGCACACTAGTGTGCCGCGGAACACCGGTTGGGAAACACTGTTCTACACACTGTTTTAACTGCAGCGAATTTTCCCCAGGAATACTGTGAACTGCAGTTCTGTGAGGCTACTGAGCCTTCTCTGTTCAAGATCCTTAGTCTTCAGTATGCAGAATTATAATGCAATTATGATGCTATTAGTCAGATGTAATAGCATCCCTTAGGTAGAAAAAGTGCCACAACTACTGCAGTTGAGACATTAATTGTCTCAGGATATTAAATTGTGTCACAACATACACACTATATTCAAAATAGGCAGCAAAACAATATACTGAGCTAGTTTACAAATTTCAGACAGGTAATCTGGAGGCTTAGTCTTAGAAGGAAAAGAATTTATCCTGTGCTGAAAGTAAAAAATCTGTGAATTCTTTTGATCTCTCTCATGTGAAAAACAGATCCAACAATACTTCTTTGGTTTCTTCCTATCTCATGGTGGGAAGAAAAGGAGAACAGGGAAGACCAAGGATCCGTCCAGGTATAAGAAGTACTGGAAGTTATTTCAATTGGCTGTAACAAAAGGAGTAGAGTGGAAATCATTGAAAACTGGTTCACACCAGCAATTCTTCGTGCACTATTAACTGTTCAGATCTAGTCACAAAACATTATTCTGAGGAGAAAAGGTTTAGTGAACCCTGGAAATTGGATTTGATTTATGCCAGAAAATCTGCCTTTTCACTGCTTGAGATTTTCTATGGAAGAAAGCCACAGCCTTTTACCAAACGGTTTCTAAGGAAACATCTTATAGCAGAGCATCTAAAAACAATTTGGTTGTTAATGAGAAATAGTTCTCACAACGGTGGGAAAGTGCTGAGTGAAAGAAAAGGCTTCAAGATTTTGGCACTTTCTCCATAAAGACATTTAAATAAAAGTGTGCTGTGCTGTAGCACAGCTTATGAAATTTCCTGCATAGAAGGGACTTTAATCACCTGGCTTTCAGTGCTCTGTGCTCTGGTTTCACATCCTCTCCTCTTTACTGCAGGTAAACACTTTAAAGTGAGCTGCAGAAATACCTTTTAAATTTTTATTTAAAGCAAGTTAGACACTTAGAAATTTGTCATTCCATTGATATATAATTTTATGGTATTACTAAAAAAAAAAAAGTGGTGTTATGAGCCATCAAACCTCGGAAATACACTTTCCCCAAAAGGTTTCTACAATTTTGGCCACTAGTGTATTATGCAGCACGCTCTGAATCTTTACTCTGTTACTGGAGTGAGTGCTGTCTGTCAGGTTCAGTCTGGTCTTCACCCAAGAGCCTCCTGTTGTGTGAATGGCTGTCTCTTGGGGCTAGCCTCCCTCTTTCCATCCTATTGGTTTTCTCTGCCCAGGCTATAAATGTTTCTAGGACTTTGTCTAGGAGAGCCAGTGTGGTGTAGTGGTTAAGAGCGGTAGTCTCGTAATCTGGTGAACCGGGTTCGCTTCCCCGCTCCTCCACATGCAGCTGCTGGGTGACCTTGGGCCAGTCACACTTCTCTGAAGTCTCTCAGCCCCACTCACCTCACAGAGTGTTTGTTGTGGGGGAGGAAGGGAAAGGAGAATGTTAGCCGCTTTGAGACTCCTTCAGGTAGTGATAAAGCGGGATATCAAATCCAAACTCTTCTTCTTCTTCTTCTGTCCTGGGGTTGACCTTCCCATATTATATTTGTGTGGACCTGCTTACTAGCATCTGCATAGAGGACCTTTTTTAGCCCAAGGTCCCATTCTGGCCCAACTTCCAGGGACCACAATGGCACTGGTGAGCAGGGCAAACAGAGCAACTCCTGTCCTCCATGCAAGCAAGCAAGAAGCACAACTTCAAGCACTCATTCTAGCTGGGCATAAAGGAGACTGCAAAGCAGAGCCAGTAAGCCATGGGGAGAGTCTGAAGGGCCAGACAGAGAGGGCTCAAAGGCTGTGTTTGGCCCCTGAGGCTAAGGTTCCCCATTCACAGCTTAGGCCATCAAGTGGGATCTGCCTCGTTCTCCATCTGAATCCTGCTTGGATTTGAACTGAGCCCTCTGCCTGCTCAGCTGTCTAGTGATGCTACTCTCAGAAATACTTTTAATACACGGGACCATGGTTCCTGCTGTGTGTAGCCATAGGGCACCCCTGTAGCTGTCACTCATAAACCTTTCCTTAGACTTGCTGTGGTGGGACGCTGAGAAACCACTTGGGGAACTGAAAGAGAAGGAAGGGTAGATTAACTGATCAGATGTCCTATATCAGAGACATGTAGAAGGGTGTACTAGCCTCTGAAGCAATAATTTCGTTGTGGAAGATGCATTCCGAAGTAATTTTGGTGCCAAAAATAAAACAGAGCACCCTACTTCCAAGTATGTAATTATGCATTAACCATAGCTAAGGTATTATCTTCCTCCTAAATGCTAATGTTTACGGCTTCTTTATGTATGCCCCGTGTCCCCCCTTCCCCTTAGTCTTTCAGTTTTTCTCATTCTGTTATTATTTCTGCTTTTTAACAGTCTCGGGTGCCAAATGAAAAATTCAAAAGTAAAAGGCGTGTTGGAAATGAAACGACCGACATTCTATCAGGATTGATTGATTAGTGGGATGCCTCTATGAATGTTTAAGGCAAATATTTTGAGAACTAGTTGTACATATACAAAGTTGTATATATTTTGAGAACTAGTTGTACATATACAAAGTTTTTGGGAAGGCTGAAGCTCAGGGGTAGAGCATCTGCTTTGTTCAGTCCCCAGCATCTTCAGGTAGGGCTGGGAAGGACACCTTGTCTGAAACCCTGGATGGCCACTGCCTGTGAGTGTAGACCATTGATGGCCAAACTTGCCCCCCCCCAGCTGTTTTTGGACTACAACTCCCATCATCCCTAGCTAACAGGACCAGTGGTCAGGGATGATGGGAATTGTAGTCCCAAAAAGAGCTGGAGGGCCAAGTTTGGCCATCACTGGTGTAGACAGTATCTAAGGTAGATGGACCAACAATCTGAATTTGTAAAAGACAAGTTGCTTGTGTTCCTATATGAGCTTGTCTTCTTGGAAGTTGACATAATGTATTAGCGAGACCCTTCTGGTGTAATTAATTTCTAAATATCAGAACTCACACACGGTCACTATTTCCTAAAAGAATTAACTTTAGTGCATTGGTTTGCTGTAAGGATAGTCTGTACAAGGATTTAAAGAAAGAGAAGCATGCTGAACGTTTCATGGTCGCTTGTGTTTTTTTCAAGCTGTGTTACTGAAACATGATTGTACAGATGTAATTGTACTTTAATTGTTTTTTATCAAAAAAATAACATGAAGTTGCCTGATTCTTTTATGCAAGACTTGCTTTGGAAATGATACATATCTTAAGCAAAACAGTGGAACTGAAAGGCCTATCCAGGTTTAGTTAAAACATTCCCACGATGTAGTCCAAATGTTGAGTAACTCCATAGAAATGAAAGACTGGATGTCAAAATAAATTAGTATGCGTATGCTATTGTGGATCAGCTTTCCACTTTATGGCCACATCCTTCAAGGACTCTTCTCAGTTTTAACTAGAGCTAAAGAGACAAGATGGTTTTACTCAAGGTTAATGAGTTCTGTATAACTACCTATAGGTTTCCTTAGCACACATCCTGTTTTTATGGGAACAACATTTCAGAGGATATAGATAAAGGTTGTAAATATTTGGGGTGTCATTCCAAATTGTACTGTAGGAAGCTCAACAGTTAAAAACTTCTAAGCCTTTTTGTCAGGAAATTAATTCAGAGGGCTAAAAAACAGAAATAGGATATTCTCAGCAGAGGCAGAATACATGAATAAAAGATAAACATAACTCTGAAAAACTTAAGAGCAGTCCCTTTGTTTATATAATGTGATGATGATAATATTGTATAACTGCCAAAGAGTCAATAACATAAAACGTTGTTACTTATCATCTCTGGATTTTAGTAGTCCTCCTCAGAGTTCACCCATTCAAATTAAAGGACATCACTAATTTAGCACACTTTAGCAATTTGGTCTATTCTGGGTTTGTCTTAGCTGGATACCACTTTATAGCTTTTGTTCAATGTTCAGAGCGTTGTGCAGTCTTCTTGGGGTATCCATCCAGAACTATACATGGAACAGAAAGTGTGCAGCAAGATTAGGGAGGAAAGGTGATTGTTCCAGATGTAGCTGCTTTCACAATTTACCATAGTTATATTAAGTTTTAAAACCATCTGCTTGAAAGGAAAGGGAGATCAAGAATGATATTGTGATTCCTTAGTACATTTGCAAATTAGTAAGAATTATAGCACAATCCTGTACATGTCTATTTAGAACACTGAGTTCAGTTGGGCTTACTCCTTGGTAAGTGCATACAGTACAGGATTTCAACTTTAAATCATAAAAATAGCTGTTCATGAGGCAAAGAAAAGCCAGAGACATTCAATGCCATTGGGTAGAAATGTATTTTGTAGACTGATGACACAGATTTGCTAGCCTCTGCCTTAGAAATATGGTCTTCATCTATGTCTCAAATTTTGGGTGGACATTTTTGGATAAGCATCTTGGACCCTGGTCCAGGTCTGAAAGGTCAAATTCTTGTGGATTCCAGTAATACCTTGTACCGAACCTCTGTGGGAAGAAGAAAGAGACTATTACTCTCAGGCAAGCTAGTTTGATAACGGGGTGGGTGGGAGCATTGTTTATTTACATTTTGCTCTGTTGTTGTTATAATTATATATTAACATTTAATAAAAATCATAGCTGTTTGCTCATAGAAATCACTTTAAAAGCTGTGAGAAGGAAAAGACTCCAGAATTAAAGCTTTTCTCCTCTTGCATTAATCAGGCGTGGTTGAAAAGGCTGGAAACCTGGCAGCCTACAGGCAGAATTCAATCCTCAGAAGGCTGTCAGCTGGTCCCTGCGGTGGTGTTCAGGATTCAAATGGCCATCCTCCCCCCCGCCCCCAATACTGCCATTGCTGCAGCTTTTCAATTAAGGTTTGGTGGCAATTATGTAATTTTCCAGTCTGTGTCTGCAGGCTGGTATATTAATTGTTAATTTGGAAGGGAGGTGAGGAGGAACTATCTGCCATCTGCAATATTTAATTTTTGGCTAGGTGATCCTCAGGGTCCCTTCCAGCTCTACAAATCTACGATTTGTTCATTTGTTTTATGATTTGTATGGATTTCACCAGAAGTGAAGCTGCTCCTGAAGGTTTTCAGAAAGAGGCAGGTTCATTTGTTTGTTTGTTTGCCTGTTTCATGAAATTTTGCTGCAGCTGCCTGCAGATGTGGCTGTCTGTAAATATGATATCTGGAGTTACTAGCCATTTCCTTCAAGCATACTTAACACACCCAAAGAGCACTGTTAACCAAGGATCCAGGTTCTTTTGCATACAGGAGTAGGCTTTTGTAGAAGATCTGTGTGCCCTAAATTTTCTTACTGGACTCTATTATGCACGAAAGGGGTCTGAGCCCATTTGCAAGACCTCTGAATGAACTCCATTCATTTGGTGTGCTTGGAAGTGGCTATTCAGACGCAAAGAGACACAATAGCTACAACCTAATTTCCTTGGCACCGACACCAGCTTATTAAAAGGGAAGAGTTTGTTATGAAAAAAAAAGTGTAGTAGCTTTTCTATGGTAGTTATATAATTCAACATTCCATTAATATCTCCATGGTGTAATTATATAAGCACATTCATTTCCTTACATGTCTGTAGTGTGTTGGTTCTGGATACTTCCTAACTTCCTTGGTAACATTTAAATACAGTTGTAGCATGTATCATTATATAGAAATACAATTTGTGCATTTTAATATGGAACACATCCTGTTAATGTTGAATTTACCATTTTCCTGGCAATCATTCTTAAGTTGTCATTGCAAGTAGTCATGATTAATAATGATATGAAGGCACACTTGGCTAGATTGTTCAGAATGAAATAAAATAAATTACCAAAATGTAAGGCTATTTAATATTTAATTGTAATATTTAATTGCTTAGAATGTATCATATTGATTGCCACTTCAGCACTTGAACGAGGGCTATGACCGTAGTGTTGGAATTCCAGGAAGACGTGTTAGAATAAATAGTGTAAGGGTAGAAAAATGGTAAGCAATTAAATCTAAGGACCATGTTATTAGGAAGCAACACTATCCCAAGGAGGTCTCGGGCTAGCAAGGTCTCTCCTGCTAACTCCAGTGTTGAGGGTAGTTTTGTGTGCACAATGAATTCAAAGTGTATGTGTGTGTTGCGGGTGGGACCAGTTGTGAAGTTGCTCCATCCATCTCTATGGGGGAAGTTCCAAAGTCTGGGAGCAGCCACCAAGAAGACCCTGTTCTCTGAGGGTGGCGGGACTAAGAGAAGGGCCTTCCCCGCAGATCTAAAAAATCAGGCCAGTTTCCCTAAGGGGATATGGTTTTTCAGATAGCTTGGACCTAAGCTGTTTAGGGCTTTATAGGTCATAACCACCACTTTAAATAGTGTCCGGAAACGTACCAGTAGCCAGGGAGCTATTGTAGCAAGAGAGTTGCATGCTCCCTTGCATTTGTATATCTGTACATTTGTTTTAAGACGTTTAGGAAAGTTTTTAATATTTAATGCTGTATTGTTTTTAACACTCGATTGGGAGCCGCCCAGAGTGGCTGGGGAAACTCAGCCAGATGCGCGGGATATAAATAATAAATTATTATTATTATTAGACACTGGTTAAAGGGAAGAAAACAAGTTTTTAAAAAGACATGTTAGTAAACTACCTAGTTGAGATATCTCATTTGCCCTCGCTGCAGTATTTTTTCAGCCTGCGGGAGGAGAGGGGAGATGACTTAATGAAAACTACAGATGACTAAAAGCATTGTTAATTCAGAGAAGGGTCAGGAAGCTATACAGAGTGAACTAAACAATCTCAGGAACTGGGGCAGTAGAACAAAATGTACTAAGGTTATGAGAACAAAATTAACCCACGTGACCATCTCTCTGGGCTCGTTCAAATGGCAGAAAATTTCTACATGATGGTGTATGTGGAAAATGATCATGGGGAGAATGATGTTTGAACTGGGCAGGGTACATGGTGAGCGACCAGCCATAGGCTCGATTGTAGCTGCTGCCGGGAAGAATGGAAGAGCCTTCGCCGTATGTGGTATTTTTCTATCACATTCAAGGGTGCAAGATTGCATGGAGAAATTCAGAAGCGCATGCGCAAATCTTAGCATGTACTAAAAGACTGCAAGAAGATCAAACCTATCCAGTCTGAAGGAAATCAGCCCTGAGTGCTCACTGGAAGCACAGATCGTGAAGCTGAGGCTCCAATACTTTGGCCACCTCATGAGAAGAAAAGACTCCCTGGAAAAGACCCTGATGCTGGGAAAGATGGAGGGCACAAGGAGAAGGGGACGACAGAGGACGAGATGCTTGGAGAGTGTTCTCGAAGCTACGAACATGAGGCAGTGGAAGACAGGAGTGCCTGGCGTGCTCTGGTCCATGGGGTCACAAAGAGCCGGACGCAACTTAACAACAACAAAAATATATATAAGGCCCCACAGAACTAGCATATCAAATGGGTGAGCTTGGAAACTTAGTGTAGAGCTGACCGAAGGCTGAGAGTTGAGTGGGCTCTTCCTCGAGTTGTTGTGCTGGTAGGCAGATGGGCGGTAGGCAGGAAAAAACAGATATCCAGAAATTATGAGATAAACGCAGGCCCTGCTGTACCCACAAGGGTACATGTTCTTTATCTTGCAGTCCACCTGCTAATTGCTCTTCCGGCTAAACCATTTCCTCTCCTGTTGACTTGCGTACTGTCAATATGCTTGCATATGTCACCTTGCCACCATGCATCTAGGCTGCCAGGAACGTCATTCCCAATTCAGAACCCTTAAAATCACTTGCATTCTTGGGTTTGCAAACAATTTTTTCCTGTTCTTAAGAACCAGAGCATTGTATGTGTTTTGCAACGCTTTATGTTTTAAAAATACAAGTTTCTAGCTCTTATGATTGCAAAAGAGAGGTTCAAAATGTCACAATGGCTTTCAGTTCCTTTTGTTTTTCCTTCCTTTGTTGACAGTTCTCAGCTGTTTGAAAACATGAATAATGAAAAAAAGCATAAGTTTTGCAGAACTAACAAAATGGACGCACATCTGTGCAACAGAACTTGGATTTTTGGTAGGCGGAAGAAAACCTTAAAAACAGCACATGAGTTGAATTGGATACTTGCTACTATAATTTCATTTGCACTGTTGTTGGAAATGAATTGACCGTGGCTCCTAGCCTGCCTGTGTGCTTGCCCGCTCCACTTTAGAGGCATGGGGTATGTGTAGTTTTTTTGGGTAAAAAAGGTGTAACCCTACCCTCACTAGTTTTCTCTGTGCACTATAGATAGATTCTTTGAATGAAACCATGCCTTCCCGCAACTTGCTCACACTTCTAAACTTTCTATGTTTGTATTGTTGTGGAAAACCAGACACTTTCAGTCTTTCTCATATTGGAGTGGTTCATAAAGGTACCCCTGCCCGTACAGGCCAGTCTTGACAGACTCTAGGGTTGTGCGCCCATCTCACTCAAGAGGCCGGGGGCCAGCGCTGTCCGGAGACACTTCCGGGTCACGTGGCCAGCGTGACAAAGCTGCATCTGGCGAGCCAGAGCCGCACACGGAAACGCCGTTTACCTTCCTGCTAGTAAGCGGTCCCTATTTATCTACTTGCACCCGGGGGTGCTTTCGAACTGCTAGGTTGGCAGGCGCTGGGACCGAACAACGGGAGCACACCCCGCCGCAGGGATTCGAACCGCAACCTTTCGATCAGCAAGCCGTAGGCGCTGAGGCTTTTACCCACAGCGCCACCCGCGTCCCGGAGTGGTTCATACAGGCATGTTATTCATCAGGTGGTGATTTGTTTGTGTACATGGATTGTCCACAGACCTAAAACTATAGATGAAACTGTCATGTCCGTCAGTGTCACCGCATTGGAATCTGTTGAAACACTCAGCTGCCAATCATCAACAGATGAGCAATTCAAATGAATTTTGCCCAGTGCATATCACAATTGCAGCATAGTTTGCCACAGAGAAAGCAAACCGCATGTTTCCTTCCTGCGTGGAAAGCAAAGGCCAGCAGAAGCCATTGGGGATGGGTTGAGTTTATCTGTCAGATCAGTCAAACTCAAAACTCTGTTGGATCCCTTTCAAACAAACGTCTCACATGGAAAGGCACATCACGGGGTATGCCTTCTTAGCAGAAGGTGAGTTTTCAATGTAGGATGCAAAGAAAGTCATACATCAATACTACTAGATTTCATCTAGTAATGAGGCACCTTAGGCCTGTTTTGACTGACAACATTCCACACTGCAAGCACAATCCATGTAAAATAAATTATTTCACACTTCCCAATGAATCCTGGAAACCACAGACAGGAAGCTAGAAAACTTTCATAGAGAATCGTCAATTCCCTTGCAAAATTTGCAGGATGTGAAGTGTGAAGTAGCTTAACAGCGGTGGTGACAGGTGTGCCCCAAAAAATGAAATATAGGATTTTATCCCTGGGTATCAATTTTTAACTTAATCTGTTTTCATTTTATTTTCATTTCACTTGTTATATGTTGCATCCCAGCGATGTGGGTTTTTCCAGATTTTTTTGTGTTGGAAAAAATTCTGAAATTGAGGTGATTGGCATGGGGGGGGGGGGAATCAGTGGCACCAGAAAATCTTATACGAGTGATCTGGTTTTTCATGCTTACTTTTACTTGCATTTAGTAAACAAAGCTAAAAACTCTCAAACTGCCAGGCTTTCCTAACAGTTATTTGCAGTTGGCCTCCTTTCATCGTTGCTGATGGACATATGCAATGGAAGATTTTCAGTGGGAAAAGAAAACACTGAAAAAATTTCCACCCCACGTCACTGTTGCAGTCCTATTTGAAATAGGAAAAACGTATACATAAAATAATGGAAATTTTGCCTTTTGTGTTTTCAAGGAACATCCCATTATGGTGGCTACTCCCATGATGCTGTGGTGTATGCGCTTCAGAAATGTGGCATTCGTCATATTGACACGGCAAAGAGATATGGCTGTGAATCGCTCCTGCAGAAGGCCATCAAGGAGAGTGGTGTAAAACGGGAGGATCTATGGATAACTACCAAGCTCTGGCATACAGACTATGGCTACGAGAACGCTAAACAAGCCTGCTTAGAGTCCTGCAAGAGACTTGGTGTTGATTATCTAGGTATGGCATTTCTCCCCCTAATTCTCTTTGCAGTATCCTGTTAGGAAATCTGGATTAATATTTAACACGTGCATTGCTTGCCCAGCTGGTGTCCTTGCAGCAAAATGCCTTTACCAAACCTCTTACATTAAACTTAGGCTTTTCATCATGGAGATGTTTCTTAGTCATGGCAAAGAGCTTAGGAGTGGGCTGTGGGATCATGCGCTGGTTCTTCACAGCCTCTCAAAGCTAATTCTTCATGTGTCCCTTAACTGTAAATATGGTAGAGAAGCATTAGTGATAGGCAGTGCTATTTTTCTAGGAAAAGAGGTGCTGAAACTCACTGTAAGCGCCTTCCTTGTTCTCTTAAAATGGCAATGGTGCCCACCTGAGAGGTGCCAGAACGGTGTTCCAGTGAGTTCCAGCTGAAAAAAGCCCTGGTGATAGATAAGACTAACCTGATTCCCACCATAACCAGCTCTTGAAGACAGCTAAGTGGGGAACTTAGAAGAGCCAGAGTGGTGTAGTGGTTAAGAGCGGTGGACTTGTAATCTGGTGAACTGGGTTCGCTTCCCTGCTCCTCCACATGCAGCTGCTGGGTGACCTTGGGCTAGTCACACTTCTCTGAAGTCTCTCAGCCCCACTCACCTCACAGAGTGTTTGTTTGGGGGGGGGGGAAGGAGAGTGTTAGCCACTTTGAGACTCCTTAGGGTAGTGATAAAGCGGGATATCAAATCCAAACTCTTCTTAACCATTGTTGACATCAATGGTTGAGGCAGAAGGGAAGAATTCAGTCTGGGGGAATGTGTGTTCTGTGTCCAGTAGCAAACCACTTTACCATGGTTAACATATTGCCCCGGTTACATCAGCACTGGCTCCTAGTAAGAAAACTGGCAGTGTGTCATGACCCAGAATCCCGACACTTGTGTTTGTCTGCAATGCTGTTGCAATAGCTCTGCAGAACGATAAGTTCACAATGACACAGCATCTCCTCTTGTTACTTCCTTAAATTTTGTTGCTGCTCTTTGAACACTTGCATTATGTTTGGGGGATTTCTTGAAAGATGCCTCATCATCTTTGGATCTGCTGCTTCAGAAATATTTCCATGCAAAAATATATCTCCCCCACCCCCCGATGGCAGTAGTTGTCCTTGAGCCAGCTGCCCAATAGAACCTTAAGGAGCATGTGCCTTGATACCTGGTTTAAAACAGAGGCAGCCAATGTGATGTGGCTTGACTACAACTCCCAGTGCCCCTGACTATTGGCCATACTGGCTGGAGCTGATGGGAGATGTAGTCTAGCAACATTTGGAAGGCAGGTCTAAAGGCTTTCTGCTTGCACTTTCCCAGTTAAGGATGAGCTGGTTTCCTCCCATCACCATTGCTTCAGGAGAAGTTACGGGTGGCCACTTAACTTGTTCATGAGTGTTTCAAAGTACAGTGTTCTTAATTACTCTGTCCAACAATTGTGACCTACCTGCCACAGTAAAACTGTGTTTTCTGGTGGTTTGCAGTTCACATAGCCATGTCCTCCATAGAGGTTTTTATACTACATAAACTTTCCTTCTGTGGGACTTGGTGCTGTTGCATCCCATGGCAGTTCAGAGTTGTCTCAAAATAATTTGCCTTGCCAATCTGCCATCTTGGGCAACACAAGAGGCAAAAGCTACTGAGAAATTCTCCCCAAGTCTCATTAGGGTGAATAGGAGCTGCATAAATAGATGTTTATCCTCACTCGCTGTGCAATATGAACTGTGACTTATGCACCCCAATGGCTTTGTAGATAGTGAGGGGGTGCCCCCTGCCCTTAGCTTGGATGCATGAGTGAGGTGCATTAAAGCATTGCTGCATTCAAGCAAGCTCAAATAAGGTGCATGACAAGTATTGAGGCACAGGGTGCCTTTAAAAAACAGCTTCCCTTCCACTCATAGTGTAGCCCTCTTCAAGCTGGGTTGCATTTTTTAATGGGACTTGCAACTCACCTTGCTTCTTCCCTTCCTGCTAGATCCCTTCCACTCCTATTCTTATCTTGGGAAATGGAGGAGAAGTAGTTGGCAGCAGAGGACTTGAGAATGGATTAGGAGTGCCTCTGCAGGGACTCTCCTTGGCAGCACATGTCACACGGTGCGCCTGATTTCTGACTACAAACCACATGATCCCTGGCAGCCAAGGAGAGACTTCCAAGGCGGAGGACTTTCAGGGGCAATTGGAGCAGGTGGGGGTATCTGCGGAAATTGGATTAAAAACAAACAAACACCAAATCTCCAATCATTTGAACTGTAAGATCTCAAGAATGCATTTGCTTACCTGTTAATTATCATAATGCACAATCTACCAAGGGATAATTCCCTGAGCTAAAACGAGTGTCCACTTTAGCAAATGGGCAGCCTCCAGTTGTACACTTGTGCAGAAACTTTATGATCTCGGTGGGTTTGGAACAGGGATCGTTTCCAAATTTTTGGTACAAAATGCACTAAGATGTCGCCTGTCTTAACATTGAGCTGCTGTGACACCTGGGCCCATGCTGACTTGTGCAGGTTTTCTCATTTCCTGATTTTGCATTAGAGTTTTTCTAAAGAACTGTGGGTGTATGCTCATTGTGCAAAAGCCATCTGCAGGTTTTGAGTACAACTCATGACAAATTACAGTGTTTTGTATTTAGCTGTGGAACAGGGCTTGAAGAGATACATTCCACTCATTACATTGTGTGTGTGTGGACTAAGATTTTCACTCTTTCCATATAAGAGTTATGTTCCAATGGTGAACATCCTTACTGAATCAATATGAAATTGCAGAAATAGAAAATCTCTGGCTTTGGCTTTAGAGGCTGTATACCATGGGATTTGTTTGGACTGTTCATTGCAGATAACTCTACATCACTCTGACTATGGTCAGTGCTTTGCTGAATGTATAATCTGTTTTATTCTCTCCCATGGGTGTTTTGACTCACTTTCTGGTCTTTGTTAGCAGCTTCCCTTTTACTCTGTTGGGAATTCGGATGGAATTGCAAATATTAGTTCCACTCACAAGCATGCTGGTGACTGCTAACGATGCAAAGTCAGCCTTGCATTTTGAATGGAACTTTTTCTTCTAAGCTTTGACGACTCCCGGGAAACGCACAACAACAGAAAATTAATGAGATGGCCATTGACTTGCAATAGCAGAATTGGCTGTATATCAAAATACTGTATACATTGAGATGTGTTAGGTTATTTTGTGTTTTTGGCATTTGGTTCTGATTTGCCACCATGTAACATTAATTTGATTGCCTGTAGTGAGCAGAAGATGCGTGTCTGAAGAATGTTGGCTTCCTTCTCACTTTTTGGTGCATAGCTGTTGTGTTGGGCTAAAAGCTACAGTACTTGCACAGTGAAATAGCATTTTTATTCTGCTGCATATAATACTGAGTCCAGGAAACACTTGAATCTTAAAGCTTAGTTTCAAATATATATATATATATATATATATATATATATATATATATATATATATATAAAAACCACCCTGAATGCTGGGGTTGAAAACATGTAGATATGATCCTTCTAACGCTTGATTTCAGTAGGAGAGTTAAACATAATTCCCACTGGGATCAGTGGGACTTGCAGTTCAATCCAACGTGTATTTACTTGGAAATAAGATCCACTGAGTTCAGTGGATCATATTGCCACATATTCATAAGTATTGCAGAGTCGAAAATTGCTTAACTTTGGATAGAATCATGGTTTCCTTTTAAGGATTTTGGTTGGTTTGTATATTTATTTACTGTATTTTTATCCTGCTTTTCAGACAATTATTGCTCCGCAAAGGATAACCCACCTTTCAGGCTTTCAAAAGTGGCTTGCTGTTGAAATAATACCTAAAAGGCAGCATTAAGAAGAACAAACAGAACAACATAGTGAACCCCAAAGGGCAACAAAATCAGCATATTAACCTGCAGCAGGACTCTTTTCAAAGCCTGTTCATAGCATAAAGCAGAATTGAAATTATTATTTTGGTCAGTGTTGCTAGAGCCAATTCTCAGTTGACTTCCTGTACTTGGGTGTGCATCCCTTAGCTGTCTCTTAGCTACTGTCAAGTCTGAACAGTGGCTGCGTGCATTTTTTTATGTGCTCCCCTTTTATTTTAACAGTGGGATCACTTATATTTGAATTATTTCTAAAGAGGAGCGCAGACACAGATATCCACACCACTCATGCTTGATGGAATGTATGCATATGTTATAATTGCTAGACATATGAGAGGGCAAAAAGTCAAGAGAAGTGGCCCCTCCTTTTTTTTTAAAGACGAAAAAATATATATTTCTAATGCTGTTTGCTGAGGTTGCACATTAAGCCACTCCAAATGATGACTAAGCATTTGCTCACACTACTGCAGTGTCAGCAGCAGAACAGGATTCCATTCACTCCTCAGCTCAGTCCATCCATTTGTGCATGTGTCTTATTGCTATTAAAAGCATGATGGAACTCCTCCACCAGCTCTCATGTGACTAAGTGGCTGTTTTTCCTATCTGGTGGTAAAGGGGACATTATGAACTTTGACCATAAGAAACAATGCACTGAAAATCTCGTTGTCATCTCATTTGGGCCTCTGTGGTCATGTGGGTAGAGGACTAGATTTGGACCTTGAGTTCACTTGTAAATTGGGTAGGTGGCTTTGGTCAGCCCTCAGACCTTCACCAGTAAAAAGAGAAAAATAATAATGATTTGCTCATAGCTGTTAGGGTGAGCAAGGTGTAAGACTTGTTAAACACTCTCCTGTTTGTTAATTTGAAAAGCCAGTTCCCGACATTCCGTAACACGCTCCTGAAGTTTCGCCATGCATTAACGTGACCAAGAAATAAATCCCACGATGGGGATTTTATTTATTAATTATTTCAACAGTTTGTATACTGCTTAATCACATTCGTCTCCAAGCAGTGTGCAGAGTACCCAATACAATAAGATTAAAATGTGTTAAAGCTGGGTTCATGCTGCAAAACGACTACAAAACTTTGGCACCAGTTGGGAGGTTATCTTCAGTTTTGGGATTCATAGTTAATGAAGCACCCAAGAAGATTCCTGATTTGTTTTTTCCCCTGCCAGGTATTTCAAGAAGATGGGGAGAGAGGGGTTTATAAGCATGTAATATGTTCACCTTGGGACATCCAAAGTTGTCTCGCTTTGTTGTATAAATACTGCACAAATTATGACAATCTCTGGTGTGCCGGTGCCTGAAAGGACTTCTAAGGAACCCAACAAACTTGATGCTTAAGATACTCTCTGTTCTGCTGAGGTGAAGAGCCTCTTTGTACAGTAATTGAGCATGTGATTTTTACTGCCAGTATACTTCCCCTCACTTGTATATATTCACCCTGCAAAATGCAACTTGAATGTATGCACTGAAAGAACCAATGACGACCAAGATGCAGCTTGCATGCGGAATCATGGAGGCGCTGATTCGAGGAAGGATGAAAGCCCCACATATTGGAACAGGCCAGAGGTCTTGCAGTTCTCAGGGCTGCTAAGTCATTCTGCTTGGGATGTTGCAGTTTCTCAAGCTCAGCACAAAACTGCTTTTGTATACTGCTTTTTGTCTGCGGAGTGGCTGTGTCTATGAGCATCTAGGAAACTGGGCTTACCTGCATATTAAGGGTGCTTCACTGGAACTTTTGCACTGAAATTGCATTAAAACTAGCAGAGGTTGCACCATTCGGTGTTTTGTACTAGTGGTTCACAGGTGGAGACAGCAACTTCCCAATTCAGCAGCTGATTTACTTTTTCATTGGGAGCTTTATGGTTCTTTAAAACAAGTTTGGTGTGATTTGTTCATGAAAAGCAACATTGGATTTTCTTTCTTTTTTCTTTTTAGATCTTTACTTGGTGCATTGGCCTGACACACACATCCCCGGTAAAAGCAATCGAGAAGTCAGAGCAGAGACCTGGCGAGCCATGGAAGAGTTGTATGAGAAAGGTGGGGTGACTTTGATAGTCGCTGCTGATTTTTTTCATAGTTGCAAAAATGCAGAGAGTGTTTCTGTTGGGATATCACGACACATAGAGGGACGTTTTCACCATCTTTTCCACTCGGGTTATATCTTAGGGCAATCTGATGCATAGCTGTCAATGTTTCCCTTTTTTTAAGGGAAATTCCCTTATTCCGAATAGGATTCCTCACAAGAAAAGGGAAAAGTTGACAGCTATGGTCTGATGTCATTCATACCAGGCCTCGGAAGTGTCACAGAACAGTGCTCCACTCTGGAGTTTTGTTACCCTTTCCCTGCAATGCTTTTAAACATCTAAACATTTAGCAATTCAGATGAACTTTGCTCCTTTCTTGGCCCAGTGAAGAAGAGGCCTAAAGACGGTCTTTTCAGAGTAGGCCTCTATAAGACGGGGATGGTGGGAAAAAGAAGCAGCATCGCTGTCCAGAGCTCTCTGGAAATGTCCAGTGGGGAGAAGGAGTGGGAAGAGATTGGGGATCAGAGGTGTCTGACGTGGGACAGGCCCAACACAGAGGGAAGTCGTGAGCAGGACCCATTGAAGGACTCTGACCCTGGAGTGGGACACAGCAGATTGGGAGGTGGTGACCTAGACCTGAGGGGAAGGACCAAGTGGGTTATCAAGAGAACAGCCCACCTCAGTGTCATTGGATACCCCAAGTCTAGAGCCATAAATAAATCATGACACAGTGTAATATGTCATTTGTTGTTGTTCATCTGAGGTTGTACAGTGGTACCTCGGGTTACATACGCTTCAGGTTACACACTCTGCTAACCCAGAAATAGTGCTTCAGGTTAAGAACTTTGCTTCAGGATAAGAACAGAAATCGTGCTCCGGCTGCGCGGCGGCGGCAGCAGGAGGCCCCATTAGCTAAAGTGGTGCTTCAGGTTAAGAATGGACCTCCGGAACGTATTAAGTTCTTAACCCGAGGTACCACTGTATTTACCTAATTTTAAGACCTGCCAAGGAACAGAGGGTTGTTATTATGTCTTCATATGTAAAAACACAGAATTCAAAGAGGGTGTGCTTTCTTTTTCCCATGACTGTAGTTGGGGACGGGAGGGACAACCTCAAGAAACGTTTTCCGAAACACCAGAGTCTTGTCGTTGTTTTCAAATGGAATTGAATGCCAAAAAAAGGCAAGGCCGCTGAACTGAAGTAGCTATGTGTCATGGCATCAAACCCAAGTACTCTTGCTACAGTGGGTTTGTGGGTCTGGTTGCAGATTCTCAAAGCCTTACCAATACTGTTCAAAACTGATACTAATTGGGACCAAGGAGCGCTTGTGGTGATGGTGGGGATATTATTGGTGTAACAATTTTCTGTTGGTGGTTTGGGGCAAGGGTTTTAGTTGACTGCCTGAACGAGGAATTGAAACTTGATTCTCTCTCTCTCTCTCTCTCTCTCTCTCTCTCTCCCCCCCCCCCCAAGGTTAATTAACTTAGAAAGCATCTCTTTGGGAGATTTTTGAACTGAATCTCTCCCCCCCCCCCAACTCGTGCCCTTCTTCTCTACTGTTTCCTTCATCATGTGCATTAATTTAACTTGGCTGTTTATCTGCACCTAGGCCGAGCGAAACGTCAGGAATTAAAACTGTATGTTAGGCACATCCTCGATTTATCACCCCTGCATGAAACTTCATTACAGAACCTATGGATGCCAAACACAATTTCCACCCTAAGCGACATTATTTAAATTAACGTCACGTAAATCTCATTCCAATTAAAGTAGCCTTTCTGTCCTGAGTCTTCTGTTATCTGGTCCATCGGCTCCTGCATCCCACAAATCACTCCTTTTCTGCCTCAAGCAATGCAGAAATTTTGAACCTCTGGCCATGTGTTTCTGAAGTGATATGCAAATGTTAATAAATTTGGAGGTTTATAGGCAGTACCCCATGAGGGAAGAAATGATTAAATAATTTGCTTGCATGGTTAACCACTAAAGTTTCAGTTGACACTCAGATAATGCTTAATCACCCCTTTTGACTTATGGTCCTGGCCTGGGCTTTAGAAGCAGTTTTTTTAAAACAGCATTGTTCCTTCTAATTGTTCACTTATTTTCCTCATCTGAGTGCTTGTGTAGCACTATGACCAAGCTTACATTCTAAACTTACTTACACCGGAGTAAGTCCTCTTTGACTTACAGTAGAACAACTTAGGTGTACAGATGCACAGGATTGTGCTGTAAGAAGATAAGCTGGGAAGAACTTATTTCAAGTCTTGCACCAGCTGTAGACTCACTTGGTGAGCCATACTGTCCAAACAACCAACCACCTCATGCAGGCCCAGTTATATCCGTATTTTATTCAGTACCTCAAACAAGGATTCAAACCTTTTTCACTGACCCTTTGAAAGCATACTGTAGAAGTGTGAACAATTGGCAAAATTAAAACACGTGGAGTTATTAAAAAGAACACTGGAAGATGAGGCATTTGATCAGGAGACTGAGTGAAAGCAATGAAATGCATTTATTAAATCTGCTTGTTCCCGCTTTCTAGGTTTTTTATTTTATTTTTAAAAAAGACAGTAATAATCAACCACTATGGTTTATTACACAGTTGTTCTAGGAGTTTATTTTGATTGTCACAAAAACTGTGTTCTAAGCGTACATTGTTTTATTTAAAGGGTTTTCCATTTGTTTATGCTTGAAAAGAATGGGGCATTCCAAGAACAGAATGAGAATGTGACTTAAGAGCCATAAAAGTTAATGGGAATGTTCTCTATAAAAGCTGCAATTCAAGCTATTTATAAACGTCTCCCCTCGCGCCTGCCTGCTTGAGAAATTAAGGAAGATGGTCTTTGATAGCCTATGAAGTTTTGGGATTAGTAATTTAAGCAATAGTTTAACCTTGGCGTGTAACAGCAGTGGCAGGAAGGAGGCAAACAGGGGGAGGGACTTTAACCTCCCTCCACTCTGGTGTCCTTATAGCTAAGGAGCCTTTCTTGGACCATCAAGTCTGGTGAGTGGCCCAGACATGAACTTCCCTGCCTGCCCCTCAACCTCAAAAAGGTACCATTGGTGCCTTTTTGAGTACAGTGGAACCTCAGGTTGTGAACATGATCCGTGCAGAAGGCACGTTCGCAACCTGCAGCGTTTGCAACCCACAGCGCTGCGCATGCGCGTGGCACACTTTAGTGTTTCTGTGCATGTGCGAGTGCCGAAACCTAGAAGTAACCCATTCCATTACTTCCGGGTTCAGCGCGGTCTGTAACCCAGAAAAGCGCAACTCGCAGCGTTCGCAACCCGAGGTATGACTGTACTCTCAGTGTTGGGATACAAACCCACAGCCGCTGTTGGAGCTGCTCGCTGTTGATGAGTTGTTGCAGAGAGAAAAACAGCAGGAATATAATCCAAAGGTTGCCCTATGGACGTGGCTACTGGGTTCTATTACAGTGGTGCCTCGCAAGATGAAATTAATCCATTTTGCGAGTCTCTTCGTCTTGCGGTTTTTTCGTCTTGCGAAGCACGGCTATTAGCGGCTTAGCGGCTATTAACGGCTTAGCGGCTTTAAGAAAAAGGAAATAAACTCGCAAGAACTTGCAAGAATACTCACTGTATTGCGAAGCAAGCCCATAGGGAAATTCGTCTTGTGGAACGACTCAAAAAACGGAAAACCGTTTCGTCTAGCGAGTTTTTCGTCTTGCGAGGCATTCGTCTTGCGGGGCACCACTGTAATAGGTTTTGTGGATTCTGACTATTTAAACAGGCCTGCAAATTTGCTGGAAGATGGGGCTGTAAATACCCACAATAAACAGCAACAACTTGTGCTTTAATTTCTTGGCTGCTGTTGGGCGAGGGTGGTTTGGTATGGAAAGAGTTTCCTTGAGATGCAGGCTTGTGAGATAGGCCAGTTTACTTTGAGTTGTCATGTGTCCCCATTGTGGACGGGGCTGGGGTGGGGCAAGGTTTCATTTGATGGATGTCGCATTTCCTCTCCTGGGTGAGGAGGGCAAGGGACTGGCAGGGGAGGCTGCAGATGCTCGTAAAACATTTGATTTGAGCAGCCCAACTTATTTTGGAATTGAGCAATGGATGCTCGCTCATTCCTGTGAGGGAGCAGGGGGGTTTTTTTTGCCACAGGGCTAACTTTTGAATTTCTGTCGCTTTTTTTTTTTTTTAAGTAACAGTACAATAGAGATTCATGTAGGTCAGAGCTTCCTCCTGTGGTTGGAGGTGGTTTATGAGTGATATCTGCTGCACCACACCCCGTTTGATCAGATAAGGGATGCTGTATGATGGTATCTCTTCAAGAAAACAAACTCAAGTCTCACGCGGCATTCATTTAAACAGTAATGATTTGCAAAGCAGCTTTAAAGAAGCATGACATGAAGCTACACATTTTTGTAAGCAAAGATGCGGGTAATTAATTAAAAGATTTCTGCACAACTTCAGTGTGAATTGTCCAATTGGCATCAATTGGCACCTTTGACAATAATGGATTTTTTATTTATTAAAAAATATATTTTTTATTTTTTAAAAAAACAAGTTCTCTATACGATAGACATCTCATTTCCTTCAACTGATTGCTTGTATAATCTCACCCTTTCTACAGGAGTTATGCCGCTGCCTAATGTGAAATATCTCATAGTGTATACATTACAATACACTACACTACACTACACTCATCGTAGTAAACCTAGGAAAAAGTTCACTTTGCACTCTTGATTCTCCCTTTGCAGGCAAAATTCAACACTTTCTCACTTTGGTGACTTTTTCTGTTGCCATGCAGAACCCCTCTTTCTGCTGGAAGTTTCCTTACGCAGTCCCACAAATTGAAATCCTGTGACAAGTTTGAATTGCATGACTTCTTGTGTGACATGAATGTTTACAGTTGCATACAATGCAGAAATTCGCCCAGTGTATACACACACACACACACACACACACACACACACACACACACAATCCCCATCTCGGGAAAGGCTACACCTGTTGAATGTCTGCCTATTATTCATTTTGATACAGAGCCTGTGCCAGGAGAAAAGTGATGACTCAAAAGTTCAAAGTTTGTTTCTGCAGCATGTTTTGCTTTGGCCTGCGATGAAGGAGGCATCATCGCCTAAGGAAATTGTTAAGAGCTAGTAAAAGTTCTAAAAAGTGTTTTGATGTCTGAACTTGGTACAGTTAAGGCTTGAAAGCCTTGATAAAAACACCCATGTCAGTGTTCGAGAGAGATAAGGCAAGCTATTGTAATCAAACAAAGCTCGGGTGCTGAGACCATTTATTTACAGATCTTTGCTGGTAAGAGATCAGCTTGTCCATCTTACTCTGAAGGTCCCCTCCTCCTTTTTCTTTTTAATCTTCACATGGAGTTTGTTTTGAAGCTTTTTCTGGCAAGAAAATGCAGTGTGGCAGCGTTCAAAGTCTTCAGCCTCATTTCCTGCAGGGCTGACCCAAGGAGGTGGGTGAGGTCAGGCAATTTGGTAGACTCCCAAACTCATCCCAGTGGAGCTGCCTTTCCCACTTGTCGTGGAACACCCTGGAAATTTGGGTGCAGTCTGGGAGAAATTGTGATTTGCACACTCCCACCTCTTCCAAGAGGCCTGCTGAGCGTGTCATGACTGAGAAACCCCCAAATTAGTTAGGTAACAAATCTGATTTCTTGAAATGGCTTGTGGCCAGCAGGGGGAACATCATGGGAGGTCTGTTTCCAGATGTACTGCCCCTTGCGATTGGAAGCCTTGCAAGTTGCTCCAGGAAATGGACCATGAGCAACATCAGGGGAGGGGAGCTCTTGGGACCAAGGTGAAACCATAAATTATTTTTAGTTTTTTGTTACTGGATGCTGGGTGTTGTTTGTGTTGTTTATAATAATAATAAATTTTATTTATATCCCGCCCTCCCCACCCGAAGTCGGGCTCAGAGCGGCTAACAACAGTAAAATGATAAAACATTCTAAAATAATTTCATTATAAATCTTGTTATTCATTATGTAATTATGTATTCATTATGTAATGAAACATTTCATTATGTAATCTTGTTATACTTACAGTTCTGAAATGTTTCTTTGTATGTTATAATATTTGCTACTGTGATTTGCTATGTCATTAGTAAATTCTTTTTGCAGTTGGTTTTCAGATGTATTGTTGTAAGCCGCTTTGAACATTTGGGGGGGGTGTAGAAAAGCAACATAAAAAAGAATGAATGAATGAATGTCCACTAGCTTGGGGTTAACCTCCGCCGCCCCTTTGGATTTTTTTGAACATGAGCAAAATACAGTGGACACTCGGGTTGCAAACATGATCCGTGCGGGATGCACGTTCGCAACCCGCAACATCTGCAACCCACAGCGGCACATCTGTGCATGTTTGGATTGCAATTCGGCGTGTCTGCGTATGCGCAAAGCGCGATTTAGTGCTGCGCATGCGTGACTGCCAAAACCCGGAAGCAGCCCATTCCGGTACTTCCAGGTTTTGCGGTCCACAACCCGAAAAAACGCAACCTGAAGCATCTGTAACCCAAGGTATGACTCTATATGCATGTTGGATCTAGCTCCACATATTTTTTGAAGTTTTCCACCTTTGTCTAAATGGGCTACCTTGGAAGGTGGTGGAGTCTCCGTCATTGGAGCTTTTTAGGCAGAGGCTGGGTGGCCATCTGTCATGGATGCATTGCAGGGCGTTGGACCAGATGCCCTGCGGGGTCCTTTCCAACTCTACAATGCTGAGTTCATGAGCCCTAGAACTGTCAGCAAGCTTCATGGCTCAGTGGGGATTTGAAAGATAGGCCCAAGCTTCAATTGATTATTTTTAATACCATTCCCCCATCTCAGACAACTATGACGTTGGCTCGAGAGCGTCTTTAACATAAGTCTGTCAGTCACTAGAGTTTCCAGATTGCAGCCAAAATGTTGCAGCCTGCCTGCAACTGCATACCTGATACAGCCTGTCCTTCTCTCCCTGGTCCCCTTCCCTATCTTCTTTTTCTGGCCCTCTGGAGCAAGCAGGACTCTCATTCTGCCCTGCAGCGGGTCAGAGTGGGTGACGGGATGGGGAAAAGAGCAAGGTGGAAGAATCCATGTCTGCATCTCTTTCATGCCCGTGAGGCAATTTGAACAATCAGAAGAGCAATTGAGAGCATGCCCCAGCAGCCCAATCCGTCACAGGAATTTGCTTGAAACTGTTTTTAATATTGTGCATCTAAATTGCTATAATGTGACCTGGGACCCTATTGTGATGGGTGGGTATTATTATTAGTATTTAGTAAAGCTTGTCATAAAAGTTGCCAAAGGCTATTCTCTAAAAGGCTGTTTTGAGATGTGAAACACAGCAGCACGTGTATGTTTCAACTTCCTCTTTGACAGAAAAGGAAGCTGATTTGATATTTTGAAAAACAGATTGAGTAAACGGCCCTCAAATGATGGGATGACTGCATTTATATACCTCCTTCCTGCCATGGTACCTATGGCCATACAGTTTTTACAACAAATGGTCCAAAATATAGACCAACAGAGTTCTCTCAGCTAGCAGTTGTGTCTGGAACTGATGGTATGTGCTCTCTGGCCTAGGCTTCCTCACTTCTGATTTTCTTCAGGCCACACAGGTATATTTTAGGCTGCCCCAACAGTTCTCAGAGGCATTTAATGGTATGCGCTCCCTGGCTTGCATTTCCTCACCGGCCCTGTTACTGCTTTGCTGAAACCAAGTCCACCCGAAAGTAAAAAGGTAAAGGGACCCCTGACCATTAGGTCCAGTCGTGGCCGACTCTGAGGCTGTGGCGCTCATCTCGCTTTATTGGCCGAGGGAGCCGGCGTACAGCTTCCGAGTCACGTGGCCAGCATGACTAAGCCGCTTCTGGCGAATCAGAGCAGTGCACGGAAACGCTGTTTACCTTCCCGCCGGAGTGGTACCTATTTATCTACTTGCACTTTTACATGCTTTCAAACTGCTAGGTTGGCAGGAGCAGGGACCAAACAACAGGAGCTCACCCCGTCAAAAGTACATAAGCCACTGAATGTTACAGAATGCTGGTGTGCTGATAATCCATCAATAATATTGTTATACACGTGGTGACCATTTTGCACATTTCCTGGCCCACTCATGTGTTGGCAGAGCACGCAAAAGCCCGGCCCCGTTCTGCCCTGCCCCCATTCCGTCCCCCTGTTATGCCCCTGTTCTGCCCACTTCCGGCTCCGAAAGGACTCGGGTGTTGGCGGTCACACATCAATTGGATGTGCGCAGAATGGTCACTGCCTGCACTCTCCTCGCTTTCCTGGTTGCTTCCAGACGTAGTAGCAATGGAAACGTGCTGTGTCTTCAATATTACTTTAGTTACAAGTATAACATAAATGGACACAGAGACATAGCTGCAAGTTGCAGAACCGCTAACCCATATCAAATCCACGGGGAGAAATCTTGCAGTCTCTTGCCACCAGCCTGCCCATTGTACTAACAGCAACGCTGCAGTTTCTCACACACAATTCTTAAGCGTTCAACTTAAAAAAAAAGTTTTTATTTATACTCGCCAGGCTTATAGATTTCACTAGTTTTACAATCATTTTCACATTTCAAAGTTTGACTTCCTCCCCCCCCCCCGCGGTTCCTTAAATTAATTTTTTAAAATACCTCCTGCATATGCAAATTCATTTAATCTGCTCATTTAATTATCTACTTTAAATATATACTCTTATGAAACTGCAGGTTGTTAAGTAATCCTGCCAACATTTTTATCTGTTTGCAATTTGTCTGTAAATATTCAATAAATCATTTCCATTCTTTTATGAAAAGTTTGTTATCTTGATTTCTCAATTCTTCTGGTAAGTTTTGCACATTTCTGCATATTTCATAAGTTTTTGTATCTGTTCTTCCTTTGCTGGGTCTTCTGCTTCTTTCCATTTTGGGGCGAGTAACCTTCTTACCGCTGTAGTCGCATAAAAATGAATAAACCAGAAACCTTTCATTTGGGAATTATAGAGACAGAACTACCTGAATTGTATAGAAATTTAAGCGCTCATCTTGTGCCCATCCCTGCCAGTTTAGGGGGCCATCCACAGCCATCAGAAGAACATTAGCATTATTTTGTCAAATCACCGACTTCAGGCACTTTCAAACAAAACCATTGTGATAAATCCATGAACGGCAACCTCATAACAAAGCACAATCCGTCTCTGTTAATAGAGTGATCCTGCAGGGATATTTTTGAAGTCCTGAATAAATCACTCCATAGGTGGTCTGAAGTTGTATATTCAATACTTGACTTGCACGTATATTGATGTAACTCCAATTTCATAGTTGGAAAACTCTGCAGGAAGCCAGTCATATTTGGAAAGAGGCTCCTTAATTGCCCCCCTTTCCCCAAGAATAATCTCCATTAAATTAAATAAGAAATGAGTAGGTGAATATAAATCGTCATGTAAACCTAATTAATTTGTAAAACCTGCATATTATCCTCCTTTGATATATCAGTGTGCAGTGCTTGTACCCTCTTGAACATAGAGCTTCTCAACTTTGATGATAAAGTATTTTGTTTTCCTGATAGAAGATGGATTATGTACTACAAACCTCATAAAAATGAATCTAAATTAAGCTCTTAAAAACAACACCTTAATATTTAGATAGAGGTTCCAAATAGATCCTCAGCTCCAAATTATTGATCTCCCTGATAGTAGACAGCTAGGTACTTGTATTTTTGGAAGCATAGAAATCATCAGTATTCTTGGATACTTGCTGAAAAGAAAATTAGTTGTTTTTATTAGACATTACCCAGTCTTCTCAAACACAAACGGATCAAAATCTCCTTAGTAGGACCGCTGTTATATAGGTGCATATGAAGTATTATCACTGAGTTGTTTCTGAACTTCCTTTGTCATAATTCACAACAGCAGCTTTGTCTGAAAGGTTGATGGGAGTAGTTCTAAGGACTGTGAATGAACTAGAACAGGGTGATACTGACACAATTTATCCAGAAAGAAACAGTTGGCTTTACAATAGATCAGTGTTTTCCAGACTTGAGTCGCCTGCTGGTTTTGGACTACAATTCCCATAATCCCTGACCATTGGTCCTGCTAGCTAGGGATTATGGGAGTTGTAGTCGTCAAAATCAGATGGGGACCCAAGTTTGGGAAACCCTGCAGTAGATTATCTCTGCATGCCTACGTACATGAAGATTGCACATGCATGGGCTCTATGCATAGCCAGGATTCGACACCAGCATTTGAAGCTGTTAATGGAGTCGGTTTGGTGTTAACCATATTTAAAGTTGTTTCCAACACAGTCATTAACTGTGGATAAGGCTGACATTTTTTATATGCCTGTTGTCTTTGTCCATGGAGTTTTCTTGGCAGGGATACTGGAGTGGCTTGCCGGTTCCTGTTCCAGGTGGATCATGTTTGGTCAAAACTCTCCACTATGACCTGTCCATCTTGGGTGCCTTGCTCGGCATAGTTCATAGCTTCTCTGAGTTATTCAAGCCCCTTCGCCACGGCAAGGCAGTGATCCATGATCATGTTTGACCAAATTGCGGGAGGCAGTAGAAGACAGGAGTGCCTGGTGTGCTCTGGTCCATGGGGTCACGTAGAGTCGGACACGACTAAATGACTAAACAACAACAAGGCTGACATTGGTTGGGGGGGGGGTGACACAGGTAACTCTAGGACCTACATCAAATGCCTTAAAAGTGTGTCTGTACCAATGCACCCTTGCTATTTCCGTCTTGATCTTCCTCCTTTCTTCCTGCCTTGATTTTCTTTGTGCAGTTGGCTAACTTGGTAACATGTTCTCATGTCACACTGGGGTTTGGGAAGGCTCAGCCCAAATAAATGCAGCCCGAAGGGGGAGATGCAGCAACCATCGACCATTTCCCCCATACAATTCCCATTCAGGTTTTTTCATGTGATACCATGATTGTGAGGGACGGTGTAAGGAAATTAAAATCTTTCCCCAAGCTATGAAACCCATCTGGGTTGGTAAAGCATGAGACACTCAATCTCACAGTCGTGGGTTCAAGCCTCATGTCGGGCAAAAGATTCCTGCATTTCAGGGGGTTGGACTAGATGACCCTTATGGCCCCTTCCAACTCTACGCTTCCATGAAACCAGTCCTGTGCCCATACTGAGCACTACAAACCCCATTTTGCTTGGGTCTGGGGAGGCTTGAACCAGTTGCCTTCTTGACATAATGGAAAGCAAACTTGGGAACCCAGCTTCAAACCAAACAAATGAGAAACCAGCGGCTTAAAAAAGGATGGAGATGTAACTATTATCTTTTATTAAGAAACCTGAAACTAAAATGAGCAGACCACTGAAAAATAACCTGCTTTGGGGAATTAAACTCTGATCTTAGAGCAGGACAGTGATCTACCAGCAACCCACACTTTAAAATACATTTGTAACTTCTGCGATTCTCATTGCCAGCTCTTGTAAGTTCTTTCATTCTTCAAGTCAACGTCAATTAAGATTTTCAATACAAAGTGGAACATCTTTGCCCCATTCCCTTTCATACTACAATTGGAAGTAATGTTTTGTTCCAGGCTTCTTTTGAAATATTGATTTATTAGTTGTGTGGACCATGGTGAATCTATTTACTTGTTTTCTCTTCCGCCATAGGCCTAAACTCTGAGGGCTTGACCTGCTCTCGCAGATTAAATTCAAATTATGCAAACTGCTGCGTCGTGGGTTGTAACCCAATTAACAGGACACATATTGAGCACATGATCGTTAGTTTAAATGAAAGTTGTCAAACAGCCCGGCGCTCAAGATTAACGGGTCTACTTTCCAAATGCCTTTTGGAAGCCAGGAATTAGGACATCTCCATCTCCCCCCGGGTTTTGTACAGCATTGTCTTTCAGCCTGCCCTTCGCTTGGCTCTTTGTGTTGCTGGGACTGTAGCAAAATTAAGTCTCACTTTAGATTATAAGCTCCTTTGGGTAGGAACCTGTAAAGGACAGTGTAGTTAAAAGGGATAATATTAACACAACTGCGTAAAAAGCCACATTGCAAAGATTTCCTTTGCTATCTACTAAAATAACTGCTTGCTCTTTCTAGAAGCTAGAGTGCCATTGACGGCATGCAGTTGCGTCTAAACTAAGGATCAGAAGTGCACATTGGCAGGTGAAGTTTCTGAATTTCTAAGCACTTGAAAAAATACCAGTCACCTGTATGAGGTTTTTTGTCATTTGTCAGCATATGTCTGACAACAGGGGTGTAGTGGATGCTGTGCAAGCTGCACCCATGGTATACTGCCGGGTGAAGGCACCATTGCACTCTGGCCCTCAAACTGGTCCTGGATGATGTATAAATACATTGGCCAGGCCTATGCACAACCAATGTTTAGACACACACCCCCCCAGACAGATATACTTGTAATATATGTCCATGAAGAATGCTTTTATGTGTTTCTTCATTGAAGTATGTTGCAGGTAAAGGTAAAGGGACCCCTGACCATGTCATGGCTGACTCTAGGGTTGCGGCGCTCATCTCACTTTATTGGCCGAGGGAGCCAATAAAGCTTCCGGGTCATGTGGCCAGCATGACTAAGCCGCTTCTGGCAAACCAGAGCAGCGCACGGAAACGCCGTTTGCACTTTGACGTGCTTTTGAACTTCTAGGTTGGCAGGAGCAGGGACCGAGCAACGGGAGCTCACCCCGTTGCGGGGATTCGAACCGCCGACCTTCTGATTGGCAAGCCCTAGGCTCTATGGTTTAACCCACAGCACCACCCATGTCCTTACATTGCAGGTACATTCATACTTTTGTGGGTAAGTTGCTTGTGCATGGTGAAGGCTGACATTTCGGAAAAATGGCCTCATATTGTGAACATCTTCCTCGTTCCAGGACCTTCAGGGCAAGGTATCTACCGATTTAAAGGCCATATATTGCCGCTTGCGCGTATGAATGCGTGCAGCTCATATATAAGAAGCAAAATTGATGCATTGCCATATTTTGCTGCCCCTCTCTAGCATGCAAATGGTATGGTGAGCGCCGCATCTGAATTGCAAATGTTCCTTTTATGTTAATATAAATTTATATTTAAATCCCGGATCAAGGTAGGTGTCCACCCCATTATACATCCCCGAATCCTATTAGCATTAATAGGAATTATGCAAGCATGCTGGGCTTGACAACACAGCTGTTTGAGACGGACAAGGAGTTCCTTCCCTCTAGCTGTTCCATTTATGTATGATTCCCGTGACAAGACAAATCAGTGGTGATTCCACGCATAGGGTGGCTGCGTGCCAATTCATTAGCATGTTAATAATCCTTTCGAAATTGTCTCATGCTGTATTTTTCAGATTAACTTGTGTCTGTTCCGTTTGCACCTTTTCACGAGTGAGAGGTTGCTGGATTTATGCTACCTCCGTGTTCTGGGAGCTGTCGGCTCCCTCAAGCTTTGGTGCGGCAACACATTAAAGTCCTGGCCTTCCCTGATAAAGCGTTGCTAGTCTTGAGCACCATCACGCGTTAAAGTTGACTCCTTTTCTGTGTCATATCGCAGTCCCTAAGAGCAATCAAAAGATCCAGCCTATCATGTCCATAAACGCAGTGCATGCAGCAGTTAAGAGGCTGTTGTTGTGGTCCAAGACGTTCACTATTCAAATGTTGCCATTGGAAAAAGCCCCTTTTCTCTCAGCCTGAATATGGATTTAGAGCTTTTTCATGCACTGACATTGTTGAAGGTATCTTTCGGAATTTGCGTACACTCTGGTTTCCAAAGTTGGGAATGTTCAGCTTTGATCTTCTGCTGTTTGCTTTAGCTCCTAAGGGTTTGTTGGTATTAATATTTTATTGAAAAGTTTTCAATTTTAAATAAATGAAGGGATACAAAGAAAAATGAACGAAAAGAAAAATGAAAAGGCACAAAAATGTGTCGAGAAAGAAATAATATATGGATATGTGTGAAAAAATATCCCAACCCATACATTCTTTTCTAAAGTTGCAATTTTTATCTGAATACATATGTAACTATTAATAGCCTATTATACATTTTGTATAAACGCATTCCAAATATTGTCATATTTATCCAAGCAAAGTCTAATTTGGTAAGCAGTCTGTTCATAAGTTGTGAGTGATCATATTGCCAATCTATTCATTAAACAGGATCGTACCTTAGGAGATGCTAATGGCATTTTTTTTGGTGTGTGTGTGTGTGTGCACACACAGAGAGAGACTTTTACTTCATGTTTTAAAAGCTTTATAATATTTGTTATAATAGAGCGGTCATTGAAGTAAAATGTTGTTGTCTACCCTGAGCTCTCGGGGAAGTGAGCTATGTGAACTTTGGAACCAATGGTCTGTCCCTGGCTATTCATAAAAAATATAATACTTTGTGTACTGCCTCAAATAAAAGGTCCATCCAGTCCTTTTACCCAATAAAGAGGTACTGCAAGTAAGCTCACAACTAGGATGTGATGGAACTAGCCACCTCCTGTTTTTCATCTGAAGCTTCTGGTTAAGAGAGAGAGGTTTTCTCTCAACAAACCTTTTCTGGAGAACTTTCTTCTCCCAGGAATTCTACAGTGGCAGAAGCGTGAACACCATTCAGAATTATTCGAGGGTGAACTTAACTGAAGGTTGTTAGGTAGGTTCCATACAGCGTTAGAAATTGTTTTTAAAACATCTTTTGTTGGGCTGGTAGGGTTAAGAACTTGCTCACTTTACCATAATGTGCACTCTAAAACAGAAATCAAAATTAGTGCATGGCTGCTTCTTAGCCAAGAACAATGCCCCATCATTTTGATGGCTGCTCAGAGTTATTCCTTTCTCCCATTGTTCCCTGCCCGACTGCTGTCTTCACAAGCCCCTTGTGCTGTGTTTGGGCTGTCTAAGTAGCTTCCATGTTTTGTTACCCATGTCTTAAATTTTCCTCCATCAATGAGCTTGACCCTCGGTCGTCAGGACTCTGGGGAAGGGAGGCAACCACCCTTGTCTCCACTGTTCAAGGAAGCAGGATGACCTCGTACTTTTCCATTGCAGTATTCTGTAGAATACACAGGATAACTAATCTAGCACTGCCGTGAAGCACGAGAACACCAGTATGGCTGATAATTGCCCCATATAATAGTTTCATTCTGAAACAAGACTTCTGTGCAGTTTGAAAGCTTGCAACCCTTGCCAATAAAGACATGAGATTCAGAGAAAGGAGATTGCCTTAAACTTTCTGGACGTTATCAGTTTGCCTATGGCAGATGAAACCACTTATGCAACAATCGCTTTAGTTTAGCAAATTAGGGCAAATTTTCCCCTTATTTTTAGCTGTTTCTGGGACTATTGGCACAGTTCAGTTCTATATACACACATAATTTTGTGGAAACATGCTGAGCTGCATGCAGGTAATTATGGCCCTTTGATGGCAGGCAGCGTTAGAAAATGCAAAACCCAGCTATAGATTTGTGCTCTTAATTCCTGACTTCATAAGTATAGTTTCTGTGGGTTTTCTTTTACTGAATGCCTTCCTTGCAGTAATAACCTGAAAGTAGTCAGAAGTCTGTTTGGATTGTTTGTCCTTGTGTTTTCTTACACCCTATTAGTCTTCTATGCATGTTCCACTTCTTTTGAGCTCTTGGCAGGCTGTTCAGAACACCATTTCCTCCTTTTCAACCTGGCAAAGTCCAATTGTTCTTTGCTTACACTACACCAGCTTTTCCCAGAATTTAGCCTGGAGCTTGAATCCACCAGGGAGCCCCCTGTGTGTTTAGATTATAAAACTGCTTCCTAAAGGGATCTTGATTGAATTGTGTCCTCAGATAATGCTGTCAAACTGCAAGTTCAGTGTTGTTCTTTTTTAAAAATTACCCTATGATGTTACTCAGAACTCTCGTTACGCATAAATTGGGGTGTGTGTAATCTTTCCCTCACTTGATGACCATTTCATCAGTCCTAAAATGTATTTATTTTTATAGCCCACCCTCTTCTGAGAGCTTGTATGTAGGTAACAACCTTTTCTTATCTCATAAGAAAGCTGACTGATGCTGAGAGGTGGTTATTTGCACAGGGCCATTCGGACACAGCCAAGGCATGCTCTACTACTTAAATTTGGGTACGAAAAGTATTCAGATTTAAATGGTAAAGTACACACACGGTGTCAGCAATTGTCTGCCGGCTCTACGTGTTCACTGATGTCAGGGGTTCCCTGAGTGACTGCAGAAATTGTACGTGGGAGTGGACCCCATATCCATGTTTAACAGGCTGAAGCACTGTTAAACCTAACCCTCTTTTCAGTTGGGCCACTTGGTTATAATGCGTGCACTAGGCCCCTCTCTTTTCTCCCACCATGGCAGAAAGTTATAAACATGTAGCACCTTTTTTGCTTTCGTTCAGGTTTATGCCGGTCTATTGGAGTAAGCAACTTTCTTATTTCTCATTTGGAACAACTGAAGGAAGACTGCCAAGTAACCCCACATGTTAACCAGGTGAGTATACTATGCATAGTGGTTAGAAGGCTTTGACTAGGAAACTGGTGTTTTGGGCAGATGATGGAGAGCATGAGAGGACTTGAATCCAGCACCACACACCCAACAAAGTGAGGGCAAATCCCAAGGCAACAGCTGCTATTCAGTCCCACATTGAAGCTGTGCCTGCCCCATTCCTATATAATGGAACCCAAGGGCTGGATCAATATTCCTTGCTAGCCACATATAGCACCTATTTTGCCCATGTACTGTACTGATTTGAGCATTAAAGGTTTGGCCAGAAACTGTACACAGAGTTCAAGTCCTTCATCCAGTGAGAGCCAGGAGACCTGAACCTCCTGACAATCTGTTTCATTGAATACAGTGGTACCTCGGGTTAAGAACTTAATTCATTCTAGAGGTCCGTTCTTAACCTGAAACTGTTCTTAACCTGAGGTACCACTTTAGCTAATGGGGTCTCCCGCTGCCACCGCTGCGTGATTTCTGTTCTCATCCTGAAGCAAAGTTCTTAACCCGAGGTACTATTTCTGGGTTAGCAGAGTCTATAACCTGAAGCGTCTGTAACCCGAGGTACCCCTGTAATTCCAAACGAGGTGTTCTGCTATAATACTATAAGAGAGGGGGGAAGCTTCTTTATTAACTTTTTCCATATGATGCATAATTTTATAAATCTCTTATCCCATCCTTTCCATAATCTGCATGTTTCTTAAAACACACACATACACCAAGGTATTCCAATGTACTGATAATTTATGGTTGACCTTTTCTGCACTTTCCCCTCATTTTTCTTCCTTGGGAAATAACACACTGTTAGTTCTCTGGCATTTGGTGAGTCTGAAAGCTCCACCTGGAGTATCGCTTTTCCATTCTTCCTCAGAGTCTTCAACAGTAAATACTGGGCATACCCCATAGCCTGTTCAGGTGCAAGCAGCATGGGCAAACGAGCCACCTCCACCATGTCTCTGCAAACTGTAAACATGTGGTGCTGAATGCCACAGAGAGGTCAAGAAACTTCAAAGGTTGAAGAGATGGATGTGTCTGCTGTTTGAACCTTGTCTCTTATCCAGCCCGTCATTTTTGATCACAGTCGGTTTAGGCTGACTCAGCCTAGCCGTTGAGAGCCTGGTTTTTTCAGAGTCTGGATTGAGCAGATGCCAGGCTATTGTTCCTGACTATTGTTGCTTGGAAAGACAACATGTACTAAAGATGAGAAACAGGAAGCAGCCCTTCATCCTCCTCGGGGTGGACGAAATTTTCCACATTCCCTGTGTTGATGTCATGGTGCTAAACTAAGATAGCGTGTCGTCTTCTCCATCAAAAGTACGCAAAACGGTTAGGTCACTGGAAGATGTGTGACAGCTAAAGCAGCTTTCCCCCCAGAGAAATTATGTTGGATTTGTGCACATGAGGGGGTTGTGTTTTTCTGTCCAGGAACCGTGTCATTTTTTTGATTTGCTTAATCATCCATGCTTCAATTACGGGGAGGGGTAACATCAGAATAGTTCACGTTTTACTACGTTTTGCCACAGAATGACTTCTTGTGAGAATCTTGGGGTTATATTCGTCTCATATTCATACATATTTATTCCTTCTTCCTCTTGCCTGTCACCTCCTCCTATTCTCATATTCCTCAGGAGGAATTGACTGTTGATTTTGAGAGGTGGGACACCATCATTGAGCCACTCCAGCCAATAACGTCAGTTTGGATGGGGCACACAAACAGAACACAAAGTTCCTTTCACAGATGATTTGTGCAAGCAAGCGTAACTTATATGCCTTTTTTCTTTCTTCTGCCCACACTCTTCTTTTAATAAACTCCACATTTTCCTGACCCATGGTTGTAACTAAAGGTCAGGTTTCTATGTCAGCAGGTATACTGTGACAACTCTCTCCCAGTCTATGAAACAGTAAACTTTCATATTCTGCTCTAATCCCTAATAACACGTGGGTTGCATAGTCATAACCACCAATGGAGATTTCACCATATCTATTCATTTAAAAATGTGTGTGTGCATGCATGCACACTAATCACAAGCCTAATTAAGACTAATGAGAAATCAAGGACCATATTGTCCTTTTCCCATTCCTTTCCATTCCTTTCTTTTGGTGGGGGGGGGAGGTTGTGACCAGCTTGCCTAGTGGGACCATTTTTGGCATCAGCATCCAATACACTTTTTTTGCCCCATTCCACGTCCCTTCTAAAACTTTCTATGTTCATGCCCCTGGTACTCTTTCTTCTTCCACTCTTCTCCTTCACTTTCCCCCCTTTGACTGTTTAAGTTCCTTGGACCGGACCTTTTTTGTTTACTTTATACCATAAAGTTTACAAGAATATTGGCTGGATTAATGTCACAGTGTAACCAGTCCATATATGTCAGGAGGGAAGAGACATGTATGCTGTGTCTAAAATATATATATACTTAAGAACTGGATAAGTTGCTAAATAAGAAACTTCAAGTAAGAATTTAAAAAAATACAAATTTAAATTAATGGGATTTTCCATTTTAAGGATACCTCAGCCATGCTGTGTGTGTTGTTTAAGAAAGCCTATGTTTCCCCAAGTTGCCCCTCAGGTAGGATTTATTAACGTGCTACTGCTGCACCTTTGGGAGGGGGGATTCCTTCCCGTAGCCCTCTGTTAAGATTTATGAACAACCAACTAACCTAATGGAAGATTTTGATGAAAGCCTTACAAATGTGGTCAAATTTGATCATATGGGTTGGGTGAATACTTGCCAGGCTATTCCACAAGGCTCATCTCCACATAGCTCATGTGCTGAGATCATTTCATGATGGTAGAAGAGCAACTGTGTGAATTTTTCTCTGCAAAGAGGTGGAATTGTACAACTGAGGTGAAGGCAGGTACTTGTATAGTGGCATTTTGGTGATAGGCAGGTCATGGATGGCTGTGCTGTTCTTTTCAGAGAACATAGTGTAATCTCAGTTTCTTGTTCATAGGGGCATGGGAGAGGAGAAGGAGGAGGAGGAGAAAGAGGCAATGATCTTGCATGATTGCTGTCTTGGGACAGAGTTCTAATGCACCCAGCAAACTGCTCAAACATTACTGCAAAGAGTTGGTGCATCTCTGTAACTTCTGAGGATGCTGGCAGCCAGTGTACAAATTTTCCAGAGTACCATGTTTCCACCCAAGGGACTTTTTCCTGGCATTTTGAAGGGAAGAGAAAATATCAATATCAATTTCTTCTTTCCTCTTTTTTTTTAAACTGATAGCACTCTGCCAAATAAGAAGTAACACTTCAGTTGCTTGACCTTTGAGTTGTGATAGATTAAAAGCTGGCGATGGTTTTAACTGCAAAGTTTCTTCTCTTTTATAAAAGGTTGAATACCACCCTTTCCATAGGCCTCAAGAATTAGTGGATTACTGCCGAAGCAGGAATATTGTTTTCGAAGGCTACTGCCCACTTGCTAAAGGTGAAGCCCTTAGTCATCCTGACGTAATTCAGCTTGCAAAGAAATATGGCAGAACTCCTGCACAAATATGTATACGCTGGAGCATACAGGTAAGTTCTAAAGTTGCAAGCATTCTTGGTCCCGTCCAGGTGCACCGAATCCGAATAGATATTGGGGGAAGGGGCTGACATCACACACAATGTGACATGTGATGTTTGTGCGTTGTGTTGCAGCTTGGCTTCCATTTCCAGCGGCTCCTCCACCTTTTCCTCCTTCTCCTGCTGCTGTCACAGGCTGGGGACCACTTCCTCTCCATGGCAGGAAGAGGAGGAGCCACCAGGTTCCTGGCTCATGTGATAGCATCATGTACAGCATCGCACCTGGACAAACATTGAGGGGGCCCAGCCCCCTGCTAACAAATATGGGGGGGGGAGGCTCAAAGGGGTTCAGCTCCTAGGAGCCGGTGTCCCTGAACCCATCTCTATTTTTAAAAATTGTAATTATTATTATTTATTATTATTTATACCCCGCCCATCTGGCTGGGTTTCCCCAGCCACTCTGGGCGGCTTCCAATAAAACACTAAAATACAATAACCTATTAAACATTAACGTATTTCCTGCCCACCCACATAAAACATGCCCAGTAATAGTAGACATACCTCGTGTGTCTCTTAGTGCCCTCAGCGTTAGGAGTACACCGATGTTTCAAGGTTGTTCGGTGGCTATTTAAAGTAATTGGCTTGAAGTCTAGACGTTTGTTGGGTAGAGAGATTGAAAGATACCTCGTCCCTGGGACTAAGTTTAGCTTGGCTGTTCCTGCCAGTGTTACACAAGCAATCTGTTAGTGGAAGAGATCCAAAGATTGAGCATCCTCTTCTTCTGTCAATGTAGAACTATGGTGGCTGAAATACTGGCCTGCAAGAAGTAGGGTGCTGTGTGGATTAATTCTTTGTCAATGCCACTGTGCCCAAACTTGACCTGCAGAGCTGTGTTTGATGAGCGCATGGTTCCTCCCTTGAATAGATATACTTGCAAGTCATTTCAGTATTAGTGTTTTATAGAGAGGCTTCTAATATTGTTATATTCGGAGACACATAGGACCCAAAAGTGACTGCAGACGTCTTGCTAAAGGAGGTATTTTGGCTTAGTGCAGGCTTCCTCAACCTCGGCCCTCCAGATGTTTTTGGCCTACAACTCCCATGATCCCTAGCTAGCAGGAGCAGTGGTCAGGGATGATGGGTATTGTAGTCTCAAAACATCTGGAGGGCCGAGGTTGAGGAAGCCTAGCCTAGCACTTCCGAACAGCAGATGAAGGGAGTAAACCTGTATGTGGGCTGTACCACTGAGGATAGGGGTTTACAGGGTTCATAGGAAACTAATACATCAGGGAGAAGAGTAGACTAAAATACTTCTCCCTGACACCTAGTTTCCATGTGCAGGGGTTTTTATATGGAAGAGCTTTCAGTCATTAGAATTCCCCACCTGGTACATTCCAGACACATGCTTATCATCTCAACTAAGCTGAATTGTTTCAGGTTAACTTAACATTTGTAAGGAGATGATTCACTGACAACTTCCACTAATTAGACACATTGACTTGGGTGAGATAGTTCTAATTCATTCTCCCACTCCCTCTTTCCATTTTCCTTTTAAAAATAGAACTTTAGGAATATATAAATTGTTTTTATTTTTCGTTCTAGAATGGCATTGTCACTATTCCAAAGTCTACAAAACCAGAGAGGGTCCTGGAAAACTGTCAGGTAAGAGCAGATTGCCTTGTGCCAGATGTACATGAATTATTGTACTTTGGACATAACTTTTCATTATTTTACACTCCTCCTCTGCCATCCCATGTCTATTAACATAAGATGGAATATTTGGGAATAACATGAGAATGAACCAGAACTTTAGCAAGCACACGTGTAAGGAAACAGTGAAAAGTTAAAAAGCTGTTGATTGATCCGAAACATCACAATCCCAGTGACAAAACATTGAGAAAATGGCAAGGAGCCAGGTGAAGTGGGCACCTCCATGAGAAGAACAAAAGTATAATCGATGCATTATTTAAAGAAATGTAATATAGCGTATTAAGGGCATCATGTGCTAAAAGAGGAAATAAATCCTGCAGCAATTCCCAGTTAAACCTAGACTAAAGCTAAATTTGAAACGGCTCAAGCTAAATTTGTATGTTTTAAAATGAGGTGGGCTAAAATGAAGATTTAGCCCAAACTGCAGGAGGCAGTGGAAGACAGGAGTGCCTGGCGTGTTCTGGTCCATGGGATCACGAAGAGTCGGACACGACTAAACAACTAAATAACAACAACAAAATGAAGATTTAGCCTTATAAGTAATAACCTAAACGTACTTCTGCCTGCTGAAACTCAAATTTCCTTATAGAGGGGATATCTCTCCTCTTTTCACTAGGCAGAAAAAAGGAGGAATTTGAATTTGATTGTATAAGTTTAAAAATCATGATTTTAGTAACATTTCTAGAGGTAAAGTATTAGATACCTCTTTTTTTTTAATTGATTCTGCTTGCTCCACATGTTGTTGTCAATTACCACTATGAGAGATTGTTCTCTTTGTCTGTTTCTGGTTAGAACACAAGAATATTTGTTCCCCAAAAGAAAAAAAGTTTGGTTTAGGATTAGAATGAAGTTTAGCTTTAGTTCTTGGGAGACCAAAGTGTAGAATATCCGTCCTCCCTTCCCCACAGGTGGGCGGGGTTTTTGGCACCGAGCGAGGCTCACCTGGGCGGGTACCACCCACCTGCTTGAGCTGGCCTTTTAACACTAAAGTGTAGATTTAGAAGGGGACAGTTCCCCTGCAATTAAGGAGGTGAAGGGCAATTATGTTTGCAATATGGGTGGGGTGGGAAGCAGAGTGAACCAGATTAGGATGGGGGGGGGGCTTAAGACCCTTGTACCCTTAACATGGGACGCGGGTGGCACTGTGGGTAAAACCTCAGTGCCTAGGACTTGCTGATCGTAAGGTCGGCGGTTCGAATCCCCGCGGCGAGGTGAGCTCCCGTCTTTCGGTCCCAGCTCCTGCCCACCTTGCAGTTCAAAAGCACCCCTAAGTGCAGGTAGATAAATAGGTACCGCTTTATAGCGGGAAGGTAAGCGGCGTTTCCGTGTGCTGCGCTGGTGCTGGCTCGCCAGCTGCAGCTTCGTCACGCTGGCCACGTGACCCGGAAGTGTCTTCAGACGGCACTGGCTCCCGGCCTCTTGAGCGAGATGAGCGCGCAACCCTAGAGTCGGACACGACTGGCCCGTACGGGCAGGGGTACCTTTACCTTTACCTTTACCCTTAACATAGCTTCCGGACAGTACATGTATTGAGGGTTTTTTTTTTTTTTGCATAAAGTTTGTGGACAGGATATATATAGTATCAGCTGTTTATTGAGCAGTCATTCTGATTTGATTGTGGCTGTCAGATGTTAGTGGTGGTTGCTTGTGAGTAACCAGGCAGGACTCCGACCTGTCTTTAACAGGTTTTATTTTGGTGCAAAACTATTTACAGTGCAGAACCATCAGTTCATGTCTGCCTCAATCGCTAGCAGAATCTGGGAGTGGTCGTTTCCGGGTCCTTTCCCAATATATGAGCTTAGTCACCCCCAGCCTTTTCCTTCCTTCTTTGCATTTTACACCTCTGTGCAAGGTGGGCGACGGAAGAGGCGTGCTTCCCTCCTGGCCGGCTTGGCAAGGAGCAGTGCTGAGGCTCCCAGCAGCATCCTCTAGCCCTTTCTCCTCCTTTCCCCACCCTCAGACTGACGAGGGGAGGCGGTGGGGCTCCCAGCATCCTCCTCTGGTCCCTTCCCCTCTTCCCCACTGGAGGTGTGGCTTTCCCAACGGCAGGAAGAGGAACTGCTTCTCAAGATTTTCGGAGGTTCCGTGTATCCCAACTGCCCCTCTGCCTCCCTTCCCTGTTCCGATGGCAGTCCCCTGACAGTGGGGGAGTTTTATCCCATACTTTCTAGTGCATTTTCCCATCACTTTCCTTACTGCATAAAGTCTGGAATTTTTTGAAGGGAGATGAAGTGGGTTTGTTGCGCAAGAGCGTCACACCCACTTTAATGGCACAGCCTGAATTTGCCAGTATGCAATTTAACCCCACTCACAAAATATGGCAGTCTGGAAGTGCCCTGTGTGTTGTTGAATTGTGCAGTGAGTGGAAAGCTGTTTTGGGTGTCCAAAATGGTTGCATTTAATTTCTAAAGACAGAACTTAGTGTGCACACATACACACAAAAATGAGGGTAAGTTGAAAGCAAGCTGAAAGGGATATTCAAGAGACAATTGTCTACAGGGCAACTGGAGGTTATTTAATACCAGAATACCAGAAGTACAGATGTAACGTGGAACACAAATTGGAAAGATACAAACAAGTCCAAGAGAATGCAAGTGTGATTGGTGAGCAAAGTCAAGGAGGTTATAAAAAGCAAGAAGGCTTCCTTTAAAAAGTGGAAGTCTTGGCCAAGTTAGAAAAATAAAAAGGGGCACCAACTCTGGCAAAACAAATGTCAGTTGGTGATAAGGAAATTGGAGATCACCTTGCTAAAAACACTGACACAAGCAACACATTTCTTTAAATATATCAGAAGCAGGAAGTCAGCCAGAGAAAGGCGGTTGGTTTCTTTGATGACAAAGATTCGAAAGGGTTATTGAAAGAGGATAGGAAGATTGCAAGGAAGCACAAAACTTATTTAACATTTTTTTTCAGCATGGGAGATGTTGGGCAGATACTTGCTCCTGAACCACTTTTTCAGGAAAGGTTTTTGAAGAACTAAGGCTGCAGTCTGCTGCACACTTACTTGGTAATGAACTTCACTGTACACAGTGAGACAGAGGATCACTCACACAAGACTGTGATGGCCAAGAGGTTAGATGGCTTTCAAAGGGGGTTAGCAAATGCATGCAAGTCTTATCGCGACCTTAGGGTGAAAGCTGGGAAATAGCTGGATAGATAGATAAATAAGTAGATAAAATTATCCTTGATAGTTAAATGGAACCTCTGTGTTCATAGACCAGTTGCTATGTTCAACTGAGGGAGAAGTCATGACATTTATTTGCATCAGCGTTTCCCAAACTTGGGTATCCGGCTGGTTTTGAACTACAGTTCCCATCATCCTTGACCACTAGCTAGGGAAGGTAGGAGTTGTAGATCAATAACATCTGGAGATCCAAATTTGGGAAACCCTGATTTACATGCTAGAAAGTGTATATTCTACCCTTTCCAATGCATTTTGCATCACACAGGGCAGCTAACAGTGACCGAACCAATAAAATCATACAATCAGCATATGAGCCGAAACAGATAAAATAAGGGCAAGTGCAGCAGATAAAAGCAACTAAAATTAGGGTTTGTTAAGGCCATGCTACACTGAACAGGAAGCAATTAGAAGGAGAAGGCGCAAGGAGGGTTCTGATTAGCTTGTCAGTTCACGCTTGGCAACCGGGCATTGCAGTTGTGTTTTTAAGCGTTTCGGTCGATAATGCAGTTTACCTGTATAGGGAAGCTTTTTAATGTGTGATGTTTTATTATGTTTTTATGTGTGTTGGAAGCTGCCCAGAGTGGCTGGGGCAACCCAGTCAGATGGGCGGGGTACAAATAATAAAATTATTGTTGCTATTATTATTTAAATGCCCCCCCTCGCCAAAGAAAATCAGCACAAATGAGGTGGTGGTGGGGAGGCAACACAGAAAGCATGGGAAAGCAGTGGGGGCTGGCAAAATATGCCATGAACATTTTGCCACGAACAGTCCCACAGATATTCCAGTTGGTCTTCACCAGTTAATACAGCGAACCAGTGCTTTAGTTGACTAAGCTACCAGTTTGAAGAAATAAATGCTTGCAATCCTGTCCTTTTAAAAACTTTGCTAAAAAACACACCTCAGGTAGTCCTGGGGAAGAAGGGATTTATTGCTTCTGAGACAGCCAAGGGAAGAGAATGACTTGTTCAGGATATGCCGGGTGCGTAGCGTAACAGTTGCACATCTAATGCTGCCGTCTCTGCCTTTATCCATGCACACAGCTTACAGGAATTCCCAGTTCAGGGAACCAAGTGAGGGAAAGGGGAGGCAGGCAAGGAAATGGCCTTTCACCATATGACATGCGCCGCCTGTGATCGAACTTCGTAAACTCTAGGAAAGAGTCCCTTCCTTACTGTCTGTGTCCATCCTCCCCCAGGAGCCATTCTAGCAGTTGTACGTGCCAACTGGTGTGTTCCAGGAACTAAACCTGTGCTTCTCAGAAAGCATATTTACAAGGAGGCATAGCTCTTTGTCTGGCTAGGAGAAAGGATTTTTTTAAAAAAACCTCCCAGCCAGGGAATCCCCTTTCTCCCAGAAGCTCTTAGTCTCATCAACATTCTGTGTATATTATGTCATCACTGTGTTTCTCCCCCAATGAACACTGGCTTCATTACATAGTCTTGAAAGTGTAAGACTTGTTATTTCGTTGTGGTTTTCTTTCCCAAGTTCTCCTTGACTTGGTGTTTTGACCCACATTTCTCCCAAAGTCATTAATGGTGATTTACAGGGGTGTGTGGAGAGAGGAACAGAAGTTATTAATGGATATTCCTTGGTTTTGGAACTGATCGTGGAATTATAGCTGTAGATGAGACTTCAGGGTCCAACCACATTGCTTTCAGGGCTAGCTGTGGAATTGTCTCCCGCAAGAGTCATTGATGGCTATTAACTTGGGTGGCCTTAAAAGAGGATTAGATAAATTGATGGAGGATAAGGCTACCATTGGCTGCTAGTTTTGATGCTTGTGGGCAGATATCCAAAGGCATCTGTTTGGCCACTTGAGAGCAGAATGCAGGACTAAATGTGCCCAGCAGTCTCTTTTTAAGTTCCTACATTACGTTCCTGCTCAGTTTATGTTGCACTGAGAGTGTGGGAAGTTGGGAACAAACAGTGATGGACGAGAAATGGCGTAGTACAGGCATGTCCAAAGTCCGTTTCAGGGGCTCAATCGATGTAATCCAACCTCCTTGACGGCATATGTCCTGGGGTCAAATCCTAAGAAAAGCTCAACAACTTTGGTTGGCCCTCACACATGTTCACTTCATCAAATATGGCCCTCTTTGAAAAGAGTTTGGGCACCCCTGGCTTAGTAAAACAGTCTAAATATATCAAATATTTAGACACATCATAGAGAGGAAGTCAAGTATTTTCCAAATTAAGTAGAGCTATGACATTCTAACTATCTGGTTGTAGATACAAACTCTTGAGCCAAAATTATGATTCAGGATGCCGGTGTGTTTTGAAGAAGCAGGCAGTTGGTTTTTATTGTTGCCTTGTATGTGTTCCACTAACCACATATACATTCCCCTTAGGTCTTTGACTTTTCCCTAGCAGAAGATGATGTTGCAATTCTGAATGGAATGCATGATGGGAGACATGTCTCCTGGGATCCAACCCCAGTTGTTTAGATGCCAAGGCTTGGATTGCTGTTGTAAGTTCCATAGTATCCATAGAAGGGACAATGCTGCTTTTGTAATGTATTCTCATGCAGTAATGCAAAATGAAATGAAATATTGCCTTGATAATTAGCTGTACAATCTGTTTGGGTGTGGTAATATGTAGCTTAATAACAGAGAAGGTAGAATTTACACTTTTCTCCCCCAAGCCCTTACAGTTTGACATCATCACTCTTCAGCCTCCCCACCAAGTTTGATACTTCTTTTTTCTGCTCCAGCAAAGCCCTGTCATTTTGTATCTAGCATTTTTTAAAAAATAAATAAATACTGTAATAATAATGGGTGGTATTCAACTAAGTTTGAGTATAGACTTTACATTCATGGGCCTAATTTAAAGGTAAAGGTAAAGGGTCCATTAGGTCCAGTCATGGCCGACTCTGGGGTTGCCGCGCTCATCTCGCTTTATTGGCCGAGGGAGCCGGCGTACAGCTTCCGGGTCATGTGGCCAGCATGACTGAGCCACTTCTGGCGAACCAAAGCAGCACATGGAAACGCTGCTTACCTTCCCGCCGGAGTGGTACCTATTTATCTACTTGAACTTTGATGTGCTTTTGAACTGCTAGGTTGGCAGGAGCAGGGACCGAGCAACGGGAGCTCACCCCGTCGAGGGGATTGGAACCACCAACCTTCTAATCAGCAAGTCCAAGACTCTGTGGTTTAACCCACAGCGCCCCCCGTGTCCCTTGGGCCTAATTTAGTCATGTTCTTTTCCGTCAACGGGTCTGTTCCAAGTAAAACTTGACGCAAAAAGCCCCTCCACTATTTCCTAAGAAACAGCCCTCAGGCATGAAGCATTCCTTAGATCCCTCTCATCCTTTCCATGCATGCCAGCACAGGATGTGCTCCAGAACTCCAGTAAGAAGCTCCCCATTCCTTCTGACTGGAAGTTATCCTTGACACCAGTGGGGACTAAAATTTCAGCATTTGCAAGCATCTGCAGAGAAACAGCCTCAGATCTGTAGATTCTGCAAAAAGAGAAGGACAGTTGCTATTTTGAATTCTCTAGTTCATTCTGCTTGGTTCTTCTGCACTCAAGCAACCCCAGAAAATTGTGCCTTTCTTGCCAAGGCCATCCAACATCTTATGGCAATAATAAGTGCCATAGAGCTAGTATCTGCTCTTTGGTCACCTTTGTTTCCCCCCAAAGTCAAGGGACACCAGAGCAAATTTTTATGCAAATAGGTGTGAACGAGTTCTAAAGAGTTCACTATAGAGAATCTGTAATAGATCTCGATGAGCCTGATCTGCGGAGATTTTCTAGCTTCGATATAGGCCTACCTGCATTATCACTTCCTGAGGCTCAGCTATGGGAATGAAGACTATCCCCATGGGGTCCTGCCATTCTTCCTCCAGGGTCTTCATGAAGATTCTGGTAGCCGTGATCACCCATCTCCAGATAGTAGAGAACAATATTCAGCACCCCAACCTCAACTCAGGGTCTTCAGGATGTGATTTTCATGCTTCAGGGGATGCAGAAACAAAGATTAAGGGATAGGAAGTGGGTATCACCTTCTTCACCTGATGGCCCCAATGTCCTTGGTAAATCTGATCAATCGGTTCTACAGTATTAGGAGACTGGGTTAACTGCTGGTAGTGCCAAATCTACTTCACCAGGACTCTTTTCTTCATCCTCAGCCACAGCTATTCCTCTTGACTGTATGGAGGTTGATAGGCAGATCTTGATAGCCATTAAATGCCCCTCAGGGTGAACTCCATTGATTTAGCCTTGATTGATTTAGCATTGATTGATTGATTTAGTCAATCTTCCACTGCTCCTGCTTACAACAGCTCCTGCTTAGATGTTTTGATTCTTGGGTTTGTTTCAGCTTCACTACAAGTTAATTTCGTTTTCATCTAGGTTGGATTTCGGGGTAAACATGATGTTATACACTTGACATTGGAACCTAGTATTAAAACTTGCATTAAAGTATATGTAGTGTATGTTTTAGACAGAGCCTCTGCCCATTGAATTATCAGCCTGGCATTAGGTATGCAGTCATGCTTGTCTGATATTTTCAGAGTTCCTGTGTCTAGAAGTGTATGGAAAGTCTGACTGTGATTTATATTGTTTTAGGACTTCCTGCAGCAGTTTTCCCACTGCTGTGCTGTTTTAGCCGTATCACAAAACAAAAGTTCCTTGCTTTTTTATCATCCCAGCTTGTAGCGAGCTGGTATTGTTGTTTGTCCCTGAAGTTTTGTTGCTAACACTTTGAGCGGAGACAAAGTTTCTCTCCCCTTGATTACAACTCCTGAGGGAGATTCTGAAAACATTTTGAAGGGATGCCTTAAGGCCCACGCCCTAAATTACATTTGATCATGTTTTTAAGAGACACTTTTCCTACGGGTTCCGTTGGTCCATCTCTCACTTCCAGTAAAGTTTGGGCTTTTTCACATGCTATGTGACTGCAAACTAAGGTTAGACTCGGGAGTGTGTACTTAAGAGCAAAATAAAAAAAATCCTTCCAGTAGCACCTTAGAGACCAACTAAGTTTGTTATTGGTATGAGCTTAGTTGGTCTCTAAGGTGCTACTGGAAGGAATTTTTTAATTTTGTTTCGACTACGGCAGACCAACACGGCTACCTACCTGTACTTAAGAGCAGATCACGTTGATGAGTGATATGCTAAAATGACTTGCAAACATGCATGCATTGCAGATTTTCAGATGTATACCTAAGAAGTTTAATTTGTGAAGAGGTTTTGCTTCCTACAATAAACAAACATAATGTGCAGGGCAGATCCCTGAATGGCTGATGTGAACCGTGGGACTCTGACCACATCTCCCCAGTATATTCACCAGGGAGTATATGCATGTCCTTCATACTTAGACATGGGTGGTGCTGTGATCTAAACCACTCATCCTCTTGGGCTTGCTGATTGGAAGGTCGATGGTTCGAATCCACTCGACGGAGTGAGCTCCTGTTGCTCTGTCCCAGCTTCTGCCAACCTAGCAGTTCGAAAGCACGCCAGTCCAAGTAGATAAATAGGCACCGTTGCGCCAGAAGCGGTTTAGTCATGCCGGCCACGTGACCCGGAAAGCTGTCTGTGGACAAAAGCCGGCTCCCTCAGCCTGAAAGCCAGATGAACACCGCAAGCCCATAGTCGCCTTTAACAGTCCAGAGGTCCTTGACCTTTTACCTTTATCATACTTAGATGCTTAAGTGCCCCTAAAATCTTGTTCTCGTGGTGGAGGAGAATATGGCCGTGCGCTCCCCCAAATCCTTATTGCATAATACATGTTGCAGGTGCCTGTTCATGGATGCCTGTTCATGACGGCATGAAGGGTGGAAAGTTCCCAATGTTGGGCGTTCCGCCTCCTTCTCCTCTTTCTTAAGGGAGAAGATTCATCTGATTCTCTCTCTCTCTCTCTCTCTCTCTCTCTCTCACACACACACACACACACACACACACACACTGTGTGCTGCACATTACATTTTTGTGCTTTAGGCAAGATGTGCAAATGTGGCCACACATCCATCACAGAATAGGGGTCTTTAAGCCAGGGTAAGCCTCTTAAGGGACGTGGGTGGCGCTGTGGGTAAAACCTCAGCGCCTAGGACTTGCCGATCGCATGATCGGCGGTTCGAATCCCCACGGCGGGGTGCGCTCCCGTTGCTCGGTCCCAGCGCCTGCCAACCTAGTAGTTCGAAAGCACCCCCGGGTGCAAGTAGATAAATAGGGACCGCTTACTAGCGGGAAGGTAAACGGCGTTTCCGTGTGCGGCTCTGGCTCACCAGAGCAGCTTCGTCACGCAGGCCACGTGACCCGGAAGTGTCTGCAGACAGCGCTGGCTCCCGGCCTCTAGAGTGAGATGAGCGCACAACCCCAGAGTCTGTCAAGACTGGCCCGTACCGGCAGGGGTACCTTTACCTTTACTAAGCCTCTTAAATGGGCATTTGTATTTCCTGTAGGACTCACCAGTGCAGCTACAGCAAAAGTGCGGAAGCGTCTCTAAGCTACACCTGAGTATTTCTGCATTATTATTATTTTTGCAGGGCAAGCCTGAGTTGGCTGGAGATTAGATCCAGCTAACCATTTGACCTTGTGTTCTAACATTAAAAAGCTGATTTGTTGACAGTGGGGAGGGTGTAATGGCAGGTGCGACCAGCACATGGAAATTGTGTGAAAGCACACTTCCTTTCAAAGAACAGTTACTGAAAGTAACAGTTATGTTCTGTGATTTCTCCCCCACCCCAAAGCGTCTCACCACTGTTGCTGCTCCTGACAGCTATTTGTTTGACTTCCTTACAGTGCAGAGGGAGGGCAACTCTTGAGTAAAGCTACCTAAAGCAAGAATAAATGAGGCCCAGCCCTCTCTAGTGCAACTGACAGCTCAATTGGTTGTTGCATTTAGAATGTGCTGCAGAAGATCAAATGTGAAGGTTTAAGCATTTATATATGGGAAAGTTAGCTGTGAGAGCCAGTGTGGTGTAGTGGTTAAGAGCGGTAGTCTCGTAATCTGGGGAACCGGGTTCGCGTCTCCGCTCCTCCACATGCAGCTGCTGGATGACCTTGGGCCAGTCACACTTCTCTGAAGTCTCTCAGCCCCACTCATCTCACAGAGTGTTTGTTGTGGGGGAGGAAGGGAAAGGAGAATGTTAGCCGTTTTGAGACTCCTTTGGGTGGTGATAAAGTGGTATATCAAATCCAAACTCTTCTTCTCTCTTCTGTGCAAAGTGCTTCCTTCTCAGTTCTTAAGCAGCACATGGCAGTTATTGGATCACAAAGGTTAAAGAGAGAGCACACAAACTTGGGACGTTAGTGCAAAATGGCACTGCCCATTAGCAAAGGTAAGGGTGGTGCTTCTGCTGCAGCTGTACAAGTTAGTGCCGCAGGTTCAGCAGATCCCTAGAAATAGGGTTCTGGACAAAAACCATGAGGGTCCCTCAGGATCTGAAGACTTGCTGTACCACAGTGTGCAAAGCACAGCACAGGTGCAGATCCCAACTTGGCCCACAGCACCTTCCTTGCAGACGTAATGTGTTACACTTATCAAGAAAGCCTCCTCCCAGCCTCGCAGGAACGGAATAGTATTTTCTCGTATAAACTGGGAGCCTTCCTGTGTTCTGCTTGCTGTAGCTTTCCATTAACTGGTAGAGAATTTTTCTCGAGCTTTCTGGCATGCTGCTGAATTTAGAAAACAAGGAAAAGGCTGCTCTCGGTTCTTTTGACCAGGAAATAACTTTGGCCTATGAAGTTTCATATTGCTTGATAAACAGTTTTGAAAAGAAGTAAATTTTTGCCTTCGGAGATGGTTTTGGCACGTTTTCATAGAGCTGGGGCGAAAGAATGCCTAAAAAGTTTTACCGCTTAGCCCACAGGATAGCATCTATTACTTTGTTTCAGCATAGACTTATTATACTTCTACGGACTTTTAAAGATTGACAGAGGTGTGCTCAATTGGTTTCAAATATATTAGAGAATTTACAAGTGCACACATTTTGTTTTTGTTACTAAATCATGTCTATTATGCAATAAGAATTACAGTGCTATCTAGTATAGTAGTTTGCGTGTTGCTTGTATTGTTTGTTGGGGCGAAAGAACATGCTTTTATCAGCATATCTCAAGGCCTGGCTTTTATAATAGTATTATTTATACCAGTAAATGTCATTTACACCCCACCTATCCTCCCAGCAAGCTAAAGGTGATGTGCAAGGTTCTCCCTCTCTTCTTTATCCTCAAAACATCACTGTCAGGCATATTAGACTGAGAGACAGTGATGGGCACAAGGTCAGCCCGCAAACTTCTCCATTTCAGTTCGCCACCTGGCAAATAAATTAATACTGACACAGCCTCACAGAGCAGGTGCTGGCTAAAGTTGCCAACTCTCTGCCGCACTCTGCCACACTGGACCCATTCTTGGGCTAGACACACACTCACAAATCAGATTAAATCTTTTCCAGGTATGCTCAATGTACTGAAACGTTTGACTTGCTGAACTTCTGCTGTTAAATGTACGGGAGCAGAAAGAAAAGAAAGAGGAAAGAGAAGTTGGCAACCTTAGAACTCCAGGTGAAACTCGGAAAATTTGAATATCGTGGAAAAGTTCATTTATTTCAGTAATTCAACTTAAAATGTGAAACTAATATATGAGATAGACTCATGACATGCAAAGCGAGATATGTCAAGCCTTTATTTGTTATAATTGTGATGATCATGGCGTACAGCTGATGAAAACCCCAAATTAACAATCTCAGAAAATTAGTATATTAAATGAAATCAGCAAAACAAGGATTGCAAATAGAGCCATACTGGACCTCTGAGAAATAGAAGCATGCATATGTACTCAGTATTTGGTCTGGGCCCCTTTTACATCAATTACTGCTTCAGTGTGGCGTGGCATGGATGCTATCAGCCTGTGGCACTGCTGAGGTGTTATAGAAGACCAGGATGCTTCAATAGGAGCCTTCAGCTCTTCTGCATTGCTCGGTCTCATGTCTCTCATCTTTCTCTTGGCAATGCCCCATAGATTCTCTATGGGGTTCAGGTCAGGCGAGTTTGCTGGCCAATCAAGCACAGTAATCCCATGGGCATTGAACCAGGTTTTGGCAGTGTGGGCAGGTGCCAAAGTCCTGCTGGAAAATGAAGTCAGCATCCCCATAAAGCTCATCTGCGGAAGGAAGCATGAAGTGCTCCAAAATCTCCTGGTAGACGGCTGCATTGACCCTGGACTTAATGAAGCACAGTGGACCAACACCAGCTGATGCCATGGCTCCCCAAATCAATACAGACCGTGGAAACTTCACACTGGACTTCAAGCATCTGGCATTGTGTGCCTCCCCATTCTTCCTCCAGACTCTGGGTCCTTGGTTTCCAAATGAGATGCAAAAGCTGCTCTCATCAGAAAAGAGATTTGGGGAGCCATGTCATCAGCTGTTGTTGGTCCATTGTTCCTAGCCTACTGAAATGTTCACAAGAGCGTGATTGTGCATGCCTACTTATGTTAGTCATTTGTGGCTTAGCGATGGTCTGTTGTTGGAGGGCATAGCCAGCTCTTTCCCAACTTGGAGAACACCCCTGTGTGATTTACCTGCAAACAGTTGATCACGCTACCAGGCTAATGGATCTTTGTAAGCTGGGCCTATATAAATGATGATCATAAATAAGACTAATAAATAGCAGCAGCAATAAAGCAGCTTGACTATTGATTGATTGATTGATTGATTTATCTATGTCTGGAGTGACCTGAAAGTGGTGGTTTAAAAAGAAAGAGGAAGAAAGAGCTGCTCAGCTATGTTAGGAGTGTCAGATGGTGCCGCTGTTCAGATTTCAATATCACTCGTGCATGTCCTTTTTGTATCAGAAACAGAAGCATTCGGCCAAAAGACATTGTTTCGAAAGACAATTTGGAGTATGTAAAGCACAAATGGAGCCCCACCTCGTGTTTCCTCTTAATACAATACCCAAGAGCGTATCCCTCAGTGCCAGAGATAATTAAGAAATGCACCGTACCCATTTAAAACAAATACAACATTCCTAATTTCCTTCTTTGGGTACTTGGTAACTTTCCTCTGTTATTTCCCCATGCATCTGTCAACTGTTTGCTGATTTTCATCACGAAGCAGATTAATACTATAATTCTGTGCATGCCTACTTGCAAACAAGTCCCATTGGACTAAACTTGAGTGTCACGGCCTAGAAATGTTAATATCAGTAAAACAAATGGGGCTGACATTTGAATCATAAGTTCATAGGATGGGACCCCAAAGTTGTTTTCACAAACGCAAGTGGTGCTATTGAAGTTTTCCACTTCAATAGAATTAAAGAAGTGCTTTTGATAGGAACATACATTTCAATTTACAAATGGCTTTTGTAGTCATTATTTATTCCGTGATCAATATTCAAGAGTGATGCACTTTAAATAATAATAATAATAATAATAATAATAAATTTTATTTATATCCCGCCCTCCCCAGCCGAAGCCGGGCTCAGGGCGGCTAACAACAATAAAACAGTACAAAAGTACAACATAAACAACATTCTAAAATCATTCATTATAAAAATTAATTAATTCAAGCCACTAGCAACCATTGGGCCAGAGCTCCGCGAAGATTGCCGAGGGAGGGAGTCAGGCTGTGCCCTAGCCAAAGGCCTGGTGGAACAGCTCTGTCTTGCAGGCCCTGCGGAAAGATGTCAAGTCCCGCAGGGCCCTGGTCTCTTGTGACAGAGTGTTCCACCAGATCAGAGCCACAGCCGAAAAAGCCCTGGCTCTAGTTGAGGCCAGCCTAACTTCTCTGTGGCCTGGGACCTTCAAGATGTTTTTATTTGAAGACCGTAAGTTTCTCTGTGGGGCATACCAGGAGAGGCGGTCCCGTAGGTACGAGGGTCCTAGGCCATATACGGCTTTAAAGGTTAAAACCAGCACCTTAAACCTGATCCTGTACTCCACCGGGAGCCAGTGCAGCTGGTATAGCACCGGGTGAATGTGATCTCGCAGCGAAGACCTCGTAAGGAGTCTTGCTGCAGCATTCTGCACCCGCTGGAGTTTCTGGGTCAGTCTCAAGGGCAGCCCCACATAGAGCGAGTTACAATAATCCAGTCTGGAGGTGACCGTCACGTGGATCACAGTGGCTAGGTCAGGGCGAGAGAGGTAAGGAGCCAACTGCTTAGCTTGGCGGAGATGGAAAAATGCCGCCTTTGTTATAGCTGCAATCTGCGCCTCCATGGAAAGGGAGGTGTCGAAGATTACACCCAAACTCTTAACGGACGGTGCTGGCACTAATTGCGCCCCCGCAAGAGATGGGAGTTGCCCCCCCAATCCCCCCAATCCCATATCGCCCCGTCCCAGCCACAGGACCTCTGTCTTCGAAGGATTTAGTTTCAACCGGCTCCCACGTAACCATCCAGCCACAGCTTCCAAACATCTGGTCAGTGTGTCTGGGGCCGAGTCAGGATGGCCATCCATCAACAGATAGAGTTGGGTGTCATTGGCATACTGATGACAACCCAGCCCAAAACTCCGGACAAGCTGGGCGAGGGGGCGCATAAAGATGTTGAAAAGCATCGGGGAGAGTATCGCACCCTGAGGTACTCCACACACCAAGGAGTGGCGCGATGACAATTCCCCCCCAAGCGCCACCCTCTGTCCCCGACCAGAGAGACAGTATTTTTAAACAGTATTTTTAAAGCTTCTTTTAATGTTCCAAAAAGGCAGTGGGATGGGAAGGCTTCCCGTTGTGCATTTGGGTCTTGCCCAGTGGATAGAAATGTACATTTCCCCACAGTTTTCCATTATCCCATTGTGCATCCTTCCACAGGGGATGCATTTATGTATCTCCTTTGAGTCAAGATCTAGAAACACGCAAATCACTCATGCTTCTTTCACTCTTTATCTGAAACATCCTGGACAGAACATATTTGGAGATGTTTGGTGTAATATAGGTGCTGTTCTGCACCTGTTATATATTTGCCTGGCCCTTATTCCAAAGGAGACCAGGGCAGCGTGCATACAATCCAGCCTTACAACAGAATAAACTACTACAAACACTCTCGCAGAAACTGCAGTAAAACAACAGAACCTCTCAGCTAGCAGAAATGATAAAGACATCAGTCCCAATTGCCCTTTCCCAAACAGGCTTGGACAGACAAGTCTGTGCTTCAACTGGTGGAGGGCAGGGAAGGAGAAAACCAATGCGACAGACACAGTTCAATGGGGAGGGATTTCCATAACTGAGGGGCCACCACAGAGAAGACCCTAGCCTGTGTCCCTGCCAATCAGGCAGGATCACAAGCAGAGCCTGCCCTGCAGATGTTAAAGGCAGAGTTGGCTGGTCTTCCCATCTTCTCTGACCACTTGCTATGCTGGCCGGGGCTGATGGGATTTGGAGTCCAACCCACCATGTGGTTGGGTTATGGGCTGTCCCTGTTTGTGATGGCAGAATTAGACACATTTTTTGAAAGAAGGAAGGGTGGGAGAGAGTTGCTGCCACTAACTCTGGATTTCAGGGGAGCATTTTTGCTATGCACTCTTATTGCAAGTTCAAGTCAGAAATTTCCCCATGAGAACTTTCAGCTCAGATTTATTTTTCCCCACCGAATGCAAGTTATTGTGGGGCGTCCCCTGAATAAATAAATTACTTTTAGGAGCCAGCCTAGCATGACTTTATGATACTAAGTTTGGCACTCTAGATAGCTTAGGTTTTGCTCATCTGGAAACTGTAGGCAGTCCACTGCACTCAGTCACAACTTTTACTTAGGACAAGAGTGAAATTGAGAGTTATTTCTGCAGATAAGCAAAAATCAGCTTTTAGGGGAAATCCCACTTAGCTTGGGTCCTCACACCTGGGCAGAAGTCCTGATAATCTGAACACTTTTAAGCCACAACATAGCATCTTTTGCTAGACCGCTCCGATGATCAGTGGGGGAATGGAAATGGCTGTGAAATAATAAAGAAAAGAGGAAAGATCAACAACGAAAAACGTCAAAAGGGAAGGGTGAGGCTGATGGCTGCCCAGCTACAGAGTTTCCTGTCTGATTTTTCTGAGGGTAGACTGTTTAATCTCCACTTTTTGTTCAGTCTTTTTTTTCTTCTTCACTGCAGCTTGCTTATTATATGACTGAAAAGCAGCTCAGACCCTCCAGTTGAGAAATGCCAATGGTGGTTGTAAAATGCGCACATAAGGCATTTCTGACCAAGCTGTACATTTGATTGCAGAGAACTGAAGCTGCTACGGCTCCTTTCCTTGCCCACAACTTAAGCTAGAAGATAATTATGTCACCGCTCTATAGGCAGTAAGCAGGCTGCAGAAATTATAAGTTCAGAAGCCTCAGAGTCAAAATATATGTACTATGGGCCTGATATACTGTAGTAAACACCAGCCTGTTTCCCTTTAAAGTGGTACAGCAGGGTGACGTGAGCTCTGCCTTTTCAAAGCTCTGCTCTTGGATGAAAGTTCCCTTGCCGAAGTAAACAAGGCTTGTGAGTTGTCAGATCTCTTCTGTATGTTTGATATTGGTGGAGAAAAAGATGCTTCTTTTAAATGCCCTGCAGGAGTTAAACAGTTTACTCTTTATGACTCTCAACAAAGACTTCCAATTTGGGAAGCCAATGTCTGATTACTGAGCACACTTCTCAGGCTTCTATGAAATTCTGCACCTGTGAGAGAGAATGAATTTGCTGGCATAACTATGCCATGAGATCCTGTCAAATTTCCCTTGAAAGCTTGCTTTAGCCGTCTCTATATGACTGCAGTTTCTCTGCTTTCTTCACCACATAATACCCAAAGTTGGCATTCAGCGTACATCAAAGTATACGACATACCACTCCCATTGTTCCCAATCTGTTTCCTCCTTCCCAAAGTTCCAGTAACCTCTCAGTGGAAAATATATAAAGGATGGTATTCATGGCATTTGTTCTGTCAGCACAAGCACTTCTGATTTCACCCCGAAAACTAATCCATTTTAGTTCTCCCCCCTCTGCTCCAGACAAAAGAAAAGGAAAGGCATCTTCAAAGGTGCCTATCACGAAAGCTCGCAGACATGCTTGTCTGCAGTTTGGCAGGTTTCCCTCACGTCTGCAATTTTCAGACCAATTGCCCACAAAACACATTGGGAGATTAAGTGATTTCTATTTTACCTATTCCAAACCTGTGACTGCTGCCCTTGCAGGAAAACTACTGCAGTTATCCTCCTGAGATTTTACAGGATTCATAACTCCAAAAGGGTGATCTTGTCTACAAATTTCATCCAGTTCTACCCCAAAATAAACTTTTAAGACATTTCCTTAATAAAAAATGAAACCTTAAATGTTTCCAGCAGAAAGGTCTTCGGAGCTATTTGTAGTTTAACAGGCTTTATCTACTCTGGAGAAGCTAATATACCTGCAAATTTCATCCACTTCTGTGGGACATTATATAATATAAATCACAAGATGATGTGTGTTCTGTTTCTCTTGAGGTAGGGCACGTTGATTCTATGATCAAAAAGGCGGCTCAGTCACAAAGGGCTTGGGAGAGATCAAAGAAGCTCACATTTGGACAATAATGCAATTCTAAGTGGAGGGAATTCTACTATAAACTTCGCCCCTATTTTCATTCTACAGCTGAAGGATCATTTTATCTGCTTCTGCCATGCATCCTTTTCCCATGATGGAGCAGCTCTTCGGGATTTTTCTTTTACTATTTCCCAGATGTTGCTTTGCAGAGTTGATAGTTTCTTAGCTTATTCAGGTTATTTTTCAGTTGATTCATCTGAATATTTGCAGGGGGTTGGACTTGATGACCCTTGTGTGGTCCCTTCCAACTCTACAATTCTATGATTTTCTTTGTTAATAATAATAATAATAATAATAATAATAATAATAATAATAATAATTTTATTTATATCCCGCCCTCCCCAGCCGAAGCCGGGTTCAGAGCGGCTAACAACAGTAAAATGATACAGTGGTGCCTCGCAAGATGAAATTAATTCATTTCGCAAGTTTTTTCGTCTTGCGATTTTTTCGTCTTGCGAAGCACGGTTTCGGAAAAGTTTTGGAAAAGCTTCAAAAATCACCAAAGTCTTCAAAAACCTCAAAAAAGGCTACCACACCGCGTTCTATGAGTTGCTCCTCGAAGTCAAGTCGCAACTGTATTAACGGTGTTAAGAAAAAGGAAACAAACTTGCAAGACGTTTCCGTCTTGCGAAGCAAGCCCATAGGGAAAATCGTCTTGCGAAGCAGCTCAAAAAACCAAAAACCCTTTCGTCTTGCGAGTTTTCCGTCTTGCGAGGCATTCGTCTTGCGAGGTACCACTGTACAACATTCTAAAATCATTTCATTATAAAATCAGTTCAAATCAGATTAATGGCAACCATTGGGCTAGAGTTCTTTGAGGATTGCCAAAGGAGGGGGTCAGAATAATAATAAAATTTCCATCCTTTGGATCAGTGACCACTTCTATCCAACTGGAGACAAATTTCATCCATGCATGCCTGAATCCTTCTTTCTAAGGATTGATATTTGTATTGCTATCTAAACATATTCCTCTGGCACCAGCTACTATGTTAGCATTGGGGGTGTGGGTGCTGCCAAAAACTGCTAACATATGAATTGAGTTCTAGTCAGCTATTTGGGTGGAATTGCATATGCTTAAGAAGTTCTGTAAGAAAGAACTTAGCTCTTCTGCAGTGTCCGGGGTTGACTGTGATGCAAACTTCAGGGAACAGTTTGTGCACTGATCGGTCTGAGGTCGACACATAGTGCATTGTTCCTTCTTCTGGAGAGAGAATTCCTCAGGTTCTCACTCTCAGTGAATGAAAGCATAATGAGACTTTTGAAGAGGCATAAGTGTTGGAGAACAATTATGAATTCACCCAGGCACCTTAGGAGCACGGTTACATCCCTCACTATGCATCTGTTGGGTTTAGAGAAGGTAATAACTCCACCTGACAGTATTCCTTTGCAAAAGGAAAGCATCAACTTGTGCTGGTCTAAGTAAAAAAAAAAGGGGGGGGAGGGGATTGAGAATGGTTTCAAATTCGTTTCCAAATAATGACGTTCGCAATCTGAAACATGATTAAGCTCTGACAGTGCCTATGCTAAAATGAAATTGACTTTTAAAGTTAGTATGTATGTATGTATGTATGTATGTATGTATGTATCATCTATCTATCTATCTATCTATCTATCTATCTATCTATCTATCTATCATGTTGGGTCATTTGGCCTATAGGCATTCAAGGTTACTACAAACAAGCTGGATACAGACTATTGTTTTTAAGTGAATTGGAAGTGATTTGAGAAGTGTTTTGCTAATCCCATGTCATTTCCATACAGTTATTCCAGCCAACTTTTTTCTCTCTTGGTCAGATTTGTTTTGCTGGTTTTTGAAACCATGCAGATCCTGTTAGCCTAAGTAGCAGTAGATTGTATAAAACAGGACTTCTTTTCTTCTTTTTCTTTGGTGATCACTCGTAGCCAAGTAAGATGGTCTTCCATGAACATGGCCTTAACAGGGAGTCCATAAGTGACTGTAGAGGCCAATTCTGGATCCACATGTCCTTCCACAGTGGGGACATACAGTATTTATATGTGTTTATACTACATATTTATAGATTTGCCTTGAGAGTGTCTATAAACCTCTTTTGTTGACCACCAGCATTACATTTTCCATTCTTAAGTTGGGAATAGAGTAGTTGCTTTGGAAAACGATAATTAGGCATCCAAACAACATGACCAGTCCAACGAAGTTGATGTTGAAGAATCATTGCTTCGACACTGGTGATCTTTGCTTCTTCCAATACACTGGCAGTAGTTTGCCTGTCTTCCCAAGTGATGCCGGAATCCAGCATTCCCTGAGCTCTGCGAGTGCAGCATTCTCCCAATTGAAGTGCAGAGTGTTTGAGGACTGGGCCACTTGCAGGGAAACCAAAACAAGGACTAAGGTTGAGTTTGTTATGGTTGCATTAGCAGTATACCAGAGTATTATAACTTTACAGGCTAACATTTGGCATCTTTTTCTTTTCAGGTCTTTGACTTTAGTCTGAAAAAAGAAGATATGGAATTTTTAAACTCCATGAATATTGACAGAAAACTGATTCACCTTACCTACCCATTATGGAAAGGATAATCTTAAAACATTGCAATGGCTCAAATCATGAAGATATCAGAACTACACAGATCCGCCTTGCTATAAATTTATTTTAGACAGCCCAATATTCCCATCTTCCTACCTCACTAAAATACCTTTCGGGAAACCATGAGTCATTCTTCGTCCCAACTAAAATGAAATAAAATGATATTATAGAAGACAGAAACAGCCTTGTGATTCTTGCCACGTGCGAGGCAAACGGGATTTGCCATTGGATGCTAGTGGAAATGAGCTGGTCTGGTTAATTTAATGAAATGCCCACATACAGTTTTGCATGAAAGCCACTAAATCAGTTTAGAACCAGATGCTCCTATTAGATCATCACAATCTCGTTTTATTGGCAATAAAGATCTTTAAACAAGTAGTAGTCCTTGCTTCATGAAAGCTCTTATAATTCAAACTTCGTGTAAGCAACAGATCCTTCACTTAGTTAAGGTGGAGACAAGGAGGCAGCATGTAGATAAGCCTCACTCTACCTGCAGTGGCTATAGACCAGTGGTTCCCAAAGGGGTGGGGGTGGGATTACTGGAAGAGTACATATCTTAAAAAGGGAAAGGGACCCCTGACCATTAGGTCCAGTTGTGACTGACTCTGGGGTTGCGGCACTCATCTCACTTTATTGGCCGAGGGAGCCGGCGTACAGCTTCCGGGTCATGTGGCCAGCATGACTAAGCCGCTTCTGGCGAACCAGAGCAGTGCACGGAAACGCCGTTTACCTTCCTGCCAGAGCGGTACCTATTTATCTACTTGCACTTTGATGTGCTTTCAAACTGCTAGGTTAGCAGGAGCAGGGACCGAGCAACAGGAGCTCACCCCGTTGTGGGGATTCGAACCGCCAACCTTGTACATGTCTTAACTTGTTACAGTGGTGCCCCGCAAGATGAATGCCTCGCAAGACGAAAAACTCGCTAGACGATAGAGTTTTCCGTTTTTTGAGTCGTTCCGCAAGACGAATTTCCCTATGGGCTTGCTTCGCAAGATGAAACGTCTTGCGAGTTCTTGCGAGTTTGTTTCCTTTTTCTTAAAGCCGCTAAGCCGTTAATAGCCGCTAAGCCGTTAATAGCCGCTAAGCCGCTAATAGCCGTGCTTCGCAAGACGAAAAAACCGCAAGACGAAGAGACTCGCGGAACGGATTAATTTCGTCTTGCGAGGCACCACTGTACTTTTCTATTATGGTTTGAACAGAGGTATCTTACTCTGTTGTCCTTTCCTCCCAAGTGAATAACGTTCACTGAAGTTACGTTTTCTGAGGACCTCCTAGGGACTAGAGGTTCTGCTTGGTTCTGCTTCCTGTAGTGCAGTCATGCTCTCTATGGTTGACTGGTGATGGACATATGCTCTTTAAATATTAACCCATCCTCTGGTTCTTCAGAACAGAGGTGGAGCTAGCTGCTTCGGCCCCCGGAGTGCACCTGGGGGTAGGGCGAGTGACCCAGGGGGGGCGGGGCGAGTGTCCCAGGGGGCGGGGCGAGCATCCCAGGGGGTGCCGCCCGCGGCGAGTGTCCAAGGGGCACCACAGTGAGCATCCCAAGGGGCGAGCCGCCCGTGGCGGGCTGCTTCCTGGGCAGGGAGGAGGGAGCCGCAAAGCTTTGCCAGCAGCCTTCCTCCCTCCCCTCTTCCTTTTGGCAGCTCAGGGGAGGCTCCCTCCCCCCGGAAGCAGCCCGGGAGCAGGGGCAATGGTGCGCTGCCCATCCATGACTCCCAAACCTCCCCTGAGAGGTCAAAACAAACGGGGATGGGGGAAAGGCCGTCGGCAAGGCAGCACAGCTCTGCCCCTTGCCCCAGCGGCTTGGGGAAGGCTTGGGAGTTGCAGGCGGGGGGCACACTGAATGTCACTCCCCTCGGTGATGACACCGGGGATGGACCACCCCCACTGCCCCCCTTCCTCTGCCCCTGCTTGAGAACGCAGAAGTTAAGTATGTTAAGGCAGAATTTCAAATGTTATATTTAAGGAGCTGTTTGTGTGAACAGCAGTGAGAAAATCCTATACACACATGGGAGTGTGCCCCATTGAACTCTCCAGGGCTTGCTTCTGAGTAGACGTGTACAGGGTTGTGCCCATTTTTCATCCAATTACTCCTGCAGGACTATTGTGAGCTGTTTTGTTTGCCTTTGTTCACAAGAAGCGATGCCTTTTCTGCCATGGCGTCAGAAGGCTTCCAATCCTGACATTATCTAAAAATGAAACCTTTATATCCCATTACCACACATTCTGAGTCACTCCATCCCTTCGATTGTGTAATGTTACTCTGACATACCAAATCCCTCCGAGTAGGATACATAAGAACAAGTTTCACAAAGAAAGGAACACATTGTTTGTTTTCAGCCTCCGTTAGCTCACTTCCTTTCAGTTGTCTCGATAAATTAGCAAAATATGTCCAGGCTGTAGCCGTGAGGCCGTTTGCAAAGGGGTTTCCTTACGTGATTCTCCATGCTTTCTCTCTGACAGTTGCAATTTAACGGTTCTCTTGTTATGTCCGACGTCTATCAACTCAAAACATGAACGTGTTAGGGTTCCACGGCTGATGGAATTGACAGAGCAGTTTTATCTGAGTCATTCAGAAACAGGCGTGCAGCAATTGAAACGGATAGTTTGCAAAACACACATGCAAGTAAGTGCACAAGTGAGGCGTTCTGTTCTGCTCCCTGATAATTTGTAACTGCCGAGAAAAATGCCCAGGATAGAGCTCCATTTAACAGGACAGGAATTTCCCCCCGTGTGATTATCAATATCCTGTGGTTATGGATCATATTCACCATTTACGCCAAGCCAAGCTGGAATGTTTCCTTTCTCGGGTCTTAGAAACCAGCAGCAGAGAAGCTTCTTCAGCCCAAAGGTTACATTCCCCCATGGCTAGCCTCCTAAGGGCCACATAGTTTTTGGAATCGGTGGGTGAGGCCAGAGGCAAATTGTACTGTACAATTTGGACCACACAGCAAAAACTAGAGGTTTCTAAACACGCATTCACACATGCACACCACTCTGTTATCACAGTTCCAGGACACATTCCAGTGATTGTCAAAGCCCTTGAGACTGATGAGGAGCACGTCGCCAGGCCTGAAGTCCTCAAGCTTGTTAGTTGATGGAGACGCAACAGATGTTTCTTCAATAATTGTTGTTGTTGTTGTTGTTTAGTCGTTTAGTCGTGTCCGACTCTTCGTGACCCCATGGACCAGAGCACGCCAGGCACCTCTGTCCTCCACTACCTCCCGCAGTTTGGTCAAACTCATGCTGGTAGCCTCGAAAACACTATCCAACCATCTCGTCCTCTGTCGCCCCCTTCTCCTTGTGCCCTCCATCTTTCCCAGCATCAGTGTCTTCTCCAGGGAGTCTTCTCTTCTCATGAGGTGGCCAAAGTACTGGAGCCTCAGCTTCACGATCTGTCCTTCCAGTGAGCACTCAGGGCTGATTTCTTTAAGAATGGATGCGTTTGATCTTCTTCAATAATTACTCATAGTGATTATTGGCCAGTCATTGATCCAAGGTATCAATCAAGAACTTCCTTTGGGAGTCTCTCCCACACACCCCACTGGTTGAATCCTGCTCTGGGTTGGTATGGCACAGGCAAATCTTGACCCATTGCCCTCTTCCAACTCAGGAGCAGACCTCAATGGTGGCTTATTCTGAAACCGTCTTCTGGGTAATAATAATACAGTCGAACCTCGGTTTTCAAACGTAATCTGTTCCGAAATGTCCAAAAACAGAAAACTCAAAACAGAAGCCTCAATACAATAGGAAAACTCAAAATGGAAGCTGCCTCAGAAGTTCGACTTCTGAGGCGCTTTCGAAAACGGATGTATTTACTTCTGGGTTTACGGTGTTTGGGTTCCGAAATGTTCGTCAACGGAGACGTTAGAAAACCAAGGTTCCACTGTAGTTTTATTATTTATACCCCATCCATCTGGCTGAGTTTCCCCAGCCACTCTGGGCAGCTTACAACATATATTAAAAATGGTAAAACATGAGACATTAAAAATTTCCCAATACATACCTAATGAAATCAAACCAAAGACCTCCCTTCCAATTATATTTCCAATAACGGGGATTATAATTATTGTTTCCTTTGTTCAAAATAAATGGAGTAATATATTGATAGCAGGTTTAGAAGTTATCCAACATCATATTGAAGAACACCCCAGAAATCCACCCCAAATTGATAAAGGCCTATTTCTCCTATGTCTTGTGCACTTTATCATATACTCCTTTACACAAAATGCCAATATAATCTTAGAGATCTTCAACAGTTATCAGAGACAAGGGGAAATTACATCAGGCTGATTAATGGTTTCAGATATGGGACCATATCAGAGTGGCACAAACAACAAGCAATGCAAGAATGAAAGAGGAAATATTTACACTTTGTTACAAAATGAAGTGGTAAGTAGTGTGTAGATGTTTTAGGCAAGAGGAAATAAACTTTTGATGCATTCTCCGCACCAATCCATCTCTCGGGTTGCAACAGCTAGGATCAGTGATCATGAGAATAACAGACGAGGCCAGGAGTAGAAAAGTCGTCCTGGTCCTTTGCTTCATCTTTCTTTTCTTTTCTTTAACTGGTCTGGCCCAGAATAAGATGCATATCCCAATACAGTCGCTGGCAGTGAATCAGTATCCCCCTAAACTGGTGGGGCAGGGTACCAGAAAAAGGAAGGGCATTTGACCTTTAGGTTCACGTGTATACCCATCCCAACGGGAAGTTGCTCCCTACTGGGCAATTGCTGGTAGAAGACCTGATCCTCTTCATTTGTGTCTGCAAGTTTGCAAGACATTTCCCTGGCTTTATCACACCCCCTTAAGAAGAGCTTGCCAAAGACAGTACAGAGTAGAGTTTCCTGTTACCTCCCTGTTAACCACCTCGTCTGGCAAATCGAGAAGATAAATCAGAATACTTTTTTGCCACTCCTACGCCTGATATTTTCACTCTTTATGCAAACTCGTAGGCAGAGTGAGGACAGTTCTGATTTGTGGTAGCAGGGGTTCAGGGGACCGGCTGTTACTCCACATTGATAGATGTGTGTATAGCAGCTTTGCACCTCTGCTCTGTTCAGAATGGATAGGAAGGGCGTGCACCCAACTTGATGTGCACACATTTAAGGGACCTTGTTCGATGTAGGAGAGAGCAAGCTAAAGCAAACAGGAGCCGAGCAGGAAGAACAGTTAAGCACCATTCCCCCACTGCTTTCAACAGGGATTTTGAAAGACGTACTTTATAACCATCCCATTCGGTTTTAAAGGTCCGATTCACATGTGTGGTGTGTACATTAAACAGGATAGATGCAGAAGGTGGTATTCAGGGCCACAGCACTATAAACATTTAATCTGAGCTTTGCCAGATGGGATGACCCTCCTGCTCCTCCCCTTGCATGCTGTTCTGGGGTCCCTTCGAGCCAATTTGGGGGCTCTATGGGGGGTGGAGAGGAGTGCTTCCACCGATGGGGTTCCTTGGGTGACACCCACCCAAGAATTTGCAGCTACCCTTTTCATCAGCCCACGCAGAAGAGTGGAATATCTCATCAATCATTGTGCTGAATGGTAAAGAGGATTTTTTAAATTAAAAAAACCAAGATACGATAATCTTTATTGTCATTGTCCCATACAGAACAACGAAATTGTAAAAAATCTACATAAGACATTCAAAAACCAACAAGCCTGCTATCCCAACCTGGTTAGCCCCCTAAAAACTCTGATACCCCATAATTAAATACAATATACTCCCATAGAGACTACCTTACACTGCGTTTAAAACCAAAATCACATTTGGATAGAAACTGTTCCTCAGGGAGCTAGTCCTAGTCTTTATAACCCTGTACCTTCTTCCAGAAGGCAGAAGCTAAAAGAGATCATTTCTGGGGTGCGCACTATCCTGCGCTATCTCTGCAGCTTTCTTATGGCACCTGGAAGCATAGATTTGTTGATCCAAGGTGGGAAGAGTGCACCCAGTTATTCTCTCCGCAGTCTTTACAACCCTGGACAGCATTGTTTTTTCCCTGACCGTGCAGCTCCCAAACCACACACGCAGACCATAAGTTAATACACTCTCAACAGTACAATGGTAAAATGCCATCAACAGGTCCTTTGAGAGATTGTTTTTCCGGAGGAAAAGAGAGAAGATATATTAAAGCATGTGTGATAAAATGGCAATCTTTACCTATCAAGACATGATTGATGACTTTGACCAGTCCTAGCTCCAATGCCACGTTCAGAACTTCCCAGTCACCAATGGCACCTAAAGAGCAATACTTTTCAGTGGAGTCGGTTCACGTGTGCCATCGAGTGACAAATGCATGCATGAACAAGCACATCGTATCCTTTCCTTTCGCTGGATGTGGTTGTGCCAACTATTCAATCCACCTCTCTTCTCCTTTGTCAGTGGTTCCATCAGCTGAAGTGTTGCCCTGAAGACAGCTCAACTTGCACTTCCACAGAATTTGAGAGTCTATTCTCCACAAGACCTTGCACAAAAAGGAAGGATATTAAGGGCCTGTCCAGACCGCTGCTATTTTTGGATGGGATTCAATCGCATGCTGGCAAAGACAGATTGTGCAATTAAAGTTATTATGGAGCTCTTGCCCAACAAACGTGCTTTTCAAATATTTTGGGGGCTTTTTTGCGATAAGCAAGAGGAAAAGGCACCAGAGTGTTTGGGATAACATTTGCTCGGTGCAGCCGACCTCCCATAAAACAGATCAAGACGTAACCAGGTTGTTGGGAAGTGATCTAAGAAGACTGTCCAGATGATGAGGGAGAGGAATTTGAAGGAAGTGGGAGATGCCTTGAAATTTCTGAGCTCATCGCCAAGATCAAAGCAGAGTCAGAAACGACAGGCTGCGTCACCTTCCTAAACAACTTCCTGGAGATGCTGGATGAAGCCAAAGACCAAGCAGCAAAGGAGGAATTTAGTTCTGCCAGAAGTGAGAAGGAGTCTGATGAAGAAGAGGCTGAAGGTAAGGAGGAGATGAGTGAAGATGAAGGGATCTGAAGATAATGCAATTGTATAGCAATGAAAATAGTGCGGTACCAAGGTCTCTAGGCCTCAAGAAACTCAAGGAATCGTTGGATTTTGAAGAAACACTGAAATTTATCAAATTCAGGCAGGTGAGCTGATTTCATTCTGCCTTTCCAAGCTGTTCCACTGAGAGAGGAGACAGAGAAAGAGGAAGGAAGGAAGGAAGGAAGGAAGGAAGGAAGGAAGGAAGGAAGGAAGGAAGGAAGGAAGGAAGGAAGGAAGGAAGAGGCTGGGGAGGCAGTCTCATTCACACCATCCATTTAAAGCACATGACTTCCCCCAAAGAATCATGGGAACAGTCAGGAATCTAGCTTTGGGAGGAATAAACTAAAATCCCCATGATTCTTTTAAATGTGTGGTGTGAACGTGATGCAGAAAGATTTGCCTTGTTTATTAAGCTTATAGGTTGGTTTTTTTAAACAAGTAACTCAGAGTGACAGAGTGTTGGACAGTGGAACAGACTGCCACAAGAAGTGGTGGACTATCCTTCCTTGGAGGTTTTAAAGCAGAGGTTGGATGACCATCTGTCATGTATGCTTTAGCTGAAATTCTTGCATTGCAGGGGGTGGAACTACATGACCCCTACAATTCTAGGATTCTATGAAACACATGCAGATCCACATAAGAGTTTTCCCAACTGGCCAGGAGGGAAAATCCGGCTCTTGGTTTGGTGCAGCAGTTTAGCCTCCAGAAAAGAAAGAAAGAGAAGCTTTTCAAAATATGCAGATAAGCCTTTTCAGTCTTGCAAATCCGGAGGCTGTTAAAGGCACAGGAGCAGTTTGCAACCAGACGATGGCAACCCTGAGGCTGCAGGGGTCAGAGGCAGCCGCGCGGTCCGCGGACGACTTCCCTCTCGTGTGAAATCCGCCTCTCCCGCTGCGCGCGCGCGCAGTCCCCGCACGGAGCCAGACGCGAACTTTTTTGGGGGGAGGTGGGGGCGAGCAGGAAGGAAGGAAGGAAACAGGTGTTAACCCTTCCGCAGCTGCGCTCCGTTTAAGAGCCGCCGCCCAAGAGCCGCCGGCCAGTTTTGCCCGGGACTTGGCAAGCGAAGAGCGAGCGCTGCGCCCCCGCGTTGTCTGCGCGCCGTGCGCTCCAGGCTTGCCAAGAGTTAACGCGGGAGAGCCGCGTAAGTAAGGGGGAGGGCGGGGAAGCGCGACAATAATAGGAAACTGCGAAGGGGTGGGCGCCACTTTGCAAAAAAAGAAAAAGAGGAAAAAAGGGAAAGGTTTTTCCATGAGCTGCCCGGCTTTTCTTCTTCTTCTTCTGCAAAGGAGGCGGCCGGCGGGACGCGCGCCATGCGAAGCGCAGCCGCCTCCGGAGAGACCCGCGTCCTGCCCGAGAGAGGTAAGATTTGGGAGAAGGGACTGGCTGGCTGTGGGTGCTGGGTCTTGGCAAGGTCCGGTTTGGCTGGGTGCACGTGTGAATGTAAGAACGACACGCGTTTGCAAGTGCTCGCGTCAGTGAGCTCTCCAGCGTGCATTCGACGGCAACCCCAGCTTTGCATCTCCGTAATGTGGGGGAATGGACTGGCTTTGTTGGGGGGGGGGGGTCGTTCTGTGGAATTGGCTGTGATTTATTTTATTTTTAAATGCAACCCTATGCAGGCTTCCTTGCAAGCGAACCTCATTGTGTTCAGTGAGGCTCTAGGAAAGCACGCGCAGGATCATAGAATGGTAGAGTTGGAAGGGACACCGTGGAATTATATGGGTATCGGGGCTTGGGGAGGGGGCTGTGGCCTGGATCTGTTTGCTGGGATCTCGCCAGAAAACCTCAGCCTACCCCCCTGAATTGCTGGAGAAAGTTAGGAATAAACTGTGTTAATCTGAAGCAGCAAACTCCCCCAGGGATGTTGTGATTTGTGTACTTGGTTCCCTCCTCTCTCAACTTTCTCCATACTTATTGCCTAGCAGTTGAGCATGCAAACTGCCTCTAGTCTGGTCCTGCAGGTCCTGGTCTCTTCTGCTGAGAAGCGTTCTGGGTCTGATCTGTATATTTGATTCCCGAAGGCTCCTTGCCACATGCCACTCGGCGGCTGGTATTGCAGGCAACGGAGAACGAACTTCCATTTGTTTGGCGACAAGCTAAGTTCAGTTGCGGGGGCTAACTTCCACGGGCTGCGATGGCACGTGTTTTCACTGCTGGCAGGGCAGACTCCACTGAGGAGGCGATGCCTGGGATCCATGTGTTATGAAGCGAGGCACAGGAGAGGATCGGAATGAATGAATAAGATGTACTAGAGATATTGGCAGCGCATAAACCATATCCCGTTTTTTTAGAGGTATGGGTGCATCGCTGAGTTTGATGATGGTGTAGAAGTTGATATGCTGGCCTCGAGAATGGGAAATGTTCATAAGACGGAGATTTCCCCAAGTATATCTGTGCAATTTATTTTTTTTAATGCGCAAAAAATGAGTGATTTTCAGGAGCCAAAGATTCGGCTGCTGAAAGGCTTTCTGTGGAAACCTTTCCCAAGGGAGCTCTGTGGTTGTCTGATGTACTTGGGTATTGAGTTAGACATGGCAGACTCCAACAAGAAAGTGGTTAGTGGATGGTTTAGTGCAACCGAGGTACTAGAACAACTATTTGTTTCTTTTAAAAGAGGGTGTTCTCCTCCACACCCCCTCCCAGGGGGGACTGCAGGGAGGCAAACTTGAGAGCGGACGTCAAAGGAACAGGACATAAATTTACTGGAGGGTCCAAGGGACAGGAGCTTTGTTCTCAAGCTACGTGAGTTTAAAGCCTTGCTATGTCTGGGAACAGTAAGCAATTTTCACCCTGTTCGTTTCGTCCGATGCCCTCGGTTTATTTTCCTCTTCGTTGTATGTGGGAGCATCTTACTTGCTCGGACCCTTTTGTCAATCGGCAGCTCTTGTCCAAAGTCCGCCAGGGCCCCTTCAGCCATCGGCTTCAATCCTATGGACTCATCGACTCTGAAAAGGGTTTGGTCCTGTTTGAGTCCACGGGACCTGATGACCTTCAGAGCTCTTTCTGTCGTACGGTATCCCTGTGCCTGTCCTACGTGTGAGAAGCAGGGACGGTTCAACTCTGCTTGCTGTCGCCTTTCACAACTTACCCATCCTGGGCAAAGTACTAGCTGTATGCGCATCGGTGCACGTTGCGCGATTAGGAACTCTGGAGGAGGCAGCATTACTGGACCGCGCGTGCAACTTGTGGGAACTTAGGTCCTGTTTAGAACTTAAGTGGAGGTTTGAAGAAGATGCAGAAAATACTGATTCCTCCCCCCCCCCTTCCTTTCATGCGTTCACAGGGCTTATGTAAGAGCCCAATTATCTTCAATTCCTGAATGTGGTGTGTTTCTAGGGATAGCAATCTGGTAGAGGGCTGCATGATTTCTGGGTCTGGAGGTGAGGATCTGCTTGGGTTCCAAGCCTGACTCAAATTCGTACTTTTGAAACTTCGGTACGTCACGTTTAAATGACACTGTGCCTGTTCAGCCATTGATTCTAGGCTTAAGGTACATGCCATTTGAAATTGGGTTTGTGTATGTGTGTGTGTGTGTGTGTGTGTGTGTGTGTGTGTGTAACTTAAACTGGTATGTCTTGTAACTCAATGGGAAAGGTCTTGTGTGATTTGGACTTTGTTATGATACTCACCCTTTGAGAAGTCAGTATTGTTCAGCCTTGAATGAAGGTTATCCAATGAATAGAGTGAGCTTCACTTTTCCCTTTCATGAAAAGCTTGTAGTGCATTCCTAAGCATATTTTGATTATATATTTTGTGGTTTTATATTTTGATTTTGTTCTGTTAACCGCCCTAAGTCCTCTGGGTATAGGACGGAATATGAATTCAATTAATAATAATAATAATAATAATAATAATAATAATAATAATAATAATTAATTTCACTGGGATTTACTGGTGTGTTCAGGATTGCAGCCTTAGTGAAGGTTTTAGCTTTATTTCCTCTGTCAAGTTAATTGACCACAATCAATAGTGTGGTCACAACGTTGTGGGTGCCTTCTGTGCTCTGTTAATCCTCAATTCCATATCTCCTTTTACACTTATTTTCCTTCTCCTGCTAACTTAATTGTGGATGGCAAATCCTGCACAGATACGAGTTGGGCTACTGGAATCCACGGAACACAAACCTCCAAACTGCATGCAAGGCAGTAGCCAAAGGCCATTCTGTTATCTCTTCTCAACTCCCAAATAGAAAGTCCCGGGAGACTTGCATTTTATTTCCTCGCTTTCTGTTAGCTTTACTGATTTTTATTTTTGCTGACACCACACTTTCTTCAGTTGTTGTTCGTGACAGAGGGCAACTTCCCCATTTTTTTGCAAGTTATGCCAGGGATGTGGAAGCGGCGGCCGTCCAGATGTTGCTTGACTACAGCTCCCATCAGCCTTGACTTTGGGCCATGCCGACTGGGGCTGGAACCTGGGAAGCTGAGTCACGGGTCCACATATCCCAATATTGTTCACATCAGTGTTTCCCAAACTTGGGTCTCCAGCTGTTTTTGGACTACAACTCCCATCATCCCTAGCTAGCAGAACCAGTGGTCAGAGATGGTGGGAATTGTAGTCCCAAAACAGCTGGAAACCCACGTTTGGGAAACACTGGTCTACACTGACCAGCAGCTGCAGCGATTCAGATGAGTATTTCTGGAGCATACCTGGGGATTGAACTTGAGACGTCTGCATGCAATACACATGTCTCAAATTCAGTCTTTCCCCAGTGGCTGATGAGAATCCAATTGCTTCTGGAGGGGAGCAGGTTCCTCACTCCTGAATTACGCCTTCCTTTAAACCTCTCTTACAAAGCTAATTTAGGGTGGGTTCCACTGCAATCCTAAACACACCTCCTTGCTTACCTCTGGGTAGGCGTGTGCAGCAGATAAATTATCCGGTTCCTTCTGTTTAATCCTTTCAAAAGTCAAATTTGTTTTATGCATTACCCCCGGGTTTTATGAGACAAGTCAGCAGTTTTAGATTTCGGTCATGTCGAGAGTGAGCCTTTTTTTTAAAAAAAAAAGGGCAGAAGTTTTCACTTTGCTGCTGTGATCTGATTGCAAACGGTATGACTTGGCTCTTGGTGTGGAAATCTGGGCAGCTTTTATATAAAACGAGATAGAGTTTCTCATGGCTATAAGCATGAATGTATGAACATGTGTCAAAACCAGAGGATGTCAGTGTGGCTTTTTTTACCCATTGCCTTCCCCTGTGCTACTGAGGTGTTATTTATTGGTTAAATAAACCCAATCTGCCATCAGTTGAACTGCTAACACCTTTATTCGGCTAGGTGTTATGTCCTGATATAGGTGTTAACAGTTTCATATAAGCTGTTAGCACTTCAGCTGACGCTGGATGAGGTTTAGTTAACTGATAAAATCTGAATAATATACCCCATCGGGTGCGTCATTTTACTTGCCAGTGGGCAAATTTGCAGGATTTCATGTTTGGGTTTTCAGATTGTTCACTTTGGACTTGCAACAATAGTATAATAACAATAAATCACTTCTCCTAAATTAACGTCTTTTTGCTTGTGTCTCCTGCTTTTAAGGACTGTGGTTACTGAGGTTACCCAGAAGGAGCTAGACGTTGGAAGCCGCAGACGTTTGGACCTTGAAGCCCGGGGCAGCTGCTGAACTACCTGCTCCACATCGCCTCTTGGTGGCCGTCTGGAGAACTGCAACTCAGGCTGGCACCATGGACTCCACCAAGGACCCCCACGTGAAGGCCTTCGGTGGAGTCAGCGACTATCTCAACTATGAGATCATCATAGAGCATTACAACTTCACGGGGAAGCTAAATGAAAACGCGGACACCGGGATCAAAGCAAGTTCTGCGGTCTTCATCATCATCTGTTGCTTCATCATCCTGGAGAACATCTTTGTCCTTCTGACCATCTGGAAAACAAAGAAGTTCCACAGGCCTATGTACTATTTCATTGGCAACTTGGCACTCTCTGACTTGCTGGCCGGGGTGGCTTATGTCGCCAACCTCTTACTGTCCGGACACAAGACCTACACCCTCACCCCTGCCCAGTGGTTTCTAAGGGAAGGGAGCATGTTTGTGGCGTTGTCCGCCTCTGTGTTCAGCCTCCTGGCCATCGCCATTGAGAGATACATTACAATGTTGAAGATGAAGCTTCACAACAGCAGCAACAGTTCCCGTTCTTTCCTGTTGATCAGTGCCTGCTGGGTCATTTCTGTGATATTGGGAGGTCTCCCCATTATGGGCTGGAACTGCATCCAACGTCTACAAAGCTGTTCCACCGTGTTGCCCCTCTACCACAAGTATTACATCCTCTTCTGCACCTCGGTCTTCACGGGCCTCTTGTTGTCTATCGTGGTTCTTTACTGCAGGATCTACATCTTGGTAAGGACCAAGAGCCGTCAGCTGACTTTCCGGAAGAACATGGCCAAAGCCACCAGGAGCTCCGAGAAGTCTCTAGCTCTGCTCAAGACGGTGATCATTGTTTTAAGTGTGTTCATTATCTGCTGGGCCCCTTTGTTCATTCTCCTCTTACTGGACGTGCGGTGCAAAGTCCGGACTTGCCCAGTTCTCCTCAAGGCCGAATATTTCTTAGTACTGGCGGTTCTCAACTCGGCCACAAACCCGATCATCTACACGCTAACGAACAAGGAGATGCGGAGAGCTTTTGTCAAGATTATGTCATGCTGCAAATGTCCCACCGCAGACTCCGGGACCAAATTTAAGAGGCCCATCATTGGGGGGATTGAGTTCAGCCGAAGCAGATCCGACAACTCCTCCCACCCTCAGAAAGACGAGGGCGACTCTCCAGAAACTATTGTGTCTTCGGGTAATGTCACCTCGTCATCGTAGGAGCTCTCGAATGGAGGAGGCGTGGGCCCGCCAAAGGCCAACGCGTGGATCGGTTCTGATCACTTGTCTCACGCCAAGATGAGGGAAAGGATAGGCTTGAAGGGGAGTTGTGTGGCACTTGCGAGGGGAGGAGCGGGGACAGATTGTGTGACTTGAAAACATTTCCTCCCTGGAAGTTTGTTGTGTGTCGTTTGGGATTGCAACGAGGCCACTTAGGGTTGCTGGAAGTGTTTGTGCCCTATATAACTCCGAAGACTGAAACCTTGGTGAAACGACACCTGTTGAATGAGGGTGGGTGGGGGGGGGTGGAAAATACTATTTTCCTCTCCAGAAAAATGTGAACCTATAAAATAAAGAGCTTACTAGGTTTTTCCTTCTTCTTTTGAATAACAGCCCTCCCCACCTTACTGAGCAGCAAGGGGAAGCCAATCTGCCTGTCGATTCTCTTCTGGGCAAATCTAAAGAGAATTTGAGTGTTTTGCTTCAAGATTGGCCAAAGCGCCACTTGACTTTCAATTAGAAGTTGGTGGGAACTGGGACATGGAGGGCTTCAATGGTTAGTTTGAAGAACACTGCCTCTCACTGCATGCTGCCATTGAATTCTCCTGAATTGAATGGGACTACACTTGAGTTAGGCTGGGGATGTCTGGAACGGAAGGGGCCTCATTTGAACCTTGGCATGAAATTGATTTGATAAATGTGCCACTCGATAACAAGGTGCATTTATTGTTAGCAATTTCGATAGCACCTCGGCGCATGAGGGGCCGTACAAACTATTGTCTCACTTATTCTCGGAATAATCCTATCATAGTTTAGGCCGAGCGACGGCTCTTGGAGGCGTCTGAAGCCTTGAACGCTGGATAAAGTTTGGACGAAGCCAATGGTCTGCATTCCACCCCAGATTCTTTTAGATCCCAGAACGTTTGCAATTTTAAAAGGTGTTTATAAGTTTGCCGATGTCCACAGAAAGTATTTGTTGTGTTAATTGAATGTAATTTGCCACAGCATCAATTGCTGGGCTCTGTGTGTTTGTGTGTAAATATATACATATAAATATATATTTGACCCGAGTTAATTGGGTGCACATTCTGTGTGTACAATGTGTACAGTGTGTAGAGAAGCTAACCAGGATAGTAGCTGTCCTGTGCTAAGAGTAATAGTTTTCCATTTGTATCAATAATTTGGGACTCACCTTAAATCTCATGGGACCTGGGCTGGTTCTAAACACATCAAGAAGCGATTTAGTTAAACGCGTTGTAAACTTCATAGTGGGAAATCCCATTGGCGAAAAACGGGACTCCACAGTGCCACCTGGTGTCGCGGTGTTATAACGCATATAAAGTCCTTTATCTTTACGAATGTAGCTGAGTCCCTGGTTTAAATTATTTGGTGCCTCTCTCAGGTTTTTCCCCCTCCCTCATCTTCTCCAAAAAGAGTGACTGGGTGCAAAGGAGGATAGCAGAGCTGCTGTATTTCAGCTGTGTAGGAAAAGAAATTTCAGGAGGTTGTGCAGATGCAAAAAGTCAGGCCACCTGAAATTACTTTTTGTTACGCAGCTGTTAAAAAGTCGCAGTGACTCTCTTCCTCCTTTGGGTAGGAGGGGCCATAGCTGAGTTACAGAGCTCATGTTTTGTGTGCCAAAAATTCCAAATCTAAACATTGAAAAGAAATTGGCAGTAGGGTGTTTAGTGATGTGGGCCCAGACCCAACGGTTGAAGGTTGTTGTCCGAGAGTGTTACTGAGGTAATTATGCAGGACTGTTGAATTCAATGCATTAATGTACAAATATTGGTTGAATATATAGGTGGTGTTTTTTAAAAAAATAAGACTGCTGGCCTTCTAGTATTCCTAGTGCAATTCTTTTTGTAAAAACAAAAATAGAATTTAACTTGTTTCTGACTTTGGTTGTACAGTTTGCACATAGCTGCGTTGACCTCTAAATATTAATAAACTGAGGGTTTTGTACAAGTTCTGCCGTGAACATTCCTTCTGTCGCATTGTTATCTGTACCTATTCTTACGACAGGCTTTTGGACAATTTTCACAATTCACATTATTTCTATGCCCAGGAGAGGCAGGTTAACATTTGTGTGGTAAACAGAACACGTAGATGCAAAAAGACCTGTCAAGAGCAGCAAATTCTGGTCAGCGGCTCAACAAGGCAGCATTCAAACCAGGGCAGGTAGCAATTGGAGTAATTAAACTCCCTTTCCCCAGCAATACATTTGCAGCAATTAAGATCAACCTAAATGTGACAGTGCCAGACCTAGGTCATTCAACGTGTCCTGGCCTCAAGCAGGAGGGAAGTGTTTGTGGTTCAAATTAAAGCACAAGAAGCGGGCAAACGCTCTCTGCAGACCTTCACACTGAAGACATTAAAACCTGGATAGGGATGACTGTGAGGTGAATTGTTTCCCTTGCATCTGCAGCAAGAGAGAGTCCCACAGGCCAACGTAACATCGGATGAAGCAATGGCTTCAGTTTGGCCTGGAGAAATAAAGCTGAGTGGCAGATTTTGGGAAAGGACAGGGTGGGAATTGCAGGGACAGCCTCATTGCACACAGAAGGAGAAGGGAGATTTCTGCAACCTGTTCGCGATGCGAACGTTTGTTCAACCACGCTTGGAAAAGGCAACACGAGAAAAATGCACAAGTCGAAGAGCTGCTCATTAGCGGGCCTGAGGTAATGAAGGGTGGAAAGCAACCCATTTCAAAGGATGCCCCACTGTTTCTCATGAACACTTCCAATTCTAGTAATTGGGAGGTAAAAAAAAAAGGGGACTACTAAAATCACAGAGAGAGAGAGAGAGAGGGAGAGAGAGAACTTTTTGGAATTGAATCTTCAGTATCCCGGTGACTCTCCAGTCCTGACATATTGAAGGAAAATCTTTTGGTCCCCATTTCCCTATCACAACATCTCAGTTGCCTGTATATTTTTGTTCTCTAGCCACGTGGACCTTTCACTTCATTAGACGGGACAGAAGGATATCTTGTGAATACATCAGCACTGAAAGCTGCTAATGAACGAAATCAAAAGAGCAGCCCTTGCCAGCCATCTGAATGGTTCATTCTTGGGAAGGCTAGCACATGGTTCTGCTGCATGGATATATCAGTGCTCTGGAATAAGAATATGCAAGGAAGCTAGAGGTTAGGCATGATCTCCCTGATACCCCCCACAGCCCTGTTTTTGTGCTAAGCCCAAGGGAAGAAGGGTGCAGACTTGCTTCCTTACAACCAGAGCAAGGACAGACACTTATGTTAATTGCCTGTGCTAGGAGTGGTGGCAAACAGTCTCTTCTTCCGACCTGTGGTGGTGTAGGATTGACACCTTGATCAGAATATTCCCCCACCTGATGTTTTCATGCAGAGAGCACTAATATTCAATATCTTGTTTTATTTTTTTTAATTAAAAATACATATACAGAATATAGGAAAGGTAAAGGTACCCCTGCCCGTACGGGCCAGTCGTGACCGACTCTGGGGTTGCATGCTCATCTCGCTTAAGAGGCCGGGAGCCAGCACTGTCCGGACACTTCCGGGTCACGTGGCCAGCGTGACGAAGCTGCTCTGGCGAGCCAGCACCAGCGCAGCACACGGAAACGCCGTTACCTTCCCGCTATAAAGCGGTACCTATTTATCTACTTGCACTTAGGGGTGCTTTCGAACTGCTAGGTGGGCAGGAGCTGGGACCGAACGACGGGAGCTCACCCCGCCGCGGGGATTCGAACCGCCGACCATACGATCGGCAAGTCCTAGGCACTGAGGTTTTACCCACAGCGTCACCTACGTCCCGTATACAGAATATATCATAATGCTAATAATGTATTGCACAATAATGTTAAATGTTACAACAATATTTTCAATTCCCTTTTGTTTCTCTCATACAATTGGACTGCAATCTTTCATTAGGGTTTGCTTCAAAGTTGAGATATAGGATGGCACTGTTCCTTTAATTGCAGATGCCTCATTAATCATACACACCACAATTATATTAAAAATCATTTTCCTGATTGCAAATGATTAATGTCCCAAGCAATATCCAGTAGTCCTGATTAATTGGATAACTTAAACAGTTTCTGAGAGCCAAATTTCTTTCTTTCTTTCTTTCTTTCTTTCTTTCTTTCTTTCTTTCTTTCTTTCTTTCTTTCTTTCTTGGTCCTGTATCTCTCCATATGTTGGCGCTTCCTCCCTTCCTGCCCCCTCCACTTCCCTCTCTCTAGGTAATGCCTTGGAATTTTACCGAGACGCACAGGATGCAGTTGGGTTGCAAAGATAATCCTCACCTTCTTAGGCGCTGTGTCATTTCTCTGTACTGTTTATGGTGGGAAACTGCGCTGCCTAACCGAAAGAGGTTTCGTAGGTCGCAACCTTTTACTTCCTGGAGGAAATTCCAAAAATGCCCCAAAGACAAAAAGTGGAAACAGACTGGGATTTCTCTCCATCTGTCTGCTTTTACCGGAAGCAATGATTTCATTTGTGATCACTTCCTTTTCTTTTGCTTGTCGGTGGTGGTGGTAGGGAAATGTCAGGTCTCTATCTGGAAAATGTTCTCTTACTATAGACCTTTTTGAATTCTTTTGTTTCTTAGATTTCTGTTCTACCCTCAAGATGAAATGGGGGCAAGTAGGTGTTGCTGGAAGGGTGACCTTGTCATTTTTTTCCTGTTTTTCACGGCTGTGAGGAAAAAGCTTTGCAAGGCATACGCAGCCTACTGCTGCAAAGATAAATACAGTGGTACCTCGGGTTACAGACACTTCAGGTTACATATGCTTCAGGTTACAGACTCCGCTAACCCAGAAATAGTACCTCAGGTGAAGAACTTTGCTTCAGGATGAGAACAGAAATCGTGCAGTGGCAGTGCGGCGGCAGTGGGAGGCCCCATTAGCTAAAGTGGTGCTTTGGGTTAAGAACAGTTTCAGGTTAAGAACAGACGTCCAGAACGAATTAAGTTCTTAACCTGAGGTACCACTGTAGCTAGAAGGCGATGGAATTAGGGTTGTCACTCTAACATGGACACGAGATGCTTGAAATCGCTCTTGTAAAAGAAGAAACAAGATAGCTGAGTACCACCTATGGTGCCTGTTCCCTTTCACTCCTGGTGCCAGCCCCATAGGCAGGGCCGGCCCAAGACATTTTGGGCCACAAAATGGTGCCCACCACCACCAGCGAAGAACAGACCCTTCAAGTGTCCCTATTTCCCAGGGGTATCCCTGGTTTAAAGAAGCCGTCCCAGTTTCTGTTTTTCTTAAAAAATAATTTTTATTCATTTGCCAAACAAGTTTTATACAGTCAACAAATTATTTTACACTCATGCTTCAATTTTTGACTTCCCTCAGTTTCTCTGTCAATCTTTCGAAAAATTTCTATTTATTGACGCATTTCTAAACATGATATTGCCTTTCCCCACTCCTTTTCCTCTTACTCTCTTTTTTGCAGTATTTCTTACTATTTCACAGAGTCTCTTCAAAACCAACAAGCGTTGTCTGTGCATCACATATATTTTTCAGATATTCTGTAAATTTCCCCCAGTCCTCGATAAACTTTTGGTCTTTCTGGTATCGACTCTTCCCAGTCAATTTGTCCAATTCTGCATATTCGGTCAATTTCCTTCTCGATTCTTCCACTGTTGGAATTTCTTCCTGTTTCCATCTTTGGGCCAGAAGTATCCTTGCGGCAGTCACTGCATATTGAAACAGTTTACAGTCTCTCTTATTGATTTCATTTCCTACCGTTCCTAATAGAAAGGCTTCTGGTTTTTTAACGAACGTATATTTCAACATCTTTTTCAATTCATTGTATATCATTTCCCAGAAGTCTTTCACCTTTTTACACTCCCACCACATGTGATAGAAAGTACCTTCTTTTTCTTTACATTTCCAACACTTATTGCATGTTTTATACTTTTTGGCCAGTTTACCGTATTTTTCTCTCTATTACACGCAGATTTTTTCTCCTAAAAAGGAAGGGGAAATGTCTGTGCGTGTTATGGAGCGAATGTGGGGGGGGGGGGGTCCCTGGAGCCGATTAGGGGAGCGCAGGAACAAAAATCAGCAAAAATCAACCGTGCGTTGTGTCGGAGAGGGAAACCTGAAAAGAGGAAGTGGTTGCTTTCCTGCATTCTGCCTCAGGGTCTTACTGCCCACCCTCCTCTGTTTCGTTGCTGTGTTTGCTCAAACGGAACAAAGAGCAGGCAAATCCCCTCCCCTCCAGGCAAGCAGAGGGGAAAGCAGAGGTCTTTCCTTCTAATTCCTCTCCGTGCTCCTCGCAGGCAGCCAGAAAACATGCAGGAGGAGAGAGAAAGCTGGCTTCGGTTTGTGGAAACTTTTGCCTTTCTTTCCTCCCTCCCGTAAAATCTCTCTCCTGCTTTCTTAGCCAGCTGCTTCTCTGCACACCGCTCTCTTGTCCCTTCTGTGTTTTTCCTTCACTCCCCACTTAAAATGTAGTTACAAAGCATGGATCCACATGGATCCTCAGGATCTTTGCATTGGGCCACCCCAAATTCACCATCAGATCACATAGCAGCCTGCCCCCCAAAAATCACACACCCACTGTTGCCTGGGGCTGCAATGGTGCAAAAACGTGGTTAAAAAGCATGGATCCACATGGATCCTCAGGATCTTTGCATTGGGCCACCCCAAATTCACCATCAGATCATATAGCAGCCTGCCCCCCAAAAATCACACACCCACTGTTGCCTGGGGCTGCAATGGTGCAAAAACGTGGTTAAAAAGCATGGATCCACATGGATCCTCGGGATCTTTGCATTGGCCCACTCCAAATTCACCATCAGATCACATAGCAGCCTGCCCCCCAAAAATCACACACCCACTGTTGCCTGGGGCTGCAATGGTGCAAAAATGTCGTTAAAAAGCATGGATCCACATGGATCCTCAGGATCTTTGCATTGGGCCACCCCAAATTCACCATCAGATCACATAGCAGCCTGCCCCCCAAAAATCACACACCCACTGTTGCCTGGGGCTGCAATGGTGCAAAAATGTGGTTAAAAAGCATGGATCCACATGGATCCTCAGGATCTTTGCATTGAGCTACCCCAAATTCACCATCAGATCACATGTCTGTGGCCACAGCATGAAGCACAAAAACGATACATCCACTGTTTCATTCAGAATTTTTTCCCTTGTTTTCCTCCTCTAAAAACGATGTGCGTGTTATGGTCAGGTGCGTGTTATAGAGCGAAAAATACGGTAACTGGCGTTATATACCACCTGTAAAACATTTTCATTACGTTTTCTTTCAACGCAGTACATGCCATAAATTTGCCGTCCCAGTTTTTGATTTGATCCCGGATTGTCCCTCTTTTCCTTAGGGCGCCTCTGTTTTCATTGGAGAAATGTCGGAGGGTATGGAGTTATCTGAAGAAGAAGAAGGTGCGAGTGAGGATCTCTATCAGGAACGGGGGGGGGGGGGGGAGGAAGAGAGGAGATTGACTTCTGGATCAAGGCTGGGAGAAGACCACAGCATCTCCTATTTGCCAAGAGACTGCTGAGGGTGTAGCAGATCTGTCCTTGAAGGTGTGCATCACAGCCGTCAGAGTTGCCACATTAGCAGCAGCTGCTGAATCGTTTATTGCATGGGTAGGTAAACTAAGGCCTGGGGGCCGGATCTGGCCCAATTGCCTTCTAAACCCGGCCCGCGGATGGTCCAGGAATCATCATGCTTTTACATGAGTAGAATGTGTCCTTTTATTTAAAATGCATCTCTGGGTTATTTGTGGGGCATAGGAACTTGTTCATATCCCCCCCCCCCCAATATAATCTGGGCCCCCCTCACAAGGTCTGAAGGACAGTGGACCAGCCCTCCGCTGAAAAGGTTTGCTGACCTCTGATTTATTGGAAGCTGGATCTGCTGCCCAAGGCAATTGCCTCACCTCGCCTCATGGGTGGACCAGGCCTACCCATTACAGCGTGACTCATGCAGAGACACAACAGGCAGTTTCCTCTGCAGCTGGTAATTCTGCCTTAGCGGGGCAGCCATTTTTTGGCAGCTAGTCTTCTCACGAAAAGGCAGGAGTTTAAGCTATTGTTATTTTCTTTCTTTCTTTTTACTACCAAGCGGGGAGAAAGAGACAGACTTGTGAAATTTTCTGCCTCGGGTGGCAAAATAACTTGGTTGGCCTTGGATGCTCCGCACGTTCACAGTGGTGTGCGTTTGGGGCAGGGGTATTATTAGCGGCTCTGCCTCAGGCAGCAAAATGTTTTGAGCTGGCCCTGGCCTCAGGAGTCACTGAATGATCCCATTGTTCTTGAGGCACGGGTGTGGTGTTAGAAGGGCAACAGCAAAGATCGTTCACTGCCTAACTGAAGGGTTAATTTTGTTGTCCGTAAGTCAACCAGCCAAGAGGGAGGCGGGTGGAGGTGTTGCCTAGCAACCAGGGAAAGTGGCATGATCCTTAGAGAGGCAGAACACGCTCTGATAGGCTGTCCAGCTGCGAGGGAGTTTTCTTGAAGTGTTCTGTACTTGAATCTAACTGTTCTGAACAAGGTCTGTCAAAAAATGGAGCAAAACCTCTTTGTTTCATTCTGCTCTAGTTGTATTCTCATTTTCTAAGCAAACATTTCCCACTGGACTCTATCTGCTTTATTTACCCATTTTCCAGCAGAGACTGATGTTAAACCCTGAGCCGCACCTCACAAGGAAATGCTTTTGGGCAGCCAAACACACACCCGCCTCCCAAAAACTATGTGGATAGGCGAACACACATTGCTGCTGCTAAGATGGAGGACTGTGGTGAAAGACTCTGTGGTTTTTCCTCCTCAAATAAACAGTGCATGTTCTTTCATAAGAAGCAGAGCTTTTTCTTGAGGGAAGCCAAAGAAAGCCTTGGAATCTCTTTTTACAATATTAGGGAGAGCAACACAGGGACACCCCACTGGGTTTTCCCCACCCCGTGTGGAGTTTCTGTGGCATTTTTGCGGGTGCCTGTGCAAATGACAATAATAGAGATGGCAGAATCCCATGCCCTACTTTCATATCCATAGACGAACCAGTCTCAGAACAGCTCCTTCCTCTCCTGGTATCACTATGGGACCCCCCCCCCCAGCAGACTTTGCCACAGCTATTTCCTTCTGGTTTTGGATTCAGTTGCAAACGGCTTCCTTTTACACTTCCCCTAGCCTTAGTATGCGATCCCTTCCATCTTGTATGCGTTTACTTTTGAGCCAAAACAGTCCTCTTGTTTTAGAACAGGAGTCAGCAAACTTTTTCAGCAGGGGGCCGGTCCACTGTCCCTCAGACCTTGGGGGGGGGGGGGGCGGACTATATTTTTTTGGGGGGGGGAATGAACAAATTATTATGCCCCACAAATCACCCAGAGATGCATTTTAAATAAAAGCACACATTCTACTCATGTAAAAACATGCTGATTCCTGGACCTTCTGTGGGCTGGATTTAGAAGGTGATTGGGCCAGATCCAGCCCCTGGGCCTTAGTTTGCCTACTCATGTTTTAGAAACAGCATGCCTCTTGGGTGCTGGAGAAGAACAGGACATTGCTAGCCTATTATGCAGGTTTAATATTTATACCCCACTTTTCTCTTAATGGTATAAAATTCCGAACACAAGATACTCGATTTACTAAAAAAATAGTGCAAAAATATCACTGCAATGCAATCCAGCTACTGTTCTTCTTGCTATCCTCAGCAGAAAAAGAAATTCCAGGAGTCCAATCCGAATGTTCACTATCAACCGACTACCCTTTTGGCTTCTGACAGAAACTCTTGACCCTGCCAGGTGTCAACCTTAAATACAATGATTGGGGAGCGGGGGGGGGGGGGGAAAGCAGTCTCATTTAGTAGCCCGAGGTGAATATTGTTCCCCGCAAAAAGCACAGGGCTGCCCTCTACATTCTCTGCCTGAGAACATCAAGAGACCCACCTGGTTGGCCATTCTTGGAGAAAAGATGCTCATCTGATATAGCAAGGCTCTGATCCCCCAAATCATTGATTTTTTGGTTCTGGGTATATAAGCAGCCTGAAATCCTTCCTGAACTATTGCTTCTCCTGTCTGTCAAGAATGCTTACAAAACAGCTTTGAGGTTTCTGTTCTTCAGACCAGGATTTGATGGGTGTGACAGGATGGCTAAACAATCCCACCAAACTGCATGAATCACTTGGTATGTGTTACTGTAATCCAAGGGCAGTACTGCTTGCTGCTTCCCTTACATCGTAAGCCTTTTGTATGGAAGTTGTTGGGATACCAAAAAAGATTGTGATAGATTGCACGTTCAGAGAACTGCTGTTTTTGGACACTGATGGGGTTGGGAAAGGAGCTCTCTTTGCAGCTGTCTCGGACTTCCTTTATGCTTTGTGTGTATGATGGGCAGGGCTGTCGAGGAAAGAGAGAACCTGCCTGGAAGAAAAACATCCTCTGCATCTAACTCCGAAAATGATGTCTAGATGGTATATTACACCTGTGAAATTAGCCAAAATGTATAAGACAAATAACAAATGTTGGAAATCTAAAGAAAAAGAAGGAACATTTTATCATATGTGGTGGGAATGTAAGAAAGTAAAAAACCTCTGGGAAAATAATATATAATGAATTGAAGAAGATGTTGAAATATACATTTCTAAAAAAAACCAGAAGCATTTTTACTTGGCATTATAGATGAGGATATTAATAGACAGGATGTAAAATTGTTTTTATATGCAACAACAGAGGAAAGAGTATTGTTGGCCCAGAAATGGAAGCAAGAAGAAATACCGACGAAAGAAGAATGGCAGACAAAATTAATGGACTACGCAGAATTGGATAAAATGACAGGAAGGATTCGAAACCTGAGGCACCAGAGATTTACAGAAGATTGGAAGAAATATACGAACTATTTGAAGAGCAACTGTAATCAGCAAATTACACTAGTAGGATGTAAGAAGTTTTGTAAGGAGAAATATATGAAATATTGCAAAGAAGAGAAAGAAGAGATATTAGTTATGAGTGATGGAAGTAAAAAAAAATGTATAAGATGTAAAAGTATGTTTAATTATTGTTGAAAATAATATGTAGAAAAACTAATTTAAAAATTGTTTAAAAAAGGAAAAAAAGAAATGCATCTAACTCCACTGTGTACGAGAGGCCATAGGTACATATGAAGACCAGGATTAGTGCCATCACAACTGGCCTTTTAAAACACACGTGTTATTTTACCATTGCATTTCTATCCCACCTTTCCTTCAAGGGGCTTGAGGTGTATCTCCTTCCCCTGTTCTGCTGCTGTGGGTTCCGATCTATATCCCTCATTTTCTCCAAATGGCACCGAAGGAGTTTTTTAAAATTCAGTACACAGACACTGTTGGATTCCACCTTAAATTTCTAATGTTGATATTATGGCATGTACTCGAGTTATTAAATGGTCCACTTTATCTTCAAGAGTCCAGACATTAAATGCATCCCCCACATTAGAGACTGCTCATTACTTTTTATAGAAGATTTTGCTTATTCGATTTGTTCTTTAATGCCTCTTGATCTTCCTTTAAAATGCTAAAAAACGTAAAGCTCTGGACCAGTTAATTCCTTCAGTCTCCTCAAAGTCTAATAAGGATCTTTCAATATCCTTTAATCAACTTTCTAAATCCTCCTTGGTTTCCTTAAGTTTATTGTCAAGCTTTTGTTCAAAATGTTTGAACTGAGATTCTAAAAGCACCTTAGGTATCTTCCATTGCTCCTGCAATATTCTCTGTTATATCCCAAGGGATTTCCACAACTGTGTTACAGCATTTATAATTTACTTTCAAACCCCGCAAATGATTCACATTAGGATAGCCCCATGAAAAAATGCCAGACTTATTTTTCATTTTCCTATAAGTGGTACCTCAGCTTAAGAACTTAATTCGTTCTGGAGGTCTGTTCTTAACCTGAAACTGTTCTTAACCTGAGGTACCACTTTAGCTAATAGGGCCTCCAGCTGCCGCGCGATTTCTGTTCTCATCCTGAAGCAAAGTTCTTAACCCAAGGTACTATTTCTGGGCTACTGGAGTTTGTAACCTGAAGCGTCTGTAAGCCGAGGTACCACTGTATAGTTAACATGTCATATATTGTTTTAAAGATAATTTCCCAAAGTTTCATTATCTAGAAACAGTTTTTCAAAATGACATTGTACACATGCATAAAACAACTGGAAGCATTGGTCAGATTGGCAAGACTGCACATCTAGCACTGCAGTGTGGAAATCTTTTGCCCAACATGGGGCTCGAACCCAGAACCTTGAGATTAAGACTGAGCTATCCCTAAGGATTTGTCTTTTCAACCCAACATTTATCATCAATTGCAGGGAAGACAAATGACACAGAAGTCTCCCTTTTTAGGAAGAGGATGTCGCACGAATGAATTTCATAATGGCCAACAGATTTTCTTTCCAGTTTTCCAGCCTCAAATTCAGCGATATCAAAGTTGTCAGTACTTTAGCAACTGTTTCTGCTGCTGTACTTTCTTTCAGGACAATTTCCACAGGGACATTATTTCCCATTTTTTGTCAACACTCTTCCATTTAGGACTGTAATTATGCAAGAGATCAGTAAGTACCGCAGGCAGACCAATAAAAAAAACCAGCCCTCCTCCAATATCAGATAATATGGGCTCTCGCTTTCTCTGGAAATTGAAATGAACCTTTTGCAATCATCATTCTGGCTAGGCTTCATTAACAAAACAGCCCTGAGTCTGCCTTGTCACTAAACTTGTTTGTGCGGAGGGAGAACACTTGCTGAGGCCCCTGAAGAGGGTTCAGAGGAGGACAACAAAGGGTAAGAGCTTTAATAGGATGAACGAACATAAAAGGCTCAGTGAGCGGAGGCTTTTCCCACCAAGTTCAAGAGATTTCAGAGGATCTGTGCTCAGATGGCTCGCTGGAATCTTTTTACATAGGCAGCAAGGGTGTGTGATGGGGACTTGTGGAAAGAGAGATGGGGACAGAATACTGAAAGGAATGCCATCAGTCAAGATCCCAGGCTGTAATCTTAGACTCTGTGAAGGAGATAATGCCACATTAAAATGTATCTGCATTCTTGTTATTATTGTTTTAAATTAAAGCATGCTTTATTTGGGTTCTTAGACTTGAGTCACTTGGGAGCCACTCTAGGCGGCTCCCAACAGAATATTAAAAGCACAATAAAACATCAAACCTTAAAAGCTTCCCTAAACCGGGTTGCCTTCAGATATCTTCTAAAAGTCAGATAGTTGTTTATTTCCTTGTCATCTGATGGGAGGGTGTTCCACAGGGCGGGTGCCACTACTGAGAAGGCCCTCTGTCTGGTTCCCTGTAACCTCACCTCACAAGGAGGGAACCGCCAGAAGGCCCTCGGAGCTGGACCTCAGTGTCTGGGCTGAATGATGGGAGTGGAGACAGTACAGTGGTGCCTCGCAAGACGAAAATAATCCGTTCCGTGAGTCTCTTCGTCTAGCAGTTTTTTCGTCTTGCGAAGCAACCCTATTAGCGGCTTAGCGGCTATTAAAGGCTTAGCGGCTTAGCGGCTAAAAGGCTATTAGCGGCTTAGCGGCTTAGAAAAGGGGGGGGGGAGCGAAAAAAATCGCAAGACTCGCAAGACGTTTTCGTCTTGCGAAGCAAGCCCATAGGGAAAATCGTCTTGCGAAGCAACTCAAAAATGGAAAACCCTTTTGTCTAGCGGGTTTTTCGTCTTGCAAGGCATTCGTCTTGTGGGGCACCACTGTACTTCAGGTACACTGGACTCTGGTACACGTGTTGAGAGTGAGTTGCAAAAGTTGCCACTCTTCAGAACACCACTTTATAGCATCCTCAGAAGCAAGGCTACCAACTGGAATAAGCTATTGGGGTGCCCAGGTAAGCCCCGTCCGGCATAGTTGATCACACGACATGGTGCACACGCACCATTTGAATGGCAATGTCCATCATTTTATTGGAGGGGACCGAAGAGACCTTGGTCTTAGGAGTTGGCTCCTGTGCTCAGAAGGTACATCTCAGTCTCTGATGGCACATGGGAACATGCCCATGAAACCCCTAAGGGGACCATTTAGTGCACAAGCTGCCATTTTGCAGACTTATTTCATTTTATTTATGTTTCAGTTGCTGGGGTATATTTTGAACGGCTGACAGCCATGCGTTAGGACAATGCTGATGGCTTCTAGTATACCTTTAAGCCAGGGCTGACCCAAGGCATTTTGGTACCTGAGAATAATCACAAAATGGGCCGCCCCCCCACCCCCCGGCCAGGGAAGGAGGGGTAAGTGAAGATCTACATCAGGAACTAAGAGGTAACAGAGCTGTACATTGGGGAAAAGGGCAGGAATCAAATCAACCTTCCCCTCTGGTTGAACTGGAAATCAACAGCCTCCACGAGGCAGTTGTGGGAAAGAGCTCTACAGTGGTACCTTGGGTTACAGACGCTTCAGGTTACAGACTCCGCTAACCCAGAAATAATAGAATCATAGAATCATAGAATCATAGAGTTGGAATAGACCACAAGGGCCATCGAGTCCAACCCCCTGCCAAGCAGGAAACACTATCAGAGCACTCCTGACATATGGTTGTCAAGCCTCTGCTTAAAGACCTCCAAAGAAGGAGACTCCACCACACTCCTTGGCAGCAAATTCCACTGTTGAACGGCTCTTACTGTCAGGAAGTTCTTCCTAATGTTTAGGTGGAATCTTCTTTCTTGTAGTTTGGATCCATTGCTCCGTGTCCGCTTCTCTGGAGCAGCAGAAAACAACCTTTCTCCTTCCTCTATATGACATCCTTTTATATATTTGAACATGGCTATCATATCACCCCTTAACCTCCTCTTCTCCAGGCTAAACATGCCCAGCTCCCTTAGCCGTTCCTCATAAGGCATCGTTTCCAGGCCTTTGACCGTTTTGGTTGCCCTCCTCTGGACACGTTCCAGTTTGTCAGTGTCCTTCTTGAACTGTGGTGCCCAGAACTGGACACAGTACTCCAGGTGAGGTCTGACCAGAGCAGAATACAGTGGCACTGTTACTTCCCTTGATCTAGATGCTATACTCCTATTGATGCAGCCCAGAATTGCATTGGCTTTTTTAGCTGCCGCGTCACACTGTTGGCTCATGTCAAGTAATACCTCGGGTTATGAACTTTGCTTCAGGATGAAAACAGAAATCGTGCGGTGGAAGTGGGAGGCCCCATTAGCTAAAGTGGTACCTCAGGTTAAGAGCAGTTTCAGGTTGAGAACAGACCTCCAGAACGAATTAAGTTCTTAACCCGAGGTACCACTGTACTCTGCTGGGCAGGTGCAGAACCCAGAGGCTCCAGAGGAGAGCCTCCATAGTTTCCTCCTTAGGGGTGGAAGGAGGCCACCAGTGCCTCCTATTTGCCAAGAGGATGCTATAGGGCAGAATTTGTGGGTGGGGCCTGCCAAGGTGAGGTAAGATCTGGCCTCCAAGGACCGTGTCGTAGCCATTGGCGGCACCATAGCAGCTGCAGTGGGCAACGCTCCATTCCTTGGAGGCTGGAGCTGCTGCCCCTGTGGATTCGGCTGCCCGAGGCAGTTACTGCTCCTTGCCTCCTGGGTGGGCCGGCTCTGCTTTAAGCTAAAGAATATGTATATGAGGACGAGCTGGGCAATGATTCTTAGCATAATAATTGGGGTGCTGCAAGCAAGGCCCTATTTTCAGTTATGAAACGGTGGAAGGCATGCGTTTGTGACACAAGTGGGGTCCTCAAAGCAACTTATATTACATGACTGAAACACAAGATCCCCTTCAATTTAAAACAGTGAAATGCTAGCCGAGCAACAGCAGACAAAACACAGGTTGTTGTTGTTTTGCTTTTTTTTTTTTTTTGCAAAAAGCACTAAGCTTTTCCAAATGAGTTTTAAAACATTCATGACAGACAGACAAGTTGGTCGGGTAAGTTTTTCTGGGTTAAAAAAAATGTCGTTGGGTGATTACAACTGCTTCATTATGCTTTCAGGAAAAGAGCAGAGAACAGGAAGAAACCCAAGGTGCTCTGAAATAGCAATATATATATATATATATATATATATATATATATATATATGAAAGACTTTTTATTATTAAAAAAAAGGGGGTCTAACATAATATGTAGCTTGGCCAGCCATTTTAATGAAGGCAACCAGGAAATGGAGGGTTGATCAGAGATAATGGCAGCACATAAGCCAAAGGGTAGACTGGGCCAACTCCTTGAAACATTTTCAGCCTGTGTGAAAATTAGCTCATCCTGTTAGTGCAAAGCTAAGGGTGCAGGCATAATTGTTCATCCCCTCAAGAGCATCACCCATCGTCTTGTCTTCTGGTTTTCTCCTGCTTTTTTGTTTTCACCTCTTTCCTCCTTTCTTGACCGACTTCACCATTTATTTTTCTACTTCCCTCTGCTTTTTTGGGTGTTCTATTATCTCTCTCTCTCTCTCTCTCTCCCCCGCCTTCCCTCACATTTCCCTGTTCTGTGATTTCTTCCCTCCCCCTCTTTGCTTCATATGTTTTGTCCTCTCTGACCCTGACCCCTTCCTTGCCAGCCTCCATTAAGGCCTGTTCTCTTGCGCTGGCAGAAGAGAAGAATCCTCTCGGAATTCCGATCTCTGAATCAGAGAGAGAGAGAGAGCTCCTTTGAAGTGTTTGCTTTGCTGTGTCCGCACCGCAGCAACCCTATTACAATTGTGCCCTTGTACCGCTGGGAGGTGGGAGTACGAAGTCTGTTGGTGTGCCTCTTGCGTGGTGAAGCTTTTCATCTTGGCAGGAGCATTACCAAATCTCTCTCTCTCTCTCTCTCTCTCTCTCTCTCTCTCTCTCTCTCTCCTGTAATGAAGGACTGAAGCTTATTTTCAGAGTTTAAAGACTTCTACAAAAGATTGCAGGTTGCTCCTTTCTCACATTTACATGGAAGAGGCAGAAAGAGCTGAGCGAAATTTCGTTTGCACCAAAGGCCTAACTCCGACCGACAGGATAAATCAGTGCAGGCTGGTCTGCTTCCCAAACTCCTCAGCTTCAGAGTCTGGCTGAAAGAGAATATAAAATGTTGTTGTCTGCACTGTCTTAAGAGGCGGTGAAATAATATATAAAAGGATTGGTGCCTGGCCTTGAATGGATTCCAGTTTAGAAAGACTTTGTTCAATACATGGTTCGATACAGGGCTCCTTCCCATAGATTTACCCAGGTTGAATGGGGGCACTTTGCATCTCTGTCAGGTACAGTGGAACCTCGTGTTACGTACCGTCCTCCTTGTGAATGCTGTGGGTTACAAGCTCCGCTAACCCAGAAGTAGGTGCTCCTTGTTGCGAACTTTGCCCTGGGATGTGAGCGGAAGTCACACGCCGGCAGCGTGGCAGCCGCCATTAGCGAAAGCGCGCCTCATGCTATGAGCGGTTTTGGGTCACAAATGGACCTCCGGAACAGATTAAGTTTGTAACTGGAGGTACCACTGTATTGAGGACCACTTCAGAGGTTCTTCCAAAGTGTGGGTTCCTTTGTCTTCGCCTGCTTCATATTGGAAGGAGAGAGATGTGCACATTCTCTGCAGGATATGTGTCTGTGTCAGAGGAATGCATGGGAGAGGTGCACATCTCTCCTAACTTGGATGTCTTCCTGGAAACATGAGTCACTTACACGCTTGCCATTACTGGAGAATGTCCAAAATGACCCTAAGGCAATTGGTGTTAATGATTCAAAATTTTAGACGTATTTTGTTGTTGTTGTTTAGTCGTTTAGTCGTGTCCGACTCTTCGTGACCTCATGGACCAGAGCATGCCAGGCACTTCTGTCTTCCACTGCCTCCCGCAGTTTGGTCAAACTATGTTGGTAGCTTCGAGAACACTGTCCAACCATCTCGTCCTCTGTCGTCCCCTCAATCTTTCCCAACATCAGGGTCTTTTCCAGGGAGTCTTCTCTTCTCATGAGGTGGCCAAAGTATTGGAGCCTCAGCTTCACGATCTGTCCTTCCAGTGAGCACTCAGGGCTGATTTCCTTAAGAATGGAGAGGTTTGATCTTCTTGCAGTCCATAGGACTCTCAAGAGTCTCCTCCAGCACCATAATTCAAAAGCATCAATTCTTCAGCAATCAGCCTTCTTTATGGTCCAGCTCTCGCTTCCATGCATCCCTACTGGGAAAACCATAGCTTTAACTATACGGACCTTCATCAGCAAGGTGATGTCTCTGCTTTTTAAGATGCTGTCTAGGTTTGTCATCGCTTTTCTTCCAAGAAGCAGGCGTCTTTAAATTTCATGGCTGCTGTCACCATCTGCAGTGATCATGGAGCCCAAGAAAGTAAAATCTCTCACTGCCTCCATTTCTTCTCCTTCTGTTTGCCAGGAGGTGATGGGACCAGTGGCCATGATCTTAGTTTTTTTATGTTGAGCTTCAGACCATATTTTGCACTCTCCTCTTTCACCCTCATTAAAAGGTTCTTTAGTTCCTCCTCACTTTCTGCCATCAAGGTTGTGTCATCTGCATATCTGAGGTTGTTGATATTTCTTCCGGCAATCTTAATTTTGGTTTGGGATTCATCCAGTCCAGCCTTTTGCATGATGAATTCTGCATATAAGTTAAATAGCTAAAAGAGGATATTCCAATACTTGGCAAGTTTGGAGTCTCATATTAATTCCACGTCATTTCTGGGGCAGTTCATTTTGATCTTGCTTTCAAGTAGAGCCGGGATGTGGAAACCTGTGGCCCTCCAGGTGTAACTGCCACCATCCCTGACTATTGACCGTGCTGCTTGGGACTGATGGGACCTGAAGGCCAACCAGAGGCAGTTTTAGGGTAGCATGACCGCTTTGGTTGCACTGTGCATTGCGCTGCAGAGGGCACCCAACAATGCTGTAGAACAGAGTGCAAGAGCCATGGGGCGCCAGTGAGATTTGAGAGCCCCAAGTCCACCATTGAGTCCAACAACAAATGGATGTCCACAGGTTCCCCATTCTTGATGTAGAGGAACACTGCATACCCATCATCTTACAAAGACAGACTCTTAACTCATTCGCCCCTGCTTCGTGGATCACAAGAGTCATCAAAAATTTATACTTTATTTAAGAGAAAGATAACAAGATAAAATGTTGCTGTATTTCACAGTACAATGGCTTCTGGAAAGAAAAAGGCTCATGCTACCAACAACAGAAGCTGCTCAGGTCTATGGTACAATCGGACCTTGTATCTCGAATGCCTTGGCTCCTGAACAAATTGGCTCCCAAATGATTGAAACCCAGAAGTGACTGTTCCAGTTTTCGAATGATTTTTGGAAGCTGAACGTCTGACGGGGCTTCCATGGCTTCCAATTGGCTGCAGGAGCTTCTTGCAGCCAATCAGAAGCCACGCTTTGGTTTTTGAACATTTTGGAATTCGAACGGACTTCCAGAACGGATTCCGTTCGACTTCCAAGGTACAACTGTGAATCTCCAGAAGAGGACAATTTCAATGGTGAATTGGCTACTATAAAAGCAGCTCTTTGTGAACTCTCAGCAAACGACTTGATGCCATGGCCAAAAGTTCTTTCTTGATTGCAATGGGACAAGAAGATGGTCTCTAATCTAGGGAAGTCCTCTCCTGCCCAGCTGAAAGGCAACCTTGCTCTACGTTTTTATTTTTGCATTTTTACATAGCATGACGACTCTAATATGTTCAGAAGTATCTGCTGCACGGCAAAACTGTTTCTAGCTACACGGACGAGCCTGGTAGCTAACCACAACTTTCAGCAGAGCGCAGGGTGGAGCTGAGGTTAAAAAGGTTCACATTGTCTCATTCTGAAACTCACAGTTGCGAAGGAGAGTTCTCACCATGGCAGGGGGAAGAAAAGGGGGCATTCAAATCCCCTCATGAATGTCAATTGACCCTGCTCTGAATGGAAGCAATGAGAGCACCATGAGCTTCACAGATGCAAGGAAGATTGTTTATATTCCCATGTTTGCATGGGTGTTCGATTCAGGATCTACCTTACAAAACTCCAACACGTTTTATTAAAAAAAAAACCCAGCCTGGTTTCATGAAGCGATTAAAGGTTATTTTTTTAATTGAGAGCTTCCCTCCCAGCAATATATCCTTTTCGATGTCTTTTGCTATCAAATTACGAATAAAGTTAGGGTTTCTGTAGACGGATCAGGAAGCTGCAGGAAAATGAGATGGTGCATTTTCTTTCTTGTAGATCTTGCCAGGATTTTTGTAGACATTTGCACAACTGCCAGCTTTGTGCATCGTGCTGTGTCTCTCACTAAAGTAGGTTGGACCGGAGGAATAAAAGGAGGGAGACACTTAGGCACAGAGGCAGGCCTTTCCAGCGCTCGCTCACAATATTTTGCTGCTCTGCCTGAGGCAGAGCAGTAAATAACACCTCCTGCCTTTACTCAAGTTTATATAGTACCCCAGACCAACCTAGTTATTTTACCACATGAGAAGAAGAAGAAGAGTTTGGATTTGATATCCCGCCTTTTACTCCCCTTAAGGAGTCTCAAAGCGGCTAACATTCTCCTTTCCCTTCCTCCCCCACAACAAACACTCTGTGAGGTGAGTGGGGCTGAGAGACTTCAAAGAAGTATGACTGGCCCAAGGTCACCCAGCAGCTGCATGTGGAGGAGCGGAGACGCGAACCCGGTTCCCCAGATTACGAGACTACCGCTCTTAACCACTACACCACACTGGCTCTCAAACAAACAAACAAACAAACAAACAAACAAACAAAACATTTTAACAGTTTTTTTTAAAAGAAGCATTGAAAAATTACAATAACACTAAGTTAAGCAATGAATAATTTGCTGCCATTTCATGACACCCTCAATCAGTTGCCCAAGGTGGCTGCCTCACTCTGTCTACTGCTTCTCCTCACGTTTCTGGAACAGTCTATCCATACGGTCCCTGTGCAATCTCTTCAGAGTTATGGTGAATCATCGCTGGGTGGTTCTTCTGAGGAGATGACATTTTTATGAACCAGTGTGCCTGCGACTGCTACCCACAATCCACTGCAATTGTGAAGGCTTTGAAAAAAGCAACTGTTTGGGCAAATTATGGCAATTGCCCAGTTTGTCATTGTGTGAATGTCTCCTAGCTGTGAGTCCAGCAGGATCCTGCCCGCCCCCTGCCATTAGGCGCTCCTGGAAGTGATTGGTGGAAATGGCCACGGTATGACTCAACCCATGGAAGTGGAGAGCTGAATCAATCTTCTGTGTAAGGACATGATAGCCTCCCCTCACCAAGAAAATGAAAGTCTGCATAAAAGCAAATCTCTCGTGCAGCTACTGACTCATAGAACTGGTGCCTCTCCCAGCTCTGAGGCTGTACTTGCTCTGGTATACTCCTGGGAGGAAATGGCGTTGGGGCTTTTGAGATTTCGAACCAGCACAGTGGTTACATGAAACAGGAGTTTGGTAGGCCTGGAGATCCCAAAGTGCTAACATCATAGGAGAGCTTCAGAACTCCGCCATGTGGCCTAACCACAGCTGATGCAACTGATACTCTAGGGTGTGCCAGAAGTTTTCTGGATGTACGTTCAGGACAGGAAAGCAATTAGGAAATGCAATTAAATTGCTTCTTTTCCATTTTTTAATTTTTTTAAAAAAAATTAATAGTTTCTAAACGGCAGCAGATGTAGGAACTGACCACAACCGGAACTGTGATTACATTTGCTATAAAAACAACTGATGCCACGAAGAAAGGAAATCAAGTCGCAAGTTCTTTAAAACAACTGAGGCACAAGTGAAATTTCAGACAGAAAATGAACAATTACTGCGTCGCTTTTCTTTTAGCTGCAGCGCGTTAAATTTTGCCAAATCTCTAATGCAGCTCGATTAACATATGATATGACAAGCTTGGGCTGCTCATTTCTCTTTGCAATCCAGACGATTTCATGCCGAAATATAGCACCTATCCTAATTGTTGTTTTCTGCAGTCACCGAGGTGAAAATGTGTGGTACTGGGTGGCTATGCAACATCTGAACATTCAGTCCTGAATATTGATTTAAAATAATTTTACCCTTCTCTTGAGTCAAAAAAATTCCCAGAGTAACTTGCAGATTATTATTATTAATAATAATAATAATAATAATAATAATAATAATAATAAAAAAGAAGACATGCCCTGCTCTTTGGCTTACAGTCTAAAAGACATGCCACAAAAAGAAAAAGAGATGGGGAAGCAAACTTGGGAACCAGTTATTAAAGTTATGGTCCTCTGACAGCTTGCGTGCCTACAGCCTGAGACTTCTCCTGTATGCAATTCGTCTCTGCTCTGCTCTTTTCATGCGCCCCCTCATTCCAGGAGACAGTGGGGCAGGGGAAGGTGGGGAATCTACTGATCCATTCCTCCCTCGCCTGAACTGTCTTCCTTTGTCACATCCTGCCTGCCTTCCTCTGCCTTGGACTGCCCTGACTCTCCCTCCTCCCCATGTGGGTGGCATGACATCCCATAAATCATTGGTCCCCTCTCCTGGGGGACCCCTGCATCAGCCACACACGCTTTGGAGCCCTGCCAGTCCCTGGCACTAACAACGGCAACAACAACAACAAAATGACTGACTTTAAGATACAGTGGTACCTTTAGGTTACAGACTCCGCTAACCCAGAAATGTACCTCGGGTTAAGAACTTTGCTTCAGGATGAGAACAGAAATCGCGCGGTGGTGGTGCAGCGGCAGCAGGAGGCCCCATTAGCTAAAGTGGTGCTTCAGGTTAAGAACAGTTTCAGGTTAAGAACAGACCTCTGGAACAAATTAAGTTCTTAACCCGAGGTACCACTGTACAGAGATACTGTCCTTTCAGCATCACGTGGGCCTAGGACCCACGTACCTATGGGACCGCCTCTCCTGGTATGCCCCGCAGAGGACCTTAAGGTCCACAAATGACAACATTTTGGAGGTCCCAAGTCACAAAGTGGTTAGATTGGTCTCAACTAGGGCCAGGGCCTTTTCAGTACTGGCCCCAACTTGGTGGAACACTCTGTCACAAGAGACTAGGGCCCTGAGGGACTTGACATCTTTCCACAGGGCCTGCAAGACAGAGCTGTTCCGCCTGGCCTTTGGTTTGGACTCAGTCTGACCCTTATGTTTTTCCTCCCCTTACGGTTCTGATCCATGGGCTACTTTTAAAACGAGGCTGCATTTTAAATTGCATTTTAACCTGTATTTTAAATTGGTCCCCCCCCCCCTATTATGTTTTTACTGTAATTTGACTGGTGTTAGCCGCCCTGTGCCCTGCTCTGGCTGGGGAGGGTGGGGTATAAATAAAATTAATTAATCATCATCATCATCTTTGCAATTCCAGAGGTATGGCACAAATGTCCCCTGCCCGATATGGCAAAACTATGTTCATGTCGGAATGTTTATTGGCTCGGCTCGGCTCCTGAAACATGTAACCAGGTCAGCATTTAAGGTTCTTTGGTGATAATGCAGGGCTGGTACACACTGAAGCGTATGTAACCTGAAGCGTATGTAACTCGAGGTACCACTGTATCCGGAATGCTTCAGTCGCTAGCAGCTTCTGCAAAATGTCTGGGACGTATCGCAGCCCATGCTGGCAGTGTCGCTTTTGCTGATTCTCCCCAGAATTAGCTCAAAAACTTTGCGATTTTGCAAAAAAAAAAAAGCTCAACAATTTAGGGCAAAACTAAAAACCAGCAACAACAAGCAACTTTGCCAAAAAAGAGCTTTAAAAAAAGCGCCCCCCCCCCGTACTCAACTAAGGGTGGAAATCTGTGTGATGGGGCAGACTCCCTGTTTCAGATCTGCCCTCTTAATCCATGGGCGTTGGAGGAAGGGGTGGTGGGGGGGGGGCACAGCCATTGAGCATGACCCCAATCTCTCCTTACAAGCAACTTTGATTGCATCCTCATGATCATATGAAAGGGGCTTCTGGCTTAGAGATAAGCTGCGGCTTTATTTATTGGCATTCTATTATCGACTAGGCGTTTTCAATTGCTTTTGTGTGTGTGTGGGGTGTGTGTGTGTCATTTTTTGCTTTGAGAAATCATATGAAACGAAAAGCAGACTAAGCATTTTCAAATTAATAAAATTTGACCCCAAAGGACTCAGAACACACGCTTGAACATTACAAAAGCTATTCGTTCATCTCTGTAGAAGCAAAGTTCTGCCTAACGCACACATCTTTGAGAGCCCTTCCATATCACCAAATTGTTTGCTGCGAAAGTTGCTGCTATGATGTGCAAGGACACAGGCAGGCAGCCGAGCTCTTTTCTTCTCCGGGAAAATCCACGAGAGATCTCACATGTAAATAAATTGTTAGATTAGACAAAATGTCCCAGACAGATGGATGGTACACAAGCAATTAACTGACCAAAGAAAGCCCTCGTAATATTGTTGTGCTTAGCTAACTGCACTCCAGCATAATTAAGACATAATTAGAGTTGTTTGGAAAAGTAGAGATGGTTGGAAAATATCAGGATGAGGGCTGATCAAGTGTTTAGCAACAGGCTTTTTATCTAGATAACAAGACAAGGGAGCCATCTAGTGGCTACAGTAAGACACTCAAGAAATAACACAACTAATAAGCTAATAAATATTATCATTTCTGCTGGGAATGTCAACTGGTGCAAGATTTTTGGAATTAAATTTTGACAGAAATGGTAAACATTACCAAAGAAACCCTTGTTTGCCCTCCAAAATTAATGTTACTGAATTTTTTTGATGATACCCATCTTCTTTGGTGATCACTCGTAGTCGAGTAAGATTGTCTTCCATGAACACGGTCTTAACAACCAACTAAGTTAGTTCTTGGTATGAGCTTTCATGTGCATGCACACTTCTTCAGAAATTATCTGAAGAAGTGTGCATGCACACGAAAGCTCATACCAAGAACTAACTTAGTTGGTCTTTAAGGTGCTACTGGAAGGAATTTTTTTTGTTTTGACTATGGCAGACCAACACGGCTACCTATCTGTAACGGTCTTAACAGTGAGTCCGTAAATGATTGTGGAGGCCAATTCTGGATCCACACATCCTTCCACAGTGGGGACATAGGTTTCCAGGTGGGAGTTGATCATGGTGAGGGTTTGCCAAACGTGCCTTCCTCTTAGCATGTTTCTCCCTTGCGCCCTGGGTTCAAGTGTCTTCAAAGCCCATGAAACCTTTGGTAAAGGCTGTTCTCCAGTTGGAGCACTCACAGACCAGTGTTTCCCAGTTGTCAGTGTTTATGCTACATTTTAAAAGATTTGCCTTGAGAGAGTCTATAAACCTCTTTTGTTGACCACCAGCATTACGCTTTCCATTTCTAAGTTCAGAATAGAGTTGTTGCTTTGGCAGACAATAATCAGGCATCCGCACAACATGAACCAGTCCAACAAAGTTGATGTGGAAGAATCATTGCTTTGACACTGATATATTGTTAAAATAATTGGTCTTATACATCTACCCTGAAGAAAAGTGGCTGACCATTTTGGTTTGATACAGATCCAGTGCTTTTTTTCTGGGGGTACGCATACCCCTAAACATTTTGTGAATCTAGGTTTGGCCTCATTGAGGGGCAGTATTTCAATATGAGTAGGAAAATGAGAGTACCCCTAAACATTTTTTTAAAAGAAAAAAAAGCACTTTACAGATCTATAGAGACTATGGAGCTGAAAGATTTTTGCAGGACTGGGATTGTAAAAGGGTAAAATAAGTGAAAAAGAAAGAAAAGGAAAATATTATTAAGAACTCTCCTGTCCCCTGCCATCAGGCAAGATTCTGGCCTCTCAGGAATATAATGAACTGAGAAGCCAGGAAACCTTCAGTCCAGTGGCTTGATTTAAGAACAGCACGGCCCCCTAGAGATTTCAGGCGCCAATTCTCAGCTGACTTCCCTATATATAAGCTTGTCAACTGAGAAGGTAGTAGGCGCTAGAGCTGAATGAATCTGTCAATTTTGGCTTCTCATTTTTTCTCATTTTCCCAGTCTTATGCTCAGTTCTCCACATTCCCACCTCAGTCGGTGGTTTATTATTATTGTTTCAAAAGAAGACCTCACAAAGATTCCTCAGCTTTGTAGTGCGTATGCCTCCTAATATACACAGTTTTGCAAGGACTTCCCCCTAATATAATGCATTCTTGTACGTTATTTTCACTAATATATGTGTTTTTATGCCCATTTTGTGCCCATTTTTGTACACATTATTTGCTTGGAGAACTGCGCCACAAAGGTCCCATCTGCACTATCTGTTTAAAGCAGGATCATACCACTTTGAACAGTCAAGGCTTTCCCCCAAATAATCCCAAGGCTTATAGTTTGTTAGGGATGCTGAGATTAGTCAGTAGACCGCAATTCTAACAGAGCTACAATTTCCAGAGTAGTTTGGTCCCAGTTCTCTGGGAAAATGTACAAAAATGCATATACTTGGATATACTCATGCATGGAAATACATTTAGCAGTGAAGAGAGCAACCCCCCCACCTGATATTAGGGGGAATCGCCTTGCCAAAATGCTGATGAATTCTCACGAGGACTTTTAAAAAAGAATAATCTCAAACAGATGTGGAGAAGTAGAGGTCTGAATATAAGGAAATGAGAGAAATCAAAATGTACATATTTGCCAATCCCTTCTGTGAAACAGCCTTCCCCACCACATACAGTGGTACCTCAGGTTATAGATGTTTCAGGTTACAGATGCTTCAGGTTACAGACTCCGCTAACCCAGAAATAGTACCTCGGGTTAAGAACTTTGCTTCAGGATGAGAACAGAAATCGTGCGGTGTGGCAGCAGCGGGAGGCCCCATTAGCTAAAGTGGTACCTCAGGTTAAGAACAGTTTCAGGTTAAGAATGGACCTCTAAAACAAATTAAGTTCTTAACCCGAGGTATCACTGTACCAGAGACAGAAAGAGGGACAGTGCACACGTACAGTTTTATTTTCCCCTCAATGGATCAGGTGAAAGTCGGGTCCAGTAGAGTTAATCTGAGTGACGGAAAGCACACAGAGCTGACAGAGAAAGCGGGAAACAACATCACTCTTCCAACTTCCTAGTTTAGCTTTCCAGGGGAGAAAAAGGGGTAGCCAACTTCACCAGCCCATGACCAAGGAAGTATTAAATTGGTTTAAATTGCTCTTTTCCAGAAGAAAAGAACACATCTATGCAATGGAGTGGCACTTCAGATCTTGACAACACATCTACAGGACTCTGACTGTACCTAAAAGGGAAATCTGGACATCATAACCATAACTTTTCAAAAAACAAGGCTATATACAAACCCAGGGCTACCATATTTCAGAGAGTGAAAATCTGGATAGAAAAGTGATTGAGGATTTCCCCAGACATTTCCGCCCGGACACAGTTCCCGATGGCTGAATCCCGGGCATGTCCAGGAAATTCAGGACGTATGTCAACCCTAACAAACCCATATGCTTACCCATATGTTTCCCCCTGTTTTATTGTCTTTAAAGATTTTTTTTTTAAAAAAAACCAAACCCATAAAAATAATGTGGAAAAATAAATTGCTCAGTTGGAGGCACTTTTTATTGGTTGCATGGATAAGGGATGCATTCTGAAGGAAAGAAATGTATCTGGAGATATGGGCTAGGAAAAGAGGCTTGATTAAAAATGAATTAGCTATAACATTGTGAGACGCAGAAGAGCACGGCCAAGTCTCATGTTTTATTGAGCAAGGCTTTACTGTCCTGTGTTTCTGTTAACATGGGGTTTTATTTGCGAAAGTGAAACCCATACGAAGCAATTCAGCCAGTGTGCTGATTCTTATGGGAGGGTAGAATTTGAGGGAGGAAAGTGACAGCATCCTATTTCTCCTTCCAGTCTTAGAAGCATAGAATCATAAAAGTGTAGGGTTGAAAGTGACCCCAAGCGTGGTCAAATCTGAGTAACTGCAGACCCTCCAAGTGTCCAAGAGGAGGGCAACCAAAATGGTCAAAGGCCTGGAAACGATGCCTTATGAGGAACGGCTAAGGGAGCTGGGCATGTTTAGCCTGGAGAAGAGGAGGTTAAGGGGTGATATGATAGCCATGTTCAAATATATAAAAGGATGTCACAAAGAGGAGGGGAAAAGGTTGTTTTCTGCTGCTCCAGAGAAGCGGACACGGAGCAATGGATCCAAACTACAAGAAAGAAGATTCCACCTAAACATTAGGAAGAACTTCCTGACAGTAAGAGCTGTTTGACAGTGGAATTTGCTGCCAAGGAGTCTGGTGGAGTCTCCTTCTTTGGAGGTCTTTAAGCAGAGGCTTGACAACCATATGTCAGGAGTGCTCTGATGGTGTTTCCTGCTTGGCAGGGGGTTGGACTCGATGGCCCTTGTGGTCTCTTCCAACTCTATGATTCTATGATTCTATGTCCCTATTTTCTATGGACAGTCCTGGATTTACAGAAGCTGTCCTGGTTTCTCATTTGAATGTCCTTCTTTTCCTTAGGACGTCCCTATTTTCATCGGAGAAATGTTGGAGGGTATGGAGTTATGCGACCCCCGAGTCAAGGAGATAAGTAACTATGCAACCTTTAGAAGACATCTGAAGGCAGTCCTGTACAGGGAAGTTCTTTAGTATTTAAAGTTCTATGATATTTTTATATATGTTGGAAGCAGCCCAGAGTGGCTGGGGCAACACAGTCAGATGGGCGGGGTATAAATTGTCGGAATCTCCACTTGGCCAAAAAGGACCAAAAATGTCGGAATCTCCACTCGGCCAAGCTGATAAAGCTCCATTTTCCAGCCAAGCCTTCGGAACCGCCTCCCGACGAATAATTAACGACCTGAGCCTTTGATGAGGCTCCAAAGCACCTTCCTGCGTTCAGCAGAGTTTCCAGCACAGGAAAAAGACAAGAGGTTTGGGCTACATTGTTATGCTTTATTTCTAAACTACGCAGACAGTAAAGACATCCTCTCTCTATGAAAGCAGAGAGCAACTGAACAAAGGAACAACGGAACAGAGGAAACAGGAAACCACTAACGTCACATCCCGTCTCCTTTCCCGTGAGACTTCCAACAGCCTGGAAGGTCTCTGGAATGTAAACAGAGTCCTGTGACTCCAAGCAGCTGCACAGTGATAAGAACAGAAACTAACATCACTAATGAAATTATTATTATGCAATAAGACGTCCCTATTTTCATTGGAGAAATGTTGGAGAGTATGTAACTGTAGTTCATTCTTTTATTTGGGTTTGGGGAGTCGGGCAGTTCAGGACCTCCATACACACTGCCTGGGCTTGTGCCCCAGAGAGGTCACTTAGGTGCTGTTAACACAGCAGTTTGTCTTCATCTATTGTCTCTCGAGACAGACAGATGCCAACAATATTTATATCCAAAGGAACTGTAATTAGATCAGCACACCTGTGACCAAATACATTTTCCTATTAGAACAACAACAAGAAGAAGACAGCATGAACCAGTTCTAACCAATCACGAGAATCGCATGGTACAGTCATCACAGGACCATACCACTTTGGAATGCTGGGGAGGCATCACGTGGCTGAATGCTTCTCCATTTGAAAAGGCTCTGCAGGTGGAAAGATCGCTTGCCAAGGTTGGAGTTTGCTCCTAGTAACATCACTGACATCATGTTAGCTCTCCAGCTTCATGGGAAATCAGCTTTAACAGTTATTTCGGGTGGAAATTCTCTCTACTGCTGGTTGTGCAACTGGAAGGGTGGAAAGCACTGTGGGATTTGTGCTGCACTGCTGTTGCTAAATCCCATTTGGACTGTGCTACCAGTCGTGATTCTGCTATTTAGAGTAACGTGATCAGCATAATGGTACTGGGAAGAGAAGAGAAGACTCAGTAGTTAAAGGGGGAGCAGGATTTTTCTCCCTTGTGGGCAGATGAGATGGCTGCCATCATGAGCTGGTCTTGGCTCAGTTGCAGGTAATTCCTAGTCACAAACAGTCTTAATCCATATCGGACAGATGCTCCTCTGATCTCTTAAAGCTACCTGGACCATAGCTTTGATTGGTAGATGACAGTCACCATCCTGCTTTAAATATCTATAATCCAAGATGAAAGGCAGTACAACTTCCAAAACAAAACCTGATAAGCATTGGCTTTCTCCCTCCATTAGATGGCAATGATAATCTCATTGAAAGAGTCCACCTGGAGATTTGCTCAATTAAAGACATATAAGAATTCAAATCCCATTCTTGCACAGGACCTGGCATTGTACTATTGGAAAGCTCAAGGTCCAAGGTATCTCCAGAGCAGTTAAGATTTTGCACCAGTCTGTTGGGTCTAACTTCCAAGTAATGCTTTTCACGTGTTTTTTTTTTTTTGGAGCTGTATAGAGGAATACCACAGTAGGAGCAAAAATGTGTGCTTGGATATTGAAGATATTTCACGTTACTTATTGTTTTGCACTTCATGTACTGAACCAAGGGACAATCTGATCGGCTATTCTTGTACAGTATACTTGGGTAAGATGCCACAAGATACCACAATAGAATAGTTAATAGATAAAAGATGGTACATTACTGATAAGGTGGCACTGTTTGCCACAGCAGCTAGTAAACTACATGCAAGGTTTTTGTTTTTTTAAAGAAAAACCTTTTAATGGTATTTAATGAATTGATATATTGGTGCACTGATGCACTGCAGATATGGGTTTTAATTATGATGGATCTTACAGATATGGTAAAGGCCCATTATATTCTGCTAATGGCTAAAGAGATTATGTATGAACGAGATGTGAGGTTTTTTTCTTTTTCTCCTTTCAAAGGCCTTTGGTTATGTGCAATAAAGTTTATTAATTCTTCCCTATGCATGGCTAAAAATTAAACCTATTGAACAACCGAGTTACTGGTTTTCTCCCAGCAGAGGGTGCTTTTTCTTTTTCTTTTTCTTTCTCTTTCCCGACAGCGTATAAGTCATTGGAAAGCCGAAAGCCCCGGTTTGAAATAAATAAGTAAACCTGTAGCAGCAAACGTGATATATTGCAGCAATAAATTATGAGCGGCTTTAAACAAAAATGAAAGGAGAGAGAAAAATGTCAAAGCACTCTTATATGAAAACAGTTCTTAAAGAGGAGCCAAAACCTCACAGCAGGGGTGAGTCATGTGATACCTTGCTTTTGGTTTTGTAGTCCATCACTCTTTTGATTTACTTGCGCCATGACCTCAGCTCTTGTTCCCTTATTGGACGTTGCCCTTCGTAGGGTCTCTGGTGTTGTAGCACTTACACAACGAAACACAAACAAGCCTGCCAAGTCCTCGCTTTGGCTCAGCTTCTCCTTCTCTTACAATGGAAAAAAAGGGGAAATTTCCCACTCATATGGTCCCAAGAGTGGACCTCCTCCTTCTCACTCAAGAACTGAGCTGAATTCTTCCCTGCGTGTCAATCACCTTACAAAAACGGACAATTGCAAGCCATTTACCCCCCACCCCACCCCTTTAAGGGTTCTGAGGAAGGTTTAGGTCTACCAGACAGGAGCGAGCCAGCAGTAAATCGCACCGAACAAATCTGAGTTAACTCTTTATGAGTAAAAACAGGATGTGCACAGGAGCGTCAGGCCTGCTGAGCAGAGAGACTCATCTCCAACAGGTCTTGCTTCCATGAAGCAGTTGCTGAGACCAAAGGTCCCCGTCTCCCCACAGTGGCCTAAGTACCTTCCTCTTCAGGGTTTCCCCTCAAGCAATCTGAGACTGTGCCTGTAGGAAGCTAACTTCTCCTCCACCCTCTTTATGCCTCCCCTGGACCTGGGAGACCAGCAGGGAGGGGAGCTTGTCACAGGATGATGATGATGATAACAATGATACAAATTTATTATTGATACCCCGCCCATCTTTCTGGGTTTCCCCAGCCACTCTGGGCGGCTCCCAACAGAATACCGTATTTTTCACTCTATAAGACGCACCAGACCACAAGACGCACCTAGTTTTTGGAGGAGGAAAACAAGAAAACAAATATTCTGAATCTCAGAAGCCAGAACAGCAAGAGGGATCACTGCGCAGTGAAAGCAGCAATCCCTCTTGCTGTTCTGGCTTCTGGGATAGCTGCGCAGCCTCCATTCACCCCATAAGATGCACACACATTTTCCCTTACTTTTTAGGAGGGAAAAGTGAGTCTTATAGAGCAAAAAATACAGTATTAAAAACACAATAAAACATCTTATATTAAAAACTTCCCTAAACAGGACTGCCTTGAGATGTCTTCTAAAAGTCAGATAGTTGTTTATTTCATTGACATCTGATGGGAGGGTGTTCCACAGGGCGGGCGCCACCACCGAGAAGGCTGTCTGCCTGGTTTCCTGTAGCCTCACTTCTCGCAATGAGGGAACTGCCAGAAGGCCCTCAGCACTGGACCTCAGTGTCTGGGCTGAACGATGGGGGTGGAGAATGTTAGAAGAATGTTGGAATGAAGTTACATGGCTTTAGTAGAAATGCTATAAGGAATTAAGTATAAATAGATTAATAGAATATTAAAGGGGAAAAAAGGTTAGAATGTGTTAAGATAATTATAGGATAGAAAACAGAGGAAGATGGAAAGGAATTGCTGAAACAATTAATAGAAGTGGAATACAAAAAGGAAGGTGTGAGGAGGTCGTTGAAATAAGTGAATGAAAGATAAGATATTGAAATTGTTTGATGTGTTTTAAACTGTTCTTGTTTGGTTTTGTTACTTTAATTTGTTAGTGTTATGTAGTGTTTTTGTATTGTATTGTATTGTTCCCCCCTTTTTTGTTCTTTTTTTGTAGTGTTTAAATTGTTGGAAAAGTAATAAATATTTTTTTTTTAAAAAAAAGAACGATGGGGTGGAGACGCTCCTTCAGGTATACTGGGCTGGGCCACCTGTGCCTCTTCACCAGCCAGACTCATCTCTGCCTCAGCTTCTGCCTCTGATTCTGGACTTCTCTTTGCCACAGACTCGCCCCACTCACTAAAACCCTGTTCCCTCTTCAGCTTCCAACACCTCCTCTTCCCAATCCTCTGCCTCTTCTCCCTCTGACCCCTCATTGTCACCCCACCACCACTCTGAGTCTTCTGCCCTTGGGGGTTCCCCAGCTGGTTCCACCCACCATTCCTCTGTGTCCAACCAGTCTGTGACATCGCCCTTGTCATGTAGGGATGGAGTACTTGTGGCTTTCGAGATGCTGTTGGACTCCAACTCCCATCAACGTCTGGCCAATGTGGTCAGTGACCAGGCATGATGGGAACTGTAGTGTGGTGGCTACTGGTACCTCACCCCTGTATTAAAGATACAGGGGTAGCTGTTCTTTGCTACATCCGGTCACCTTAACATGGGTTTCAGCAAAATCTGTCTTTGCATACGACAACATATACATACAGTGGTACCTCGCAAGACGAATGACTCGCAAGACGGAAAACTCGCAAGATGAAAGGGTTTTTGGTTTTTTGAGTTGCTTCGCAAGACGATTTTCCCTATGGGCTTGCTTCGCAAGACGGAAACGTCTTGCAAGTTTGTTTCCTTTTTCTTAAAACCGTTAATACAGTTGCGACTTGACTTCGAGGAGCAACTCATAGCACGCGGTGTGGTAGCCTTTTTTGAGGTTTTTGAAGACTTTGGTGATTTTTGAAGCTTTTCCAAAACTTTTCCGAAACCGTGCTTCGCAAGACGAAAAAATCGCAAGAAGAAAAAACTTGCGGAACGAATTAATTTCGTCTTGCGAGGCACCACTGTGTGTGTATATATATATATATATATATATATATATATATATATATATATTATTACACTTTTCTGTTTTACAATTTAGAATATTCATTTAAACAACCTTAAAATATCAACGACTTTCCTTTTTCTCTTTCCATGGTTCATTTTGCATAGCATAACATAAATCCCTGCATATTTTGTATAAGCTATACCATTCAGTATTCCATTATTACATCCATCAAAACATATTTACACTGTTGAATTTATCTGAATGCTGACAACGTTTTCAATGGTACACAATCCCCCCCCCCATATATTCAATAAACATTTTCACCATCTTCTTTAAATGAATGTTCTTCTTGTTCTCTTATTCTATAAGCTGGATCTGCAAGCTGCGCATATTCCATCAGTTTAAGTTGCCATTCTTCTTTGGTTGGGACCACGCTCGTTCTCCATTTTTGGGCTAACAAAACACGGGCTGCCGTAGTGGCATACATAAATAACCTTTTTTTTTTGACACCTGGGAATTTCCATCTGAATTATCCTCAAATAAAGGGACTCTGGTTTTTTTTGGAAAGGTGCTTTTAAACATTTTTTTTAATTCATTATAAATTATTTCCCAATACTCTTTTACTTTTTTACACAGTCCCTCCTCTGTTGTAGGCAGAGTGAGCCTGTTGTTGTCAGTTTTGTATCCTGCAGAAGTGAATGGCAAACAGTTGCAGTACAAAGATGTTTAAGATGACCTCCCCCCCCCCCAGAAAAAAACCCCAGAGGCCTTCCTTTTAGGTATAACAAACTCTGATATCCTCAAGGAGGTACTTAATCTTTTCCTATAGGCAACAACAGTAGCAAGAATAATTTATGCACAAAGGTGGAAAGATCAAAAAATTCCGACTAAGAAGGAATGGCAAAACGGACAAAATGCGTAGAACTGGCAAGTATGGCAAAATAAAAAATGGGGGGGGGGTCAAAAGGAAGCAAGGAAGCATTGCTAAGGGAGGAGTGGAAACCATTTATGGATTATCTGAAGAAGTATAATAGTCTGATAAATGTACGAGTAGGATTAGAAAAGTGAGCAGCAGTAATAAACAATTAGGATACTAAATTGAAAGAAGAGGGAAAGAAAATACAGTAGGATATGCAGTGGGACAAGGAGGAATTGGGAAACTGGGAAGGGATGGGGTGGGGAGTTAAAAAACACTAGAACGATGAAGGTAAGTAGAAAATGTATGTATTAAAACTGTGGGAAACTCTGTAGGAGCGTCTCCACCCCCATCGTTCTACCCAGACACTGAGGTCCAGCGCTGAGGGCCTTCTGGCGGTTCCCTCACTGCGAGAAGCCAAGTTACAGGGAACCAGGCAGAGGGCCTTCTCGGTAGTGGCACCCGCCCTGTGGAACGCCCTCCCACCAGATGTCAAAGAGAACAACAACTACCAGACTTTTAGAAGACATCTGAAGGCAGCCCTGTTTAGGGAAGCTTTTAATGTTTGATGCATTACGGTATTTTAATATTTTGTTGGAAGCCAGTAAACAGCTGTGGCACAGTTCTACAACTGTCTCAATCCTATACACACCCTTAACAGGGTTTACTTCTGAGTAGGCATGCATAGGATTGCACAGGATGTAAGAAACATATGTAAGAAACCCAACACAACAGGGCAGCCTAGGATCCAAGTTTTTCACCTGACAGCCCAGATTTTAGCTAGGCAGCTGCAGTAAAAATGTCTGAGGCTGGCATATGGGTAGTTTATTTGGCATTCATTCAAGGGAAGAACGTTTTCTTTGATCTAAGAGAGAAAAAATATGACATGCACACACCTGGCTAGCTTTTATTGCATAAACAGACCTATTTAGCTTCCCAGATCCCCGTGTTTCATCATAATCCTTCTCCACGATTCCAGCGTGTATGTTTTTAAACACATTTTCCAGTTTCATGCGATTAAAAGCAGAGTCTTATTTCTACCCCGGACACAGCATGGTCATAAATGGCAACTGAAGGGTAGAGTGTAGGTGTGAAAAGCAGTTCATTTTCAGAACATTTGTATCCTGCTTTTCTCACAGGGGCTCGAAGTAGCTCGTGACAAATGACACTTCATAATGCCCATAAATTGTGAATCGATACTCCATTTTCAAAGTATGGAGCTACCAGCTGTTGCTGCAGAAACTCTAATTCTCTCGCCCGCCCAGATTCTGTCAATTTCTTGGTGCACGTTTCTTGATCCTGAGCACAAAATCCAACCCCTGCTTGTCCTTTCATTGCATAGGAATAAACAAGAAAACTTGATTTGCTTTCCAGTTCTGCTCCTAAAATCAATTATCCCAGGTGGCTGCCTGCAGTGTGGGTTGCCCTGACGCAATACCTGGTCAGATCCTTAAGATACTCTGAGACTGTCACTATGTTTGAGTGGGATTCAGTCACGTACTGGCCAAATCAGCCTGTGCAATTAAAGCTGATTTATCTTGTGCAACAAACCCACTCCCCTCCCCAAAGCAGATTATTATTATTATTATTTATGATAAGGAACGTGATGGGAAAATGCACAAGAACGTGTGGGTTGAAATTTGCTTGAAGTGCAAGGAAAGCCAATCAGAGCAAATGCTCAATAAATCACACACTCTTTGTGCGTACAAATCAGGATTCATGTGAAAAAAGATTTAGAAATATGGTCAAATTTGAAGCTTTCATTGCCGGGCCGTATCGCTGCTATAAAAATGAATGTATTGCCTAGAATGTTGTTTTTGTTTCAGGCATTGCAAATTGTGGACAAGGTGGACTGTTTCAAGAAGTGGCAGAGAGATATTTCAAGATTTGTCTGGCAGCACAAGAAGCCTAGAATAAAATTTAAAATATTAACAGATGCAAAGGAAAGAGGTGGATTTGCCCTGCCAGACTTTAAACTTTATTATGAATCAGCAGCTTTTTGCTGGTTGAAAGAATGGCTACTTCTTGAAAACACAGACATTTTGGATTTGGAAGGTTTTAACAATGTATTTGGATGGCATGCATATTTGTGGTATGATAAGTTCAAAGCGCATAAAGGATTTAAAAACCATATTGTTAGAAAAGCATTGTTTAATGTTTGGATAAGATATAAGGATTTATTGGAAAATAAAACCCCAAGGTGGCTGTCACCGATGGAAGTGAAAGCTCAGAAAAAAGCTCAATATGGAGGTTAAATGGCCGAAATATTGGGAAATTTTGGAACAAGATGGAGATAGACTAAAACTGCAGAGTTTTGAGAAACTAAAGAACAAAGTGTGAGACTGGCTTCATTATTATCAGATAATGGAGGCATATAATTTGGACAAGAAAATTGGCTTCCAGGTGGAAAAATCAAAATTAGAAACAGAACTGTTAGATCCCAAAACTAAGACTTTGTCAAGGATGTATAACTTGCTGTTGAAATGGAATACTCAGGACGAAACGGTGAAATCTGTTATGATTAAATGGGCACAAGATGTTGGACATAATATTATGTTTGCTGACTGGGAACAGTTATGGACCACAGGTATGAAGTTTACGGCATGTAATGCCTTAAGAGAGAATATTATGAAAATGATATACAGGTGGTACATGACCCCAGTCAAGCTAGCAAAAATCTACCACTTGCCCGATAATAAATGTTGGAAATGTAAAGAAACTGAAGGTACATTCTTTCACCTTTGGTGGACGTGCCCAAGGATTAAGGCTTTCTAGGAGACGATATATAATGAATTGAAAAAGGTATTTAAATATACCTTCTTGAAGAAACCAGAGGCCTTTCTCCTGGGCATAGTTGACCAATCGGTGTTAAAGAAGGATAGAACTTTCTTTATGTACGCTACAACAGCAGCAAGAATACTTATTGCAAAGTATTGGAAGACACAAGATTTACCCACTCTGGAAGAATGCCAGATGAAGGTGATGGACTACATGGAGTTGGCGGAAATGACTGGTAGAATCCGAGACCAGGGAGAAGAGTCAGTGGAAGAAGACTGGAAGAAATTTAAAGACTATTTACAGAGATACTGTAAAATTAATGAATGTTAGAATGATGTTGGATTGGAATTAAGTGGTTTCTAGCAAATGGTATAAAAGAATATGAAAAAATGGTTTTTTATAAGTAAAAATTTAATGTTATAATAATTTAAGATTTAAGATCTGGCTAGAATAAAGAGGGAAAGAAATTGCTGAGCTAATAAATTGAACTGGAATACAAAAAAGGGAGGTACGAGGAGGTCCTGGAAACAAGTAAATGAAAAATAATATGATGAAAGGATTGATTGTTTTTAACTATTTCTTTTGTATTTTTTCTTTTTTCTTTTTCTATTTTGTAATGTAAAAACTTTAATAAAATTTTCATAAAAAAACAAAAACAAATCAGGATTCATGCTCAGCTCTCCAGAAGTTACCTGAGACTTGAGAATGCATCTCCATGGGAGCTAAGATGGCCCACGAAGAGGAGATCTATCTTTTGCTTGTTTTCTTTAAAAAATAATTATTTATGGATACATGGATGGGTTAGTATTTATTACTTACTGACTGACTGACTGATGTATCTTGTTGTTTTATTTTTCATTGTGCTTTGTGCTGGACTTTTCCTGGAGGAAGGGTGATTTGTAAATGCAACACACACACACACACACACACACACACACACACACACAATCTTGGGGCAAATATTTGAAAATGCCTGTGGAAGCTGTAGATCTGGTTCCTTGGCAGGCATTCAGTGGCTTTTAAGCCTCCTGTATTTCTCAATCCAAAGCACTGGAATGTGGCCAGACGATAATACTCCTTGGGTATCGCTCACACGAAAATGCCTGTCGCTTCTATGACAACAGATGGCATTGTCGTTTCCTAAGACCAGGCAGTGCAATGGATGCTCAGCTGTGTAACACTGTGCTAATGGAACAGCAAACGTTGCGGACTGGGGGACAAGCAATACTTCATGTACTTTGGTCTGCACTTCACTTTTATTCCTCTCTGCTTATTTCTAATATACGGCATATGCTTCAACATGTTAAATAACTTTCTTTCTGATAATGATTTAGTAAAGCCTTCAGCACTGTTTGCAGGACCACCAATAATAGGGTTGCCCCATATATATATTGTTGTTTAGTCGTTTAGTCGTGTCCGACTCTTCGTGACCCCATGGACCAGAGCACTTCAGGCACTCCTGTCTTCCACTGCCTCCCGCTTTAGTCAAACTCATGCTGGTAGCTTCGAGAACACTGTCCAACCATCTCGTCCTCTGTCGTCCCCTTCTCCTTGTGCCCTCCATCTTTCCCAACATCAGGGTCTTTTCCAGGGAGTCTTCTCTTCTCATGAGGTGGCCAAAGTATTGGAGCCTCAGCTTCAGGATCTGTCCTTCCAGTGAGCACTCAGGGCTGATTTCCTTAAGAATGGAGAGGTTTGATCTTCTTGCAGTCCATGGGACTCTCAAGAGTCTCCTCCAGCACCATAATTCAAAAGCATAAATTCTTCGGCAATCAGCCTTCTTTATGGTCCATATATATATATATATATATATATATATATATATATATATATATAAATTAAGATCTGGACACAAAAGTTGTTGAGATTATTTTGGGGCAAAGTTGTTGATTTCTGCCAGGGCACTGCTTATGGGGGCTGAATACTGATTATATCTGGAAAATTCTGGAAGCAATATCTCACATTGATTTGGATTTTCATCATCTTTTGATTCCCTGGTCTTCAAGCAGTACCTTTCATAACTACAAAATGGGCATATGATGACTGATGTATGTATAAGTATTCGGAGTCTTGGTCAAATGGCGCATTTTGCCCAATGGTAGGCTGCTCCTGACAGGCCAGATGAAATATCTATGTTGAAATATCTATGTTGAGTCATCTGAATCACACAAACTGAAACACCCCCCCCCAACCCTGGTCATTGCAAAGCAGAAATAATTTCACTCGTGTGATCTGTTTTTGAATAGGACCACTTGCAAGCAAATAGCCTTTGAAAGTTTCATTTCCGTTAAAATTTTGTCACTGACAGGCTTCCGAAACAAAAAGAAGAGGAGAGAGGGAGATGTTCAAGGGATGAAGAAAAGTGATTGAGCTTTGTCCGAGACGCCAGTGAGGAGTTATTTAACTTGGAGGGAATTTGGAGACCCAAGCTGAACTATAGCTGTAATTGGCTTTAAAGTGTATCCTCCATGAAATTGTCTCCTTTTCGGAAATCTTATTTGTTCTGGTTAGAGTGCAGCAGAGAGCTCTTTTCTACAGAAGAAAAGGGAGCCGAGAGCAGAGAGATGAACCGAACCTTTCCCCCTTTTCCTTTTTACAACTCCTGCCCCCTCTGACGCTGACAGCAGAAAGAAGGCTAGGCATGAAAAGAGATTTTTCGAGCAAAAGCCGTTCCGTTCCACAGGCCAGTCTGAAATCTGAAAGTATGGCTTTATTGTGAGAGGCAGTTTTGTGGAGGAGTGCTCCTAAGCCATTTAAAATAAAAAAGAATGCAGTGACAGTATGAATATTTGTTTTTTTTAAAAAACAGAACAATCCCTTTAATGATAATCCACTATCTTTAGTTCATACACCCTCAAAACAAGCAAGGGACAGCTGTGTGTATATGTGCGTGTGCACGCACATAGACAAAAAACAGAACCAGCTGCTCAACATAATGTGTGTTGCTATGACACTTCCCTCTACATGTAGCAGAGTCAAGAAATGTTGGCTCCTGGGAGTAAATCCATGATGTGAGAAGAACCATAGTTCAATGGTAGCACACCTGCTTTCATTTCATTTCCATTTTAATTTTTATAGCGCCTTTCTATGTTACAATACACAAGACGGTTGAGAAAGCAACAAAACAGCAAAAATCATAATATTCATAATAATTTTATTATTTATACCCTGCCCATCTGACTAGGTTTCCCCAGCTGCTCTGGGCGGCTCCCAACAGAATATTAAAAACATGATAAAACATAAAACATTAAAAACTTCCCTAAACAGGGCTGTCTTCAGATGTCTTCTAAAAGTCAGATAGTTGTTTATTTCCTTGATATCTGATGGGAGGTTGTTCCACACGGCGGGTGCCACTACCAAGAAGGCCCTCTGCCTGGTTCCCTGTAACCTCACTTCTCACAGTGAGGGAACCACCAGAAGGCCCTCGGAGCTGGACCTCAGTGTCTGGGCTGAATGTTGGGAGTGTACTGGGCTGCAGATTTTTAGGGCTTTAAATAATAATAATAAATTTATCTAATAACCATCTGATCCAATAAAAAAAAATAATAAAAACATAATTTTAAAATAAACAACTCAAAAGTAGGAGAGCAAAGAGCTTGAAGACAGAGGGCACTTAACAGCACCCGTAGAGGAGGTGATGATGATGATGACGGATGAGGAAGTGGGCGAGATGCAGTGTGTGTGTGTGTGTGTGTGTGTGTGTGTGGAAATTGACTCGGGACAGCACCATTATCCAAGAGGCTGGGTTCTATAGCTTCTCTCTGCAAAGTTTGGAATAAAAAAGGGCTGTAAGAAACTTTTCCTTGTCTTTATACAGTGGTACCTCTGGATGCGAACAGGACTGGTCGTGATTCACAGCTTCCGTGCATGCACATGATGTCATTCTGAGCGCCTGCACAAACAGCAAAACCCGGAAGTAACATGCTCCGTTACTTCTGGGTCGCCGCAGAGCGCAACCCAAAAATATTCACCCCGAAGCATATTTAACCTGAGGTATGACTGTAATTTCCTAGGCAACCAGCTGGGAGCTGCTGACAGCACCCTGACACGCACTGTCGTCTCACTACCACTCCCTGTGCTCTGAACCTTCTTCCCTCGGTGGTTTCCCAGCTGATTCCTCCCACCATTCCTCTGCGTCCAGCTAGTTCATGACAACTGGTATAGACTGTAATGAGGAAGATGGACCAATGGCCTGATTTGGCAGCTTCCTGTGTTCCTTTGTGAGCAGGACAGGAAGCTAGCTGCTGCAAACGTTCAGTCCACCAACTTGTGGAAGGTGAGAGGGCCTACGATGGAGGGAGAGGAGCTTGCATTCTTGTCCCTGCTCTCCCTCACCCAATTCCAACTGCAAGGGGACTGGGATGCCTGAGCAAGGCTACAGGGTGAGGAGTCCTGCGTTCTGACTTCCTCCCTCCCCAACCATCACTGTCTCTTCTGCGCTCTTGAGAAATGCACTTTGGACGAGCTCCTCTTCCGCCCACTCCTCTGGAGCAGCTTTGACTCGCACTGATTCAGAGCAGGATGAAGAAATTATATAGCAATTATCCAATTTTAATTCTTACAGCAAATGATAGAGTAGGAAACAGGGGAGGTAAGGAGCATGCTGGAGCACCAGTATTTATACTGTGTGTTCCACCACGATTCAAAATGCCCCCAAAGAAAAACTTGTTTGTGATGGCTGTCCTCCGACTCAGTTGGAAGTGAAGCATTAAGTGGAGTTAGGGACAAGGGGAGGAGGAGAAAAAAGATTTGAAATGACTTTCTCCCACTGACACTTCGGTTTCATGGTGGCAAATCAGCAGGCACTGCCATTATAAAGCAGCCTTGCCTGAGCTCGTGAAATACACCCGTGACTAAACAAGGTTCATTTGCCTGTTGAAAATGCAAATGCTGTCCTCCAAAATATCGTTCATACAAACGTGGCAGTTTTGTTTGAAAATAATGCTTGGAGTGTGCCATTCTTGAAAGTGTTGTGGGGGTTGGCATTAAATTTTTTTTTTTGGGGGGGGCTATGTATGGGTGAATCTGTCAATTTCACTTTCTCATTTCCCCCATCTTAAGTCCAGTTCTCCATATTTCCAGTTTGCATTTTTTAAAAACAACAACTCACCAAATAATTGCCAGTGCTTTAGTGCAAATATATCCCAGAGTACACGTATGTGCATGTGATTTTGCTTAAAGTACATTTTACTATATGCACTTTTGCACACATTACTTGCCTGCAAGGCCACATCACAAATTTCGGAGAAGGATGGCTGTGCTTCAGTTCACGTATGATTTTAGGAAGTTCAAATTATTTCACTTCACCTTTAAATGTAAAGGAAATTCAGTTTATTTCCCATCTTTCCTCCTTTCTCTATCCACAACCCTGACTGTGTCCTATGGCTCTTGGTTGTCTGGCAGAAACGACTGTTGTTACCACTCTCTCTCCTCTTGTTTCTTCAGTGTCTTGCTGGTAGTGACTTCATACCTGCTAGTCGATTGGACGCCTTTTTCTTTTTAATCTGGTGAGACTCTGGGACATTTAAGAGAGGCCTGACACAGAAAGGTAGCTGGTGCAAAGAAAAGCCATCTGAGGGAGAGGAAAGAGCTTCTCTACCTAATTTCTGTGTGCTGGGCTGGTGGAAACGGTGGCCAAAGCTTGTCTTTCTCCCCAATCGCCACCCATTTTTAATTTCTCTCATCCATAAGACTCACGTTCCAGAACAGTCTTTCCCTCCAGGAAGTTATTGGAACAGTTTCTAGGCACTTAATAGTGAATATCAAAAATGGCCACCGCAGGTAGGGCCAAACCAAGGCATTTTGCTGCCTGAGGTGAAAACAAGATGGCGCCCGCTTCTCACTTCATATGCGGACCTGACAGGGAGTTGAATCTTAGTTCAGCACTGGTGATGGGATAGCAGCATCCTCCACAGCATTTGAGGCAGCAGACTAGTTTACCTGTAATAAAAAAGGTCAAGGACCCCTGGACAGTTGAGTCCGGGTCAAAGGTGACTATGGGATGTGGCGCTCATCTTGCTTTCAGGCCGAGGGAGCTGGCGTTTGTCCACAGACAGCTTTCCGGGTCAAGTGGCCAGCAGGACTAAACTGCTTCTGGTGCAACGGAACACCGTGACGGAAACCAGAACGCATTTACCTTCCCGCCGCAGTGGTACCTATTTATCTACTTGCACTGCTGTGCTTTCGAACTGCTAGGTTGACAGGAGCTGGGACAGAGCAATGGGAGCTCACCCCGTCACGAGGATTTGAACCGCCGACCTTCTGATCAGCAAGCCCAAGAGGCTTAGTGGTTTCGATCACAGCACCATGCATAACTCTGTCCCCCACAGAGTGGCTGGTGGCTTAGGAAATACAGTCAGAGGACTGCCACTGTTTTCTATCCAGAATCTACTGCCTGAGGCAGTAGCTTCACTTTGCCTAATAATAGACTTGGCTCTGGCCAACAACTAGGCTGATCTGTCAAGCAAAAGTGTCTCTTAATTTGAGAGAGAGAGAGAGAGAGAGAGAGAGAGAGAGGGAGGCACCTTTACAAAAAACCATATTTTTTTTGCCCCTATGTAGGGTGCAGAAAGTCTAGCTATCTTAAAATGGACAAACTCCAGATGCAAATGAACAAATCACTCCATATTGTGTGAGTGTATGGGGAATATATAGAAATTAAACCGTAATTTATTTTAAATTGCCAGCATTTGCTTATAAACTGTTCCTGGACGGATGAGCCTACACACAGTTTGTCATTTCCCAAACACCAAACAGGGAAACGCTGCTCTTTGTTAATTGCATCGACCTCAGACAGATTTAAGATGTCAGGTGATGCTAATACTTTTTATGGAGCTTGAACACTCCCAGCTTATTGTTGCCGGTCTGCCCACTGTAGCACAGGTAATGACAAAAGGAGAGACACCAGGAAGCAAATTCATTTAAAAAGTGCATTGGGGAAAGGCCAAAGCACATTAGACGGCAATCAAACCTGGTTATGGGAAAGATTAAAGCCAGTCTTTCAGGGCTAAAATGCAATACAAAGTTTAGAGGAACTGCTTCTTTTTTAAAACAACAACAACAACTATGAAATCAACTTTTAAAGTCGGACAATTCTATATGCTAGACAGGCAGAGCAGTCCAAACTATAGGAAGGCGATAGTTTATTTCACCTGCCTTGCCCCAGCTTCCAACGCTAGGAGCCTTTCCTGGATCATGACTTTGAGGACAGCAGAAGCAGCTGGAAAGAGATAATAATAATAATAATAATAATAATAATAATAATAATAATAATAATAATTTGTACCCCGCCCATCTGGCTGGGTTTCCCCAGCCACTCCGGGCGGCTTCCAACAAAGATTAAAAATACATTAAAATGTCACACATTAAAAACTTCCCTGAAGAGGGCTGCCTTCAGATGTCTTCTAAATGTCAGGTATCTCTTTGTTTATCTCTTTGACATCTGATGAGAGGGCATTTCACAGGGCGGGTGCCACCACCGAGAAGGCCCTCTGCCTGGTTCCCTGTAGCTTTGCTTCTCGCAATGAGGGAACCACCAGAAGGCCCTCGGCGCTGGACCTCAGTGTCCAGGCAGAATGATGGGGTTGGAGACGCTACTTCAGGTATACTGGAGTTTAGGGATATATATATATATATATATATATATATATATATATATATATGTATATATTTATAAGTTGTGTGTCCTTGTTTCTCAATTTGATCCTTTTACATGGTTTCGTACATTTTGTGGTATTTTATGCATTGTGACTTGCCGTTATTTTTATTGATTACAGTTTAGTAATTCTTTATTGTAATTGATAAGTGTAAACTGTCTAATTATTATTTGCTGTTATTTAAATTTTACTGTTTACTATTATATTCTAATGGATTACTGAATATTGCTTTATTTGACCTAAGTTGTTCATCTGAAAGTTATTGCAACTTTCTGGTATCGGATCCGATTGTTATTACGTGTGTGATCTTTGCTGTCTGCTTTGTTGTTTCCTCAGCTCGTAAAAACCCCCGCCTTGTGTATAGTAATATAGAAAGACGGTATGCAAATTAAACGTGAAATGAAAAAGGAAATATCCCTAACTCCTTTCAGGAGTAGGGCTACTGCTGGCTGAATTGGCCTAAACCTGGCAGGGGAAATGGAAGGCTCTAAAATAGCATTTGACATTTTGCCATTGTAACTTCTGTTGGCTTGCTAGGTCATGTGGCTGAGCTGAAAGGAATTTTGACTAGTGGCAAGTCACCCCGCCCTGTACTGTCCATTCTGCACCCCTGGAATCTCCATCTTTGGGGGCTCACTCTCACCTGGGCTCCTTGGCTGAGCACTGGCTGAGTAAGGAGGGAAGGCTTATATTGGTGCCTCTCCAGCTAAGTCAGGATGGTAGACTCTGCCTATTCCAAGCCCCTGTTAGGATATTCTATTCCACCTTAAGTACAGTCATGATTGTTGTGTGTCACATGCCTGTTTACACTCCAGCACAGCTTGCTGGGAACTTCCGTTTGTGTATAGCTTTTGCTTTAAGCTGCTTGTTTTGGACACGAAGGCGAGAAGACATGTTTTTCCTTTTTTCCTGATGTATGCTGAGTAAAGGGACGCGGGTGGCGCTGTGGGTTAAAGCCTCAGCGCCTAGGACTTGCCGATCGAAAGGTCGGCGGTTCGAATCCCCGTGGTGGGGTGCGCTCCCGTCGTTCGGTCCCAGCGCCTGCCAACCTAGCAGTTCGAAAGCACCTTCGGGTGCAAGTAGATAAATAGGGACCGCTTACCAGCGGGAAGGTAAACGGCGTTCCGTGTGCTGTGCTGGCTCGCCAGATGCAGCTTGTCACGCTGGCCACGTGACCCGGAAGTGTCTGCAGACAGCGCTGGCTCCCGGCCTATAGAGTGAGATGAGCGCACAACCCTAGAGTCTGGCAAGACTGGCCCGTACGGGCAGGGGTACCTTTACCTTTTATGCTGAGTAAGGGACGTGGGTGGGTTAAACCACAGAGCCTAGAACTTGCCAATCAGAAGGTCGGCAGTTTGAATCCCCGCGACGGGGTGAGCTCCCTTTGCTCGGTCCCTGCTCCTGCCAACCTAGCAATTCGAGAGCACATCAAAGTGCAAGTAGATAAATAGGTACCGCTCTGCTGGGAAGGTAAACGGCGTTTCCGTGTGCTGCTCTCGTTTGTCAGAAGCGGCTTAGTCATGCTGGTCACATGACTCGGAAGCTGTACGCCGGCTCCCTCGGCCAATAAAGCAACATGAGCGCCGCAACCCCAGAGTCGGCCACGACTGGACCTAATGGTCAGGGGTCCCTTTACCTTTACCTTTTTATGCTGAGTAAACTGCTTGTAAATATGCTCAACACAGCCTCTCCCTGCCACTTCCGTTGTGCAGCGTTAGGCACAAAGTTAGTCAGAAGCTGGGCACGCTGAGTATGTGTGCCCAGCTTCTGAAGGCTGGTCCAAGGACTGGAGATTGCCTGGCACACCGGCCGGTGGGCTGGGGCCTGCTGGGGGCCTGCCAATTGCCCCCGATTCCTTGGCTGCATCCCAACAGCCCCTGCATCCTGGTGGATCTTGGGTTTGGATCGAAGGAACCCAAAGGTTGTCTAGCCTGCCTGCTCAACACCAGGTTGGACCACCCTGCCATTTTCTCTCCACAGTTCCCCCTACGCCAAGGATATGTGACTGATGGTTTGAGGGACCCATTTGGTCTCACAGACTTCCATTTTATGACGCCTAGAATGGTGGTAGACCATTATCAGGATCATAAACAAAATGTACAACCTGACTTTCTATAAAATATTCAAGGCAGCTTACAATAGATATTTTTTTAAAATAAAAAAACAACATAATGACAATCTGAAAAAAGGAACATCAATGAGAATTAGTAAATGTCCCAACTTCCAAGGGAACCACATCACTTATCCACTTTCCCCTGAACTCAGATGAAAGGAAAAGGCTCTTTAAATCCTTCCTTTCCAGTGTGTGAACAACAAGAAAGGTTCTGTCAGCTGCTCACTCCTGCGCATCAGCCTAGTAGACACACAAGGAAAAGGTGTCTGAGTAATTGAGGTTCATAAAAGGACTCTGGCATGTCCCAGATTCCTCTAGAGAGAGATTCAGAGGCAGAGATCACCTCTGTCAACACAGCTCCATGGTTCTATGATCCCTGACACAGGCAGTGCAGTCATTTCCTCCCCTTTTCCATGGAGTTGTTGTTCCTTCTATCATCTATCTATATCTATCTATCACCTATCTATCTATCTATCTATCATCTATCATCTATTTATCTATCATCTATCTATCTATCTATCTATCTATCTATCTATCTATCAATCTATCATCTATCTATCTATCTATCTATCTATCTATCTATCTATCATCTATCTATCTATCTATCATCTATCTATCTATCTATCTATCTATCATCTATCTATCTATCTATCATCTATCTATCTATCTATCTATCATCTATCTATCTATCATCTATCTATCTATCTATCTATCTATCTATCTATCTATCTATCTATCATCTATCTATCTATCTATCATCTATCATCTATCTATCTATCTATCTATCTATCATCTATCTATCTATCATCTATCTATCTATCTATCTATCTATCTATCTATCTATCATCTATCTATCTATCATCTATCTATCTATCTATCTATCATCTATCTATCTATCATCTATCTATCTATCTATCATCTATCTATCTATCTATCATCTATCTATCTCTCTATCATCTATCTATCTATCTATCTATCTATCTATCATCTATCATCTATCTATCTATCTATCATCTATCTCTATCTATCTATCTATCTATCTATCTATCTATCTATCTATCTATCTCTATCTATCTATCTATCTATCTATCTATCATCTATCTATCTATCTATCTATCTATCTATCTATCTATCTATCATCTATCTATCTATCATCTATCTATCTATCTATCTATCTATCTATCTATCTATCATCTATCTATCTATCTATCTATCTATCTATCTATCTATCATCTATCTATCTATCTATCTATCTATCATCTATCTATCTATCTATCTATCTATCTATCTATCTATCTATCTATCTATCTATCTATCCTATCTATCTATCTATCTATCTATCTATCTATCTATCTATCATCTATCTATCTATCTATCTATCTATCTATCTATCTATCTATCATCTAATCATAATAACAATATTACAATCTAATTACTTCTGTTGCTCATAGCTCAAATCTTGCTCGCAAGTTCATCATACTATATTTCTTTAAATAGTCAAAAAAGACATCCATTCTTCCATATAACACTCATCATTAGGTTCTCTTAATTTTGCTCTTAATTTTGCAAGTTCTGCACAGTCCATTATCTTATTTATCCATTCTTTTTTTGTTGGAACTTCTTCTTCCTTCCATTTCTGCACATATCGAACCCTAGCTGCTGTTGTTACATACATAAACAATTTAAACATTTTTTGGGTGATTTCTATCTCTATCATCCCTAGCAGAAACATTTTGGGATTTATATATATATGTGTGTGTGTGTGTGTGTGTGTGTGTGTGTGTGTGTGTATATATATATATATATATATATATATATATATACTCATTTTAAACATATTTTTATCTCATTATGTATCATTTCCCCAACTGCGCCATGCAGTCATTTCCTTGATCTCACTGCCCCCTGAAAAGAAGATGAAGTGGGGCTGCTTGAGGGTGTCTAGGGTCACTACCATTGATGAATGAGGTAGAGAAGAAAGTTATCGGATTTCCAGGGGACCAAGGCAAGACATGGGCTGGAGCCTCTTGAGCTCTGGATTCCTGTATTGGCTTGCAAATCCATGAGCTACTACAAGTGCAAAGAAATGGAGGCTTCTGCACGATACAAGGCACCTCATTAAGAGTCTAACGTGTGAACCAGCTGTCGGTTATTAGTATGCTGCAACAAAACTGTTGAGAATAATCCTCCATTTCCTCTTGATTTAAGCAGACAAATAGGTGATTCAGTAGAAAGCTGTGGAATGCAAAGATGCAGCCACAATGTGTCAATCAGCATTAGGAGAAATGTTCTAGCTTGTCAAGAATGATAAATCAGTAAATGTTCTAGCACTGCAAAGGTTGCTGAAGTCCAAACTGTTTAAAGATTATGCCAATCTGTTGTCTATGTTGCTCTTGAGGGTATTTGTGCGTGGAGAAAGTTCCTTCAGGTTCTTAGAAGCCTAGCTCCTAAGTCCTATTTTCGTGGTATTTACAGTGCTTGTTTTCAGCAGTGTGATCTTCCTGAAATAAGTAGCTAAAGAAAATAATACGCTGGTCTTTAAAAAGAAAACGATGGAAACTGGTCATTATTTATTGGGGAAGAACCCAATAAACCCAAGGAAGAACCAAGAAGAACGGGAATGAAAGATCAGTCTAGAAATCATGCCCTGTTATGATTATACCAAAGGAAGCTGATATGTGATCAATACCTATTGCAGAGGAAGGGACATTGGGAAGACCAACATCTGTCACCCTCCAGATGTTGCTGAACTCCCACCAGCCCCAGACAGCATGGCCAGTGATCAGAGATGATGGGAGTTGTGATTGAAGGTTCAAACACCAGTCAGAGCTACCTGAGAACAATAATGGTTAATTATCAACCCATCAAGGCAGCTCTTTTTGCTCTAAATTTAGCTTCAGTGGAATCTACCAGTTAAACCCTTTCACCAAAACACACCGCTCTTCCCATTCCAATGTGAATTAAGCCAAATATACTTAACGTGAAGGGACGCGGGTGGCGCTGTGGGTTAAACCACAGAGCCTAGGACTTGCCGATCAGAAGGTCGGCGGTTCGAATCCCCATGACGGGGTGAGCTCCTGTTGCTCGGTCCCAGCTTCTGCCAACCTAGCAGTTCGAAAGCAGGTCAAAGTGCAAGTAGATAAATAGGTACCACTCTGGTGGGAATGTAAACGGCGTTTCCGTGCGCTGCTCTGGTTTGCCAGAAGCGGCTTAGTCATGCTGGCCACATGACCCGGAAGCTGTACGCTGGCTCCCTCGGCCAATAAAGCGAGATGAGCGCTGCAACCCAAGAGTTGGCCACAACTGGACCTAATAGTCAGGGGTCCCTTTACCTTTACCTTACTTAACGTGAACAACAAATTGCTGGGGTACAAATGAGGATGAGGCACTAGGTGGGGAAGGAGCTGGCCCAAACAGTTCTCAATTCACAGAATATGCTGTATCAGGATGGGAAAGGGGTTCAGAATAAAATCATGCTTAGAGCATGGTGCTGACAACGCCAAGGTTGCAGGTTTGATCCCCATAAGGGAGTCAGCTGCATACTCCTGCCTTGCTGGGGGTTTGACTAGATGAACCACAGAGTCCCTTGCAACTCTATGATTCTATGAGAGGAGTATCTATGAAAACTTGAACATGGTTATTGGGGGAAATCCTGCATTTTGAAATGCCCCGTCTGACAGTCTTGTGTGAATAGGCTGATGGAGAAAGTTCAGTCATTCATATTTTTTAAAAAATAGACTTGTAAGGCTGGTTATCTATGAAACTTTTAAAGGTACAGGAAGAAAGCTTTGATTCTTGCAACGCTACTTTTGACAGTCTGCTGTGTGACAACTCTGAGCCATCACCCTCTAGGTTAAAATTCTTCACTTACCACCTCAGGAGTCCTTTCCCCCCTCTGGGCCTCACAAGGTGCTGGAAAATCCAGTTGCAACCCAAATTTTTCCATGTGCATTTCTATGTGGGAGTAAACTAAAAAGAAATGACTCCTGCATACATCACAGCTGGCACTGTCCCCGCTTAAAAAAATGCTGTACAATGCATGGCCATTTATACTGGATGGATATTGGCTCTTATATGGCAGGGAAGAGAATTCTAAATATCCTCAACTCTTTTGATAAGGCTCCTTGAAGTGCCACAAGTCCTTTCCTTAGCAATTGCAAGGCCCTTCAAATGAGATCCTGAGCCCGGGGCTAACTCCGTAGCTGTTGAAGAAAAGCAGAGATTTGTTGCAGTCAGTTGAGCGAGGCCACTTGTCTGAACTGGGGCCGGAACAAAATTAAGTGCACTTAACGCAGAGTCACCGCTGGTACTTTGGGAAGAGTACTCTGCTGCGAATAGCAAGCTTTGCACAATGTGGGGTGATTGCATCTCACAAACAGGAGTGCTCACATTTCCCCATCTGTTGTGAATCGTGTTAATTATGAATTAGGGCTCTTTCCTGGTCTCGGGTACCAAGTCCTTTGCAGACTCGGCTTGTGATGTTCCTTGCTGCTGGCCGTGGCCACTGAGTCGTTTCTGTGGATAATTTGGAAACCGCCGGTTGCGAACAAAGGCTCCACTTCAGTTCCTTTATGGATTAAGTGTAACTAGCTGCCTATCAATTATAAACAGGCATTTCCCGAAGCGGGAAGCTCTCTGACTTCCACAGTCAGGAAGACAATTGATGAATTTTGCCAGCTCCCGGGAGAGGTGGGGATCTGGACTTGCTGCCTCTGCTCCAGCCATCCATCTCTCATTATTAGTTGTTGTCTCTGAGCTTTCTGAAAACTTACTGTCATTTTTCCTGCAGTTGCTGCAACTCCCACAAGGCGGGCTTTCCCCCCCTCTCTCTGTGTGTCCTCTCTGGTTCTCCATTGTCTTCTCCAGATGTATCCCCAACCATTTCTTCTTGTTGTTCGAGACGCAGTCCAGATCTAATTATTCTCAGGCATGCTGGGCTCTGGATAGAGCAGATCATACAGTGAGACTTCCACGGTGAAGCATTTATCTAGGGTGGTGCGTGTGTGGATTTCTCTCTCTCAAGGGCCACATTCAGTCAGGGGTAACCTGTTAGGGGCCTCATGTTGGGTAGGGGTGGAGCTGGTGTTAGGTAGATCACCTCATTCTCTCTCTCTCTCTCTCTCTCTCTCTCTCTCTCTCTCTCCTCTCTCTCTCTCCACCACTTTCCACCCTTCCTCACCACCTCCTTCTCTCTCCAACCCCCAGAGATCTGACCTGATCACTTTCAGAGGGCTTCTCCCCCCTGTCCATTGGTCCATCACTTTTGTCTCTATTCTTCATTTCCCCCTTCCCCTTTTCTCTCCCTCCCCTACATGAGACTAGGCTGCTGATTCCCCACACCTGACCTAGGATACCCCTGTAGTGATGATTCTCATGCTGTTGTAAGATCTCCTGCATTTCAGAAACATCTCCTTTGTCACATGACAGGAGAGCTGTATTGTTCACACAGAGAAAAGATAGGTAGTTAGCAAGAAAATTCTCCCAGGGAGCTCAAGCTGCCGTACAGAAGGTTCCCAGGTATTCTCTCACCCAGGCCTTGGATGGATCTACAATGACCTGTTTAACGTTAGTAGACCGATATAATATATATATTATAGATCCATCTATAGAGGCCTGGGTGAGAGAATACCTGGGAACCTTCTGTACGGCAGCTTGAGCTCCCTGGGAGAATTTTATTGCTAACTACCTCTCTTTTCTCTGTGTGAACAATACACACCATATTTTTCGCTCTATAAGACGCACCAGACCACAAGACGCACCTAGTTTTTGGAGGAGGAAAACAAGAAAAAAAATATTCTGAATCTCAGAAGCCAGAACAGCAAGAGGGATCACTGCGCAGTGAAAGCAGCAATCCCTCTTGCTGTTCTGGCTTCTGGGATAGCTGCGCAGCCTGCATTCACTCCATAAGACGCACACACATTTCCCCTTACTTTTTAGGAGGGAAAAAGTGAGTCTTATAGAGCGAAAAATACGGTATATCTTTCTAAAACGCCACAGGTGATATTTGTAAATTAAAGTGTTTTTCTTATCTTGTTGGTTTTCTTCCATCAGAATGATGTCGGTTGTTCTGCAGTGTCCTCTGGTGTCACATTTTAATCACGCATTATTAAAGGCAGAATGTAATGTCCATCTACTTTATGAAAAAAACCCTTTAACCCTTCCTTTGCATAACAAACCTTGAGCGTAGATCTGCCCCCTGTCCAGACCTAGAGCTGCAGGAATTCTGCAGCATCACTTGCCTGTCCACTATAACTTGAGTCTTCTTGCACGACACACTGAAATTTGACTGGCTCAGTCAACACACATCCGGCTTGTAAATGAAATTCTGAAGCACAGTAGTGCTGCTACCTAGTTACCAGGTTTTTCTTTCTAAACTTGTATTGTTTATGAAGGGTTCCCTCAGGAGGGACAATTTGGGTTGAAGCCTTTCCATCAGATGAAATGGGAGAATGGAATCTCTCGCTCGGTTACATCTTTGCTTCCGCCCAATTAATGCCACACTCCAGTAAATACAAACATGCATGAGGAACCCCCCCCCCCCAAAAAAGTTCAATGCAGGGAAAACAAGTTCTACCACTGTAGCTTCTGATTATTATTTTAATAATGTATATCCTGCTATTGAGGCTTGATTGGGGCTGCACGGCTGCGATATCTCTAGGAGGAGGTAATAACCTGTAGGGGAAAATGACTTTAAATTCTAATGATAATCACAGCATCAGGGAAAATATGTTTCAGCATAGCAATTGGTCGATCCATTTTCACTATCATTGTATTCAGTTAAAATTCATGAACTGCTTTTCCTCAATGCCCCACCCCCCACCCCGCAAAGCAAAGCATTTTACAAAGCAAAGGGGAAGAAAGAAGAAGGCAAGGAGGATCAACATGATGGCCTAAAAACCCAATATAAAACCACTGTGCCCAGACATTCCACTGAAAATTATAGCCTTACCATTAGCAAGAGCTAAAAGCATAGTACAAGGGTCTTCTGGTTCTTCTGAACTACAGCTTCTGTCATCCCTGACCACTGACCATCCTGCCTTAGACTGTTTTCTTGGAGAGCTGCATTTACCCACCCTTACTTCCACAGAGCCTGGGATCAAAGATTAAAGGCAACTCCCTTCAAAATGGTGATTTGCAATCCAATACCTCTCATGTGATCTAAGGGTAAACACTCACATGTTAGCTAACACAAAACAACCACAGTTAATTATTGACTCAGTTAGAGCTCAAAGACCCTCTTAATTTAGCTTCTGCAGAATCTCCCCAGGTTAAACCTTTTCACCAATACACAGGTATTCCCATTTCAGTATCAATTAGATCAATTGTGCTTAACAGGAACTATATGTATTGCCCACTGTCTATGTGTACAGTTGTGTCTTTGTAAAAGAGAGAGGTGGGGTGTAGGGGGAAGAACCACTCCTGGAATCCCACTAGCAAGAAAATTATTGGGGGGCAGAGTGAAGGGGGAAAGTGGTGATATGATGGGAAGGGTTAACGTAAGAAGACCCCTGCTGGATGAAGCAAAAACCCCAAAGTGACCTCTCCTTGCACTGATCTTACAGCTGAGAGCAGTCGGAAGGGTTTCCCAGCATGCAGTGCAGGCAGAATATGTGGTTCTGCCCTAATTCAAACTACCCTTCTAACTATACCGCTATCATAAAACCGAAGTGGGAGAAAGCCTACTTTCTATTCAGCTGCCATGGCCCCAAGTGCTGCTTAGTAGTGACTCTCTTAAATGGAAGCTGTCTTGAAATGTACTGATGAGTCTGAAGAAGACCTGGGAAGAAAGTTAAGTGACAACAGCCTTTTATTTTATTTCAAAGAAAACTGTTCCTAGAAGACTTCCAGTGTTCACATATTCACAGGGCTATCTCTCTTCCCCACAACACCATCATTAATACCCTCAAAGGGTGTTCTGTCTACTTGGACTGATAATGTGATTTGCAGCTACGCCGGTCTCATTCTGATCCTCCCTGCCTTTTCTGCGATGACCTTCACAGGAGCGGTGCTTGTTATAGAAACTGCATTGCATATACGCTATCAGACAACAAATGAACAGGTTATACTGCCAAATGTGACGAGTTCCTGTAAAAGCAGAGCCTGGTGTCAGGGCTGGAGGGGGAGGGTCGGAAGCAATGCTAAATACAGCAACTTTCAATTTGTGTGGTTTTAGGGTTTACGATCTTATAATAAGGCAGTTCGCCCAAGAGGCATGAGATGGAACAACGTGGAGCTCCTTGATTCATGGTTGCTTTTTTTTGAATCGCTGGATATGTGGGGTCTGTTTGGCACTCTCAAAACAGACACTATGGGGAGCATTTTGGGGAAGTGGAATATAAAGCAATTGAATGCACACAAGACAGTTGTATGTGTGTACTGCAAACAACAAAAACAACAAGGCTCCAGAAAAAACCTTTGGCATTTAGTGTTGATCAGGATTGATGGGGTGGAAGGCTGGGAGACTAAGGCTGGATCTGCACTGATCTGTAAAAACACTTTTAAAAAGTTAAATAACTCTCAATGCAATTTTCCTTTGATGATGGATCGCTACTCTACAGTGCCCTCTGGTGTCACATGTTTACAACACATATTTAATGTTTTAACTGTCCAGTGTAGATTAGTCCCAACAGTAGGGGGAGACAGAGCCAGTGACAGGCAGGGCACTCCCTGAATTGGTTGCAAGTAAGAAGGTGGGCAGGTGGAGCCTGGCTGAAGGCAGATGGAAGTTGTTGGGGACTGCCCCATTCTCCCTAATGGACCAGCCTCTACTCTTAGCATTTCTCTGTCAATGAGAGCCAGTGTGGTGTAGTGGTTAAGAGCAGTAGTCTCGTAATCTGAGGAACCGGGTTCGCGTCTCCACTCCTCCACATGCAGCTGCTGGGTGACCTTGGGCCAGTCACACTTCTTTGAAGTCTCTCAGCCCCACTCACCTCACAGAGTGTTTGTTGTGGGGGAGGGGAAAAAAGCATTTCTCTGTCAAGCTTTTGTTATTATATGCCACCCTTTCTCAAATGAGTTCAGGGAAGCATAAATGGTTTCTCCATCCTTTATCAGAACAACCCTGTGATGGAGGCTAGGGCAAGAGAGAGGGGCGAGGAATGTCTGCCCCAAGATCTCTCAATGGGCTTCATAGCTGAACAAGAATAAGAACTCCAGTGTCACTGGTCCCAATATGAACACTACACCACCCTGGAGTTTGTTATAATTATTTCATTCCTCTATAGTCAGTGCTAAGCCTTCAGAGAACTGCATTTGGATTCATGGTGGGGGAAGATGGCTTAAACTGTGCCTTCCGCCTGGAGGCTGCGTGAGAGATGTCCACCATGTTTGCTGTCCGAAAGCACTCTCATCTTTGGATAGATTGTGGCCTTCATGTGTAGAGACTCACGCGGATAAACTAATTCACAAAATCATTCCCTGAAAATGATTGTAGCACCACTACACAGGCTTCTAAGTCTCAAGCTCTAGAGAGTTCTGTCTCTGCCACCTTGACTTTCCTTTTAGGATAGCGGACGGAAGCAGAGATGGTGGATGCTCTGGCATCACTGGTGAAACTTGTGCTTCCCATCAGGTATCAGACTACCTGTTCCAATAAAGGGCTGGAGGGAATTGGAGTATCCCTACTTAAGCCTAGCACAAAGGGATAGGGCGTTGTTGCTGTTGTTCTGCCAGAGTCCCATCTTCAAGGTGGGTGCATCAATGCAACTATTGACCTGCACAATGAGTTATGATAGTTGGCAGTGATGAAATTACTCCTGGGTGTATGAGGTGCCTTCATTAGATGAGACGAGCCAGACTTTGTCCTAATCTGGATGGTGTCAGTGAAGGGCTTTGGTTGAACATGGAAAGGGAAAGATCCTGCTAAGGCAAATTCTAGTAAGTGACAGAGACACTTATCTCCCAAGTTGGATGAAATGAGTGCAGAAAGTCATTGTCTGGCAGATTAACTTCTTAATCAGGCTTTAGAAGCTGGTCATAGCCAGAGCTTATCTTCACTCCCCCTTAAACTAAACCTTTAACTGTATTCTCCGTCTTAAAAGATAGTGACTTCAGTGCTTTTCATTTTGAAAGTGACCCTGGGGTTGAAATCTGGAGCCATCACCACAAATATTTTCCAATGGTCCTGTTTTACAGAAACATTCTCGTTGGAGGGAGATCATTTTCTCTCCCTGGCAGCCAGCTCTTCCACTGCTTCCGTTCTCTGTTACAGTCTAACCTTTACTTTTCCATCATGTGTGTTGTTATATTCTTAATTACATTGGCTCCCCTTTCTCCGGTTCAGATGGCTAGCAGGAGATTGCAGGCTTTACTGTACTGCTACATGGCGTTTTCATAAAGCCATGGCATTATTCTGGGGAACTGTTTTGGGGGGGGGGGAGAAGAGGAAAGTTTAGGAAACCATTTTTGTTGAAAATAATCTTCACTCAGCTAGACCAGCTGTGCAGTGCATCATCCCAATTGCAATACTCTCCAAGTACAATGTTCAAGAGGCTTTGCTTCATAAATGAGACTACAATGTGCTTTGCATTTTTCCAGTCTCATCATGAAAAACAGTGCATGGGTTGGCCCATGTTTGAGATTCAGATTCTCCCCCCCCTTCAAATTTACAAGTTGCAAGGAGAATTGTCCTAAATATAAAAGCTTCGCCGAGACGTTGCAGTGCTCAAGGGGAGAAATCGTGTTAATATCTTACATCTTCCCTCTTGAAAGGATGCATATGTCTCTATGTGCATTGAGCTGGACTTTAATCCTGAAATATAGTTTTTAGCATATTGCCAAACAGAATCCCGAATGGGGAAATTAAAGCCAAAGCCCCCTTTTAACTAAACTGGTTAATGAATTGCTGGTCGATAATAAATTTCTCAGTCTTTAAGGTGCTGTTAGACTCTTACCCCTCTCTGCTCCTCTTGTATGGACGTCAATCATTCCTGATGTATCTCTTTGCCATTGAATAAATAACAATGTGTGATAATGATTGTGTGAAGTGTCACTAGTTCTTCTCGAGAAACCAAGGAATTTTGGTTTGTGTGGCCGAATGAAAAGTTCACAGGCAATATGCATTTTAAGATCCCATTCCACATTCCTCCAGGTTACTCTGCTGCTCTTTTCTTGTCCCCCTCTGGAAATGTTCACGTTACACATGCTTGAAGGTTTCTTCTGATTTACCAGGCACTCAGCTATTGATTCTTTTTCTTCTGCAGCAGATTCTTCATATTGATCTTTTCAGGGACAAAGTTCATTAAGGGTGCGGACGTTTCAGAGCTCTTCTGTAAAATAGTTTCATTCCCTTCCTCACTTCTAGTGCTCTTATCTCACAAAGAAAGTGATTTTTTCCCTTCTCTCTCGAATTTAGTGATAGGTCAGAAAGCACAAATCTTGTTCTTTCCACTGAAAAGTATATTTTCTATGGGATAGATTCTTAACTGGGGAATAGTTTTCTGGGTGCATTAAAAAAATGTCTACTGTGCATACATTGGACACTTTCCTCTGCAAAGAGAGAGGACCCAGGATTTTGTTCTGCCATGTGACTAGTTAAGGTATTCATATTGCAGTTGTTCTCTTCTGCTAAACCTCTCTTCTGCTGCTTTGCAGCATCCAAGTGATGTTCAAGTTAGGAAAGAAAATGTATTAATAACTAATTTAGATTCTGAAACACTGAGAGCCACGTAGCTAGAGCACTTGATTGCATGTGAAGAGATGTGGTCGGATGTGCTCAGTTCACTTATATAAAATGTGGATCTCAGGTGGTGGAAGCCCAAAAGCAGTTGAACCAAGAGCTACACACATAAAAGCAATCCACACAAGTGGGAAGATCTGAAGTGCATGGACTATGAGAATTCATCTACTCTGAAATGTGTTTTAATTAGTCACCGGATGGGGAAACCTATGCATGTTAGCATTGGGTTTTGTGCTACAGGTCTACTACATGTTTGGCAAACCTAATTTTTTATCACTACTACCTCCTGCCACAACAACTCAATGGCATAGCCACCTTTGTCTTCTCCAGCAACTCTGGACTGAAGAAAGTTGAACATCTGAAACAAGTGAGGATCGAATGGATGATAGGCAGATGGGTAGATCTTCCTCTTCAAGCCTTTGCTGCTGGCCAGGTATGATACCTGGTTTAGGACTTAGTTGATCTGACTTTTCTGCCTACTTGGCCTTAGCCTTCGAGCAACCATTACGAAAGAAAGGAGGAGCACTTTGCTGGCTTCTGGATCAGTGGGTTTTTGTTCTGCGTTTTCCATTTCCAAGGCTGCTTGCCTTGAGTTGCTGTCCCTAATCTCATCTATCTTCTCTTGTCTTTGCTCTTCCCCTTCCTTGATCCTATTGGAGCAAAACCCCATCAACTTCCCTGGCATTGAGACTATGGCACTGCACGAGATCTGGCAGGACACTGAAATGTGCCGGCACTGGACATCAGAGCTGCCCCCTTCACTGGAAAACTGAAAAGTACAAGGATTTGTTGGGGGCTGGGATCTGGCAGCTAGCTTTTCACACATTCTTTTCTCTCACTTTTGTATCAACAGTGGGGTAGGAGAGCTGAAAATAATGCCAACATATTTCACATCTGGTAACCAATGTGCTCCTTTGGTTTCAGATAGTATGGTGATTCTAAAAAGAAGTATGTCTACTCGATTATGACCAAACTAAGCCCCCCTAGAGCAAAATATACACTAGGAGCCTTAATTTCATCTGAATTGAGTATACACTTTCCAGTGTCAATGCTAAATACATCACTTCTGGTAAATGAACCACCATAGCTGCTAGAGGGCTGTGAAAATTTGAGTCATGGGCTTTTTAGACTCATCTATACATGTACTATCTGAAACCAAAGGGGCACATTGGTTGCCAGATGTGGATCCCCCCCCCAGTTCTCCCACCCCACTACAATGGATTCCAAATCCAAAGTAAGGGAGTGTTAAGTGGAGTCAGCACAGAATTACTTCATATTTTGATCAGGAATGTTGAGGAAAGTTGATTTTGCCTCCAAGAAAATGAAACAGTTGGTGCTCAAACCATGGGCATAGCCAGGATTTTTGTTAGGGCGGCAGGCCTTATGTTAGGGGGGGGGGCAGAACTTCAGTTAGCTATGTTTTTTAAATTGATTTTTATTGATTTTGCAGGGACAGTTGCCCCCCTGCCCCCCTTGGCTACGCCCATGCCAGACCTCTGCAGACTCATGTAGGTTGGGATGATAAAGTTTTGCACTTTGGGTTTTTATTGCTTGTTCCCCTTCTCTTTTTTGTGGTTTGAGGGATGAAAACACAGCTTTGTGTTACCACATTTATATATTAAAGTTCCTGTAAATGAATGTTATTGATTCCCAGTCCCCTCCCCCTTTTGGGCTGTAGATTATGATATCTGGCTCCCAACAGAAGAAACCCAAACAGTCATTACAAGGGAGGCAAAGGTGGTCAGTTGAAAAAGAGCAAATCCAAGTGTGGAATCCCCTCCATTTCCCCCCAGCTGACTAATGCCACTTTCTAGTGAGTTAGGTGATAGCTCTGACCCCTATAAAACTTCCTGGCTCTTACTATTTAGAGGGACTTCTGTCTGCAGTCTGCTTCACTCAGTTCTTGCCCTTAGGTGGAGAGGAGGCTGGACCTGACAATAGTTTTCTGCCAGCAAACAACTGCTGAAACAGTTGTCTGAGAGCCTAGCAGGTGGGGCTTGCTATCAACGACAGAATGAGGTTCACAGGGACTTGCTTAAAATGCTATTTTTCAGCTGGCCAGAGGAGAGATTGTTAAAAGGAAGTGATCATCTCTTTGTTGCCATACTTCTCTCTATTTGGCTTCTTTTGAAATCCAAGAAGCTCTCAGCACAGGTGATGATAGCATCTCTGAATTATTAGCTGTGAACACACTATTTAGTACGCTGGGGATTTTCGTGTGTCACAACAAAGTCTGCTGTCCCTTTTGTGTAGTCAAAAGAGGAGGAAAGACAGTCTCCTAGGGAGATAATTGAAGCTGATTTTTTTTTAAATGCTGTTCAGTAGACAATACAGGGAGAAAATTATATGCAACAAACAAAAGAAGAAATGCTGTTTGCCATCTTGCCCCCACTTCCCTCCTTTCAAGTTTGAAGTACAGTCTACACTCTTGTTTTAAGTGTCAGTTAGGGAAATATTTCAGCATCTGTTACCATGGCAAAGGGTGCCTTTCGCTGCAAAGTGATGGACCTCAGAACCATTTTGCGAAATTAAGAAATTAATGTTGCTAGAATGGAGCATGGGTGACTCAGAAGCAAAATGGAAAAAGGAGAAAGCAGAAAGTGGCTTATTCATGGGATGAAGTGTGTTTGTGAGGGGGGGGGGGAGTGCCAACAATTTCACAACAAAAGACACTTAGGTATTTCAATAACCATGGAAAGAATCAACTCCTGGTTTAGCAGGGCCAGATTATCTCTATCTACATAAGACTCTACTGAATCCAGTGCAAAGTGCCCATAGCTTAATGCTGCATGCTGAAGATCTCAAGTTAATATTAGGGTTTTCCAGGTACCTGGGCTAGAAAGAACCATCTTCCTAAGATTCTGGCTGGCAAGAACCCTCCAGAAGAGACTCAGCTAGATATATAAATTCAGACAATGGTCCTCAACAGTTTCATAAAGTGCCTGTTCTGAAAGACCAAAGCTTGGAAGATTATTCAAAGAAGTCACAGGTAAGAACATCTGGTTCCAAATGAATGGGAGGTCTACCTGGAGGTCTACCGAGGCAGCACAAACTTTACCCACCTGATCACAGGAACTCCTCCTTTAGGCTCAGAGCAGCTTTTGAGATCCCCAACCCCAAGCACTGTTGAGATCTTTTCAGGCTTACAGGCTTGCCCTGTTGGCTTCAGCTGCTGCCCACAGTATATTGCAATGTTGTTTTGAAGTATTTTGTGCAATTTTATTGTCATCCTGGACTCCCCATGGGAAGGAAAGGTGGGAGATATATGTGAAATAATGCTAGTGATATACATAAATAAAATGTCTCTGGCTTAAAACCATGAGCTGGTAGCAACTGTTGGCAAAGCTATTGCATGAAAATTGAGGCCATCACCTTTACTAGTGATGAAGTCCCATGGAATTTCTTACTTTGACATGGCTTGGGTGGGAATCTGAGGACGGAATTCAGTGTCGCACAATAATGAACATCTGCACAAGCATTTGGGTTTTCCATCAAGCAATTCCCTGTCTCCTCCCACTGTGTGCTGTTCTGGGTGGGTGTGGGTTTCTCCAGAGCCAATTTGGTGTGTGGAGCATGGGGCAAGAGAGGAGGGAAAGCCCCATTGTGTGGGCAAAATTTCTTGCACAGGGCTTCAGCCGTTGGGGGCTTGTTAGGTGGATCCCAAGCTGTGTTTACTCCATTTGTGAGCATGCTAAAAGGCAGATTTGCCGTGTTAAGTACTTGTTGACTTTGGAGTGCTAGTTCTATCTTCTGTAGCAGCAGCACTGGAGGGTGGACTATACCACTTCAGTTTGAATTAAGGATTACCCATCTTGTTGATGGCTTCTACTTCAGTCAGTTTCATCATCAGCCTGAAGTAGTACACTCCTTCTAGGACTGTACCACATGGTTCTTCTGTATGTTTTAACTGGACGGCAAAGTGGCAGGGTTCAGGAAGATCTCACAGCCCAGCATGCAGATGCTATTATAGGTGTACTTGGGGAAAGTCTGGTGATGACCTGCTTTAAAGGGGTGATGAGATGGAGCACATAATATTTGGGAAGTTAGAAGTTTTTATTGAGGGCACATTGTAGTCATTGTTTGCAACAAAGCACAATCACATTATTTATTAGCTCAAGAGCGCGCAATGCTATTAGAAAACAATCTAGCAAGGCCATACAAAATTAGCACATTAATTTTACATTATGTGGGGAGAGAGAAAGGAAATTGAATTGTACATTCTGTGCATTGAAACCTTCCTTCAGTGGTGCAATACAGCTTGAGATTCCACACAAACATGCACACACACCTTAATACCTTATAACACCTTAATTCTCTGCTACATTATTGCAAAATAAAAATAAAAATGGTTAAGCCACTTAAATCGCTTGCTGTGATTTGGTTATCTCACAGAGCAGATCATTTTCATTTAGCTATTGTTGAGATCATCCCTCCCATTAGCTCCAATGAGCTTTTATGAAACTGTTACAGTTCATCAGATCTATGACTCTGGACTTTATTGATTGATGAATATTTGCAATTTTTGCAGGGGACCCTGTGATGCTCTGTACTGCTGTTAGCACAACTGACAGCTGACATTAGTTGTGCTACTGAAATCTACTATTACAGGGGTACCCCGTTCAGTGGCCTCTAGATGTTGCAGAACACAGCTGCCATCACTGGCCCTGCTGCCGAGGACTGGTGAGAGTTGCAGTCCACAACATCTGGAGGCAACATATTGCACACCCCTGCACCAAACCAGATCTCCAACCCCTCTAAATATTATTAGTTAGTAGCTGCACAGGTCATATTTCTTGGCTTTTGTTTCTGAAAATGGTGGAGACTGGCAATGTGCAACACTACAAATATTATTGCTCGACACCAGGCACAGTTTCTGGCTTTCGATTATCTGTTCACTCCTCGAAATGTCATCCAATGTAATTTGTCTCTCCCTGCTAAAAGCATCCTTTAAAACAACAAGAACAAAACGGGGCCTTTTATTTGTAGCCTTATGAGCCTTTTGTCATTCACATGTGAGTATCTTCGGAGGCTCTGTAAGGATGGAAATCCCGAATTCTGGTTCTGCACCCACACAAAGCAAGTATACTGGCTCAATTGAAACCAGTTATGGACATCTGGCAAAATTATGAATATTCAATTCATTTGCTTCTCCCAATGCATATAAAGCCACAGAGGAGTTCATTTGTCACAGAATGTGGGTCCCGCTGGAAATCTGTAGTGGCATCAAAATGCAACAAGGATCCAGGATTATCTTCAGGTGATCAGTACCACGGACAGCTCACAGTGGTGGCTGGCTAGAAAGACAAGGGGCGATGCCAACTGGTAAGTGGAGAGCCTCCCCCAACCTGGTGCCATCTAGCTTTGGACTACAACTCCCATTAGCCTCAGCCAGCAAAGCTGTTGATAGGTCATTGGAGATCAGTGCCTTGCTGGATGGAGGGAGCTGCATCTCGGCAGGTAGCAATTGAAAGCAGGTTCTCAGCGATGTGTTATTTTAGCGCACTGGCCCTCATTCTTTCTCCCTTTAAGTGACAGAGAGCTCGGGTGCCTCCTGACATTTCCTGAACTGTGGGAAACCAATGGAAACAATGGAAATGCAATGATTGAAAGCTGTGCCTTTTCACCCACTCATAAAATGCACAGACTGACCTGAAACGAAAGGAAAGTGGAGCGAAATAAGGCACAGCAGATAGGGGCAAGACCTCGAGAGCAGGTGAGTGCATGAATAACAGCAGGCCTTAATAGAGGGGGAATGAATGGCAGAGGGCATGGCATTTTGGGTATGACTGGGTAGACAGGATTAGGCTCTTGAGGTGCATGTTCCCCCTCCACTGATCTAAACAAATTTTGATTCTATTGATATAGATTTTTTTTGGGGGGGGGGACACCTCCCTTAAATCCTAGGAATTGGTAGGATTTTGCTTAATTGGGACATGGAAGAAAGTAAAAGCTCCAGAGCTGTGCCAGACAAGGAATCCCTGGGCTGACTTAGGCAAACCAGCCAGACTGGCCTAGTGAAGTGCAAACCTGTTAACATGAGAAAATGTGTTGGTGGGCCGCCTGGGAGGAATCCTTTGGCATGGGGAGACAGATGTTGCCAAGGTTATGGGGTTCCCCTATTCCTTTTCTGCAAAAAGCCTGCATTGTAAATGGAAATGAATGGACAGGAAATGTGCAGCAAATCTGGTTCACACATATATGCTCATCACTCATGATCAGTGGCTGCTGTTGGGGGCAGAATGCCTTTGAATGCTGGGAATCACAACTGGGGAGAGTACTGTTGCAGGCTTCTCATATGTAGCTGGTTGGCATTGCAAGAAAAAGATACTGGATTACATGGGTCTTGGGTCTGATCCAGCACACTCTCCTTGGGTTCTCGGAACATCAGGTATGCTATATATTTTCTTCTCTTGTTGCTAAGGTTGCACCACTGGTATTCCATAATTTCAATATTTCCTTCAAAGATAGAATGCAGTCAAACTTTGGGGAGCCTACTGCTGTGCTCAGATTCTGTTTGCGGGCTTCCAATGTTGGCCACTGTGAGAACAGGGTGCATTCTTATATTCTTCTGCTCACACTATGTGTGTGTTGGAGGTGACAGGAAAAGGGAGTCTTGAGGAAGGGTTGCTGGGGAGAAGGAGGAGGAAGAAAGACTGAGATCCACCTTGGGCAGGCAGGCTGAAGGCAGGCTGGGAGAGATGCCCTGGACTCCATCCCTGCACTGCTGTTTCTTCGGCACATCAGAGCTGCCCTCTTCTTCCTCTGCAATTCCGCTGGATCAAGACCTCCTCTGACATCACTGGCAGCCCTTTCCATCGGCCCTGGTCTTTGCTTGACCTAGTTCTATTTTCGATTACTGCTAGTCTTTAGGGGAAAAAGAAGTCATTTGCCTTTATAGTTCATGACAGGAGGCGCAGAGCGAAACAAGCACATCCATACATTCTGCATTCCCTGCATTTGCAGCTGTTGGTTTGCACGGTAAAGATGGAGGGTTATAATAAGCCAATATTGTTCTGTATATGCCGAGCGAAGATTAGCCAAACCAAGGAATATAAAAGGCAATTAGGCAAACAGCCAGGCTTAAAAACCCTAGACCACTGGGATCTTGAAAGTGATGCTACTATTGAGAGCTAGTGTTGTGCAGATGTTGGAGTGTGGGACTTAGATTGGAGAAAACTATGCCCAAATTCCCATTCAGACCTGTTTACGGGATGACCCAGTCTTGCTCAGCCTACCTGAGTTACTGGGAGGATCATACAAGGCAGAGGACACTGTGTATGTTGCTCTAAGTTCCTTGGAGGAGAGGCAGGATAGAGAGGTAGGAAGTCTGTTCCCCTATGTTGTAATAATCTTGGATGAATGAATGAAGGAGGCATTGGGCAAATGAATCTTCATGGCATGTCCACTAATATTTTGACTGCAGACCCATCTATGCATATTCGATGTTTGTGATCACTGTGGGCCACTGTGATTAGGCAAATCATGGCAGCTGTGGTGTGTTCCTCCAGCCAGGAGGCACCAGTTTGTACTGCTGGCTTCACCACGGGATTCCAGCTTGGCCACATGCTTGCTGGCAACCCTGCATCTGCTGGAGGTAGCCACTTTTACATCAAGAAACATCTGTGCTGGCAAAGATATGTAATCACTTGAAAGAATCAATTAGGCCTAGGATTAAATTGGGATTGAATATATAAATAAGAAAAAGTACAAAAAGAAAAGTAAGGAAATGATTATGACTGTGGTATGGTTTATGAAATAATGATATTGGAAACTGCTATATATAATTACTAAGAAATTCAGATGGAAGAGATTTGAGGAAGCCAAATAATATGTTTATGACGATGGATTTTAATTAATTAATTAAGTGATAGTCAAGTGATGATCTGCTGTATTGTATGTTTCATTTTCTTTTTTCTTTTTCTCCCCCCCCCTGTTTCATTCTTTTCCCTTTATTATTGTCAACTTTTTCTTTTTTTGTTATGTTTATGTATGAAAAATAATAAATATTATTGTAAAAAAAAGAAGAAGCATCTGTGCAGGCTTGGTGCTGAAGGCTGCATCTGTCAATTCCAGCTAGGTTTCACAGCCCTGCATTTACTTGGAAAAGGGTCTACTGCAGTACACCTGCAAACTGTTATCTATAATGGCCATTATATGTTTATTTCACACAAACATCCTGGTGGCCCTGCCCTGCCAGAGGAAGCAATCTCTGCAATATTTCAATGGATGCCCAATGCTCTATTGTCTTCCGAGATCCATGCTCTTATTGCACCATTGCAAATTGGGAGTAACTGCAGAAGGCAGCCAAGTTAAACAGGACTTTATAGAGTGAGATGTGATTGAGACACTGAGAGAGTTGACCCGCCGGAGGAAATAAAAAATGTCAGTGGAGGCAGGAAGGGGAAGGCCAGAGGACACGTTCAGCATTTGATGTACAGGGTGTTGCTCATTCCCTGTGGGAAAAATATTTTATTCATCATTCAGTATGCAAACTTTTACTGACACTTGAGAGTTAGAGGGGTAAATGAGCCGTTGAGATTTTATGGCTTGTCCAGGGCTGAATATGAAATGTTGTGGAGGGCAACTGCAAACCCACCTCCCACCGCCAGTGTATGTGTTTGTGTATGTGTATAATAAATTTTATTAAAGATTTTCTAGGGTTACAAAAATAAGTCCATTGTCTCTCTTTTCAGGTTGTAGTCTTTTCTACAAATCAGTTACCTTCAATGTGAGACATTGATGTTGTATACATTATATGACATGGGGAGAAGAGAGGCGAGGAGGAGTAGTAAATTCACACCTTTTTACTTGGTGAATGTGTGAGGTTTTTGCGTCAGTGTCACTCGGGTAGGTTCTCTTTCTATTCGTTTATCATATTTCCTTGGTAGTGAGAGAGGTTGGGCGGGACCAGGCCCCACCCCCTGCCAGTATTCTGTTTATTGCAGACTGTAATAATAAAAGGGCTTCTCTAACCCAAACCTCTTGTTTAAAATATGGTCGCCCCCCACAAAAAACCCTGGCTGTTAGAGTCACATAATGATGGTTGTAGCAGGTTCTCTATAGAAAAAACCAGGGGCATGCACCAGTTCTCTGTGTGGCTCAAATTATGGGGAATGGCAGGGCCACTCAGGGAAGGTGGTCACAGTTTCCAGTTGGATTGAGCTGTTTTGAAGGCATCTCAAGATGGAAGTGACTCAGGGGCTCACTAAGCTAGAGACAAAGCTGAATGAGTCACGGTTTCTACCGGGCATTTATGGAGTTTCGAAACAGATGTTTTCCAAAAACTGGGGCAGGGCAGAACATCTGCTTTGCATGCAGGGGATTGCAGCTTCAGATATTTCCAGGTAGGGCTATGAATGTCCTCTCCCTGAAACCCTGGGCAGCCAGTCAGTGTAAGCAAGTACTGAGCAAGACGGACCAATGATCTGCCTCAGCACGAGGCAACTTCTGATGTTCTTATCTTGACTTTGCCTTTATGATCTTCAGAGTGAGTTTTTCCAGGCTATTTTCTTTCTTTCAGCTCAGCGTAGGTACACTGTAAGGAACAACTGGCCCACCCCAGAAAGTATATGACCGAGCAAACCGCAAAAGACACTTTCCGTCTATTCTTGAAAGGGGAAAATAGGAATCATCAATCGTTATTTGTATCATCCTGGTAATCATAGGAGTGACTGTTCAAAAGTATCTCTTTTTACTGATTTTTTTTCTTCTCACCCCATTTGATTTCTCCCCTTCTTTCTTCAAACCTCATCAGAAGATAATGTCTGATGTTAGCAGAGATGCAGTTAGGGGCTGCAAATTGCAGTTATTTTGCCTTGCTGCTTTCCCCATCTAATGGTGGCATATCCCCCTTCAAATACACTGATGAAGCACAGAGAGACACAGTGAACGGTGCGAGCCGGATCTGTTGTTCGGATAATTTGCCTTTTCCTCTTGGCAGACAAACAGTTCCATCAGAGGCTGTGGATAATGTTCCATGATTCTGCTCTCAACAGATATGTTTCCTGAGTGCTAGTTAACATCATTCCTATTATGACCCTTCACTTGGTTTCAAAGATTACTTTCTGGAAAAAATATGTCTAGGTTGCCGCGATCCATATTTATAGCCTGGAGCCACTGAGTAAAAAGCTCTGTGCTGTAGGAAGGAAAAAGGCCCAGGATTAAAAGCTGCAAGGCAACACAGCACTTGAATCCAGGTAGCTGGTGCTAATCAAAACCAGCAGGCAACCCCCCCAGGGTTCAACTTTGCAAACGGGACATTTATTTTGGAAAATAAAGGGTTACACCCAGAAACAATTGAGCATGCACAAAGGTGGTGGAGACTGGCTGCTGGAGTTGTGCCATCCGTGCAGACGATGCAGGAAATTGAAATGGACTTTTGAATCAATCTTGGTTTGAAACTGCAAAAATATTGACAATCATTAGACCAAAGCCAGGGCTCATAAGACAACTGAGAATTATGAACCCCATAGATTTGATGTAGAAACCAACCAATTCTGAATATCACTGGGAAAACCACACATTTAATATAACACGCAGCTTGACCTTCAGTGGCACGTGTCTCTTGCCCCTTTCTCACTCATAGGCTTATCAATTGACCACCCCAGTCCTTTCAGTTCCCTCGTAAGTCTTTCGACCATCTGCGGGCATAAAATATGACTGCTGTTGGCTGGCGGTGTCAGAAGTACTTCAGCGTGTTGTGAGAGAAGGACAAGATGAAGAGCTCTGAGGAAGCCGCTTTGGTAACAAATCACCAATTTAGCCTCCCTAATATATCATGAAAAACAGCTGCAACAGGTTTCAACTTTATTTATGCCGCAGGCTTGCTTACTAAGTGCCGCAGTTCCAAGGAGAACATATTCATTATAACAATGGTGTCTGCGTATATTTAAAACTGGCAAAGAAGTGGGAAGGCGAAAATAACTGCAGCAATAAGATATCAAACAAACCAGAAATTAAGGTCACAATGGATATGGTTTGAAGAGTATATGAGCAAACACTGCTCTAAAGACAGCAGGTTGATATGTTTAGGCTAAGCTTGTAAAGTTGATCTAGAAAAAAATGACAGTTTAACAAGAGAAGTAAGGTAGAGATATATGAAGTGCAATGCAAACAAGAATTTTAAGGAATAAAAGATGATGAGCAGTGGTGGAGGGAAGTCACGAGGGTGTAGTTTCATCTATTTATTTTATGTATTTCTTCTTTTTTACCTTTCTTTTGTATGGTGTTTGGAAGTGTATGTGCATTCTGTGTTTTTATGTCTGTAAGTGTACGTGCATTATTGTTTTGTATGTATGTCTAAATAAATAAAATATTTTTACAAAATAAAAATTAAAACTGCTTGAGTTTTGAATCTGCTTTCCTTTTCCTTTGGATGGTCTTGCCATCTCTCCAGAGATTTTTTTACTAATATCTAACCCACTCACAGTAAAAGCCAAATAAAATAAAAGGCATTCTGATTATGAACAGTCTGGCACATATTATCCGCCCCACGATGGCACATTTTTGTATTGACTCATCAGGGTTTGGGTTTTTTGTTTTGTCTTGCATCATAGCTACATTTTCTCATTCGACATTGGCCGGATACTCCATCATGTTACTAAAGCAGCTATTTGTTATGCAAGGCCTGCTCCTGCAGTGTGACTGACTGATAACTGCAGCTCTTTGAAACTGAACACTACATGATTAGACATGGTGCCAGAGCCTCTATTATGCACCAAAAGACTTTCTCGCCCTTAGCTACCTTTAAAAGAGGTTTGACATGTCTTAATCCCCACTTGATAGGGCTAACCGTGGGCCTCACTTCCCTTGTTTGTTGGTTTCTCCGTGTGAGAAGTTGCCTGAAATTACATCATGGGTGTAATTTCCTAAATTGGTTTGTTTCTCACTGTGAAGGACTGCCCCACTGCACCCTGTGTTCCCCACCTGCTTCAAGGCAGAATCAGGCCACCAGTCAACAGCGCCTGCTGGCAGACAAGACTGGTAGATCCTACATGGTTGGATGAACATAGGATAGCCCATAAGGCTGGACCTGATTGGTGTGTGTTCAACTCCTGAGTGACCAAGATGATGCAGGGTCTGCAAACCAAGCCTTATGAGGAACAGTTGAGAGCGCTGGGTGTGGTCAGCCTGGGGAAGAGAAGACTGAGAGCTGTCTTCAAATATCCTAAGGGCTGTCACTGTTGGATCAATCCATCAACCTCTAATGGATGATTTAGAAGGATTGGGTCCAGAATCACTTTCGCTATGAGTGCGTGCCAGTATCCATACTCAGCAGAGTTACATCTCAACACAGCTCCTTCCGTGGAAGCATCTTTGGTGTTGAAGGTACACACAGTAGGTAATAAACATCCATGGATGCCATAAAGATTCAGTCAAGTGCAGAGGTTGACCTGACAGGCATAAAAACATGTTGGTAGCAAATATATACAGACATTCACCACTGCAGTGGTCAAGGCATGCTCAGAGCACTACAAGAGTCCAAGAGTCTCTCTCTGCTTCTCTCACCACAAGACGCAAGCAAGAAACTCACAACAAGTTACACATAACCATTATCAGTACTTCCTGTGACACTGTGCATGCCCAAAGAACAGTTCCCACACAAAACATCCTTGCCTAGACCAAATGGTCTCAGCCTTCTCCTGCTTCTTGAAACTTCTCTGTTTCTGGAACAAAGGATTCTCTCACACACGGAGAAAATATCCAACAATCACATGGAATATGGAGTACAGCACTGGATTTACGGTGGTGTGGGCAGTTATGCCATACAGGGAGCTGAGCTAAAGGGGTGCCTAATTGAGAAGATCCATAATTGAGAAGATCCATCTGGGGGCACCACATTTTGGCCTTGTACAGGGCACCATATCGTAAAAGACTACCAAAGTCCGCCCCTGATGGAGCAAGCGGTTTCCTGCTGCTCCAGAGGGCAGGCCTTGAATCAACGGATTCAAATTACAAGAAAGGAGATTCCGACTAAACACTAGGAAGAACTTTCTGATGGGAAAGGAGAAAGCTAATAGCTGCTTGACAGCCAAACAGATTACCTCAGGAGCAGGTGGACTCTTCCCAATGGGAAGTTTTTAAGCAGAGTTTGGATGGCCACTTGTCAGGGGTTTTTTAGCTGTGATTTCTTGGGGTCCCCCTCAAACCCTACAATTCTATGATTCTTCGAACTGGTTTTATTTGCTTTCATGTTTTTATACTGTTTTATTGCATATTTGTTTCAATGGATATTGTTTTTTTGTAGCTGAAGAACCGAGACGGAGCCTGGGTAAAGTAGTACTGTGGAGAATACATCTCTCTTGAGGGCCAACATTAGTGTAAACGCTGGCAGTCTTCAAGCCCACGGCGTTGGTTAATGGACTTTAGCTACACAATAGTGCTCTTTCTGTCTTCTAATTAAAGTCTATAAAATAATTACCCTAGAAATTAGGACAGTTTTAATCTTTGATATGTATAATGAGGTTTAAAGGCCATCGTTGTGGCTGGCATTGTTTGCACCATCACTGCTTAATTGCGTCCTATTGTTCCCTGAAAACCGAGTATTGTGCGTGCGAGTTTTGAAGGAGTCTCATAATTTATTAACTTACTTTTTAATAATGAACTTTGAACAGCATCCCATTCAGTCCAGCACAATAATGCTAGAGCAATTTACGAGGCAGGATACTAATACGGTGTGCCTGCCATGGTCTTATCTTGTGTGTACCACTTTGAAGCAAAGTAGCTCTGGTGTGAAAAAACCATATATAATTCATGTATTCTCCATCTCCCTTTCCTCCTCTCTGTCTCTCTCTCTCTGCAATTTATGGGCTGGATCTTTGTTACCTAAGGGTTGCTAAAGGCAGTGGTTTTTGTTTCTTTAATAGTAAGGATGAGAGCAGTAATTTTAGGACAGCAGAATGGGGGAAGAGGTAATTTAACCTTGCCCACCCATGATCCCAATGAATATTGCTCCCTGCATTGCAATTGATGGTAAGGGGAAATCTCCCATTGCTACCAATGGGAGCTTTCCTCCAATACTCATAACAGCACAGGGGGAGATTTTCATGACAATGTGGCATTGTCAGGCAGCCTATTCAGAGTGAGGTCACTACTTCAGCTATGCAAACGACATGGCATTGTGTGGTCTCTGAAGAATATTCTCTCATCAGGAGGTCTGTTCCATATGATATAGGAATCGAACCTGTATTATGGTGACATCTGCCCATTGGAATACCCTCCCATTACAGTAGTACCTGGGGTTACAAACACCTTGGGTTACAAACACTTCGGGTTACAGACTCCACTAACCTGGAAGTAGTACCTCAGGTTAAGGACTTTACCTCAGGATGAGAACAGAAACCTCGCGCTGGTGGTGCAGCGGCAGTGGGAGGCCCCATTAGCTAAAGTGGTACCTCAGGTTAAGAACAGTTTCAGGTTAAGAATGGACCTCCGGAACGAATTAAATTCGTAACCAGAGGTACCACTGTATACATTCAACTAGCCATCTCTGTTGTCTTTTCAACACCTACTGAGAACCTTCCTTTTCCAACAAGCCTTTGAAGTGGAGTACTGTTTTCTCTCTATAAAATTGTTTTATATACTTTCTGATTTTCGATGCCTTTGTTGTTAAATTGCTTTGAAATGTTTCATAGGAAGCAAGCAATGGAAGAAGAAATCTGCTGTAGAGTTTGGGAAATGGCTTGTCCATTTGGTTGGTTTGTTTGTTCTCCATAGGTTTGGCCACCTCTTGAGATATTGCCACCAAACTTGGCACAGGTGGAGTCTGTGAACTTTTGAACTTTTGTTGATGTTTGGATGTCAGCCGCCATTTTGAAACAAGGTGGTGAACCAAAATGTCGCTTTGGTGTGTCTTCGTCTGTTTTTTGACATAGGTTTGGTTTCCTCTCAAGATATTGTCAGCAAACTCAGCACTAGGGTTCCTCAGGTCAGGGTGGTAGAGTTTGTCATTGTTTAGATGCCAGGTGCCATTTTGATTCAAGATGGAAGTCCAAAACATCACTTAAGTGCAACTTCACCTGTTTTTTTGGCATAGGTTCAGCTGCCTGCTGAGATATCACCACCAAACTCAGTATAAGGGTTCCTGAGGTAGGCACAGTGCTCTTTGTTGACATTTGGATGCTGGGCACCATTTTGAATCAAGTTGGTGAACCCAGTTTTTGCTTTGACAGCTCCAAACCTACAAATCACACTATACCTTTAAAAAACACAATATGTTTTGATTTCCAGTCATTATATAAATAAGAAAACCCTATTTTGTTTTGCTTCTAAAAATGATGCTAAGGCTTCACCTTGGAGAAAGACGCAGCTGTGAATAGGGAGTGAATAATAATAATATTTTTATTTATTTATATCCCGCCATCCCCAGCCAAAGCCGGGCTCAGAGCAGCTAACAACAGTAAAAGAGCACATGGTACCTAAGCGAAGGTGTTTTTGCACTCATATCCTAATAAAACTCACTTTTAAACTTCCAAATATCTGCAGGTTAAAAATCCAGCACAAGCCCACTGTGTACACATTTTTGTTCCATTGTCAAGACTGTCTAAAAAGGATTTGTAAGACTTAAAAGCAAATCCAGTTTTTACCAAAGGTGAAAGTCAACTCAGTTTGCCTGCCCCTGCCTGGATACTGTTGAAAACAGACCACTGCACTACATATTCCTTTGAGTCTTGTGCAGCAGGGCACTTATGTGCTGAACTCTCAGTAGAAACCCGCAGCCCATTTTTTCCTCAGGGTCGTTAAAAGCTAAGGAATACCAGTGGGATATGATAGCTCAGTTGGTAGAGCCTGAGACTCTTAATCTGAGGGTGATGGGTTCAAGTCTCATGCTGGGCCAAATATTCCTGCATTGCAAAATATTCCTGCATGGGCTAGATCCTCGTGGTCTCTTCCAACTCTACAATTCTACAACTCTAAGAACATAAAAAAGGCATAATCAATATGTTGCGCAGCATCACTACTTTTATTTTAAATTATGTCAAGGTATCAGCATAAATTTGGACATCGCACTCCTAAGGCTGTGAACCTGTGGGGAACCTGTGGTCATCCAGATGTGACTGGACTGCAACTGCCAACATCTCTGACTACAGGCTATGCTGTCTGGGGCTGATGGGAGTTAGAGTTCAGCAACATTTGAAGAGTCATAGGTTCTATTTAAGAGATGTCAGTGACTCATAAGCAGAAAATTTTCCTTTTCCTCCAGGCTTTTGGGTGATGGAGGATGATGTCGGCAGACACCTGTCTGGCTTGTACTGGGAAGGAACAGGTGAAGTGAACTGTACAATGTTAATTAGATTTATTCGGTTTTAAGGCTTGATTTTATGTTGTCATTTTTTACAGTTGTGACCTCTGCTGGGATCGTTTTGGGGGTATACATTTTATTAATGAGTAAGTAAGTAAGTAAGTAAGTAAGTAAGCAAGCAAGCAAGCATAACTGGGCACTGTGGAACACAAATATAAGGCTGGGTCACGTCTTCAGTAAAGGCAGATCTATCTCCCCTAACAACCATGTACACTAAAATAAAAAGGCTAGCTGTTGTAGACTGGCCAGGAGGGGTTGCCATCATGCTTCTGCAATTACCTTAGTCAACCAAGGGAAATGATGCTGAAGCTGAAGAAGATTCCATGTGGAAGAAGAAACATTAGGAATCATTTGGGCTGGGCTGTATGTTTGGTATCAGGCGGTGGGTCTTACCTAACCTCCTGGCAAGTGGACCGCTGCTGTTTGCTGGGAGGTACAGTGGGTGTGGCTAGGCAGTGAGGAGGTTGGCGCTGTGCAAACACACCGCCAGAGCCAATATGGTGCTTCTGCCAATGTTTTTGCACAGTGCTGACCTCCCAACTCTCCCTCTCGGGAAGCAGCAGCGATTCCACTGCAGGGAGGTCAGGTTAACTGCAACCACCCAACCCTACTGTTCACTACTGCATATATCCACAGTCACGGTAGGGCTACAGCCTAAAATGTCCCCTCCATCACCAGTAATTAGGATGCTGTGCCATCCGTTGTGTTTCCTCACCTCAATGAAAACTGAACTTTCCTGATTGTTTGGCTTTGATTTTCTGGTGTTACCTGTATTTTGATAATACATATGCTGCTGTCAGGGCCAACAGGAGAGAACAGGTTGTTTGCAGAACAGAGAAAGACAGTGACACGCCAGCTAACTTACAGTAACTGTCTTTATTAAATAAGCAGAACAGAGGATACAATGAGACTTTGAAGGGTTGCTCCTTTCTGGCTGAAGCAGTTGTTCGGACTGGTTTGTGCCTCCCACTTCACCCCATTCCCTCTGTGTCAGGCCCCTCCCTCTGTCTACAGTGAGTCCCAAGGGACCCTCTCTGTTTCTCCCTGGCTCTCTGCTCTGTGATATGCTTCAGACACCTTGTTCTGGGGTGGCAGCTTGCAGGCTGTCAACAGAAAAGCTGTCTGGGTGGCTCTGTGGCGAAGCTGCTAAGTCTGATCCCCATCTTTGCTCTGTGTTAGGGCACCTGCCTGTTTGCTCCTCTTCCTCATTCTCCAAGCTCCCAGGCTCCAGTACTTCTCATCTCTCCTCCTCCTCTAGGGTGTGTGCGGTTGCCCATCAACAGGATTCAGGATACAAATCCTCTCCCTCTGTGCTTTCCATGGGGGGCCCTTGGTCAGGTGGTTTCCACCATTCCTCCTCATCCAGCCAGTCCCTGACACCTACTAACTGCCATATAGTCAGTCATAACTGACTAATGCTGCAGTCTTAACATGTCAGGGAATGGTCTGAAGAAGAGGACTGGGGAATGCATCCTATGGCAGACCAGCTTCTCTCCTATGGACAGCTGGAGGGGAAAGAGCTCCCCCCTCATGTCCGCAGCGTGTTCAGAAGCAGAGAGAGAGAGAGACAGGAGCTGAACATCTTAGGGGGGAGTTACCCAGTTACGAGATAACGACAGCAGAACCAGAAGGAAGGGGGCAGCTAGTTGAGACGTCACTTGAGAGCATGGGGAACACCTCCTCACCACGGAGGTCCAAACATATCAGAGAGCAGAGGAGTCAGAGGGAGGGAGGAACTCCCCATTGGCACCCAAAATGCTGTGGAAGTCGGAAGGAGGGTTTAGAGTAGCCAACTGCCCTCCTTGCAGAACGCTGTGTATTTGTGCTCGCAAGATGATGCTATAAAAAAGGACTATAAATCCATCAACTGCTCGTTAATTCTTATCTGTGAAGTTACCGAAGGGAAGGGAGGACTCTCCACGCCTGACATAATACTACTTGCCTGGGCGTAAGCCCCATTGAATTCAATAGGACTTACTTGAGTAGACATGGTTAGGTTTGCACTATTCCTAACAACGTAATCCCAACCCAACCTGTAGTGTTTAGAACTCCTTCCTGCAAGTAGCTTGTCCATCACTTGACTCAGGCTTCATTGGGGATTCTTAGAAATTATGCGTTTCCACACCCTAGTCCATGTGACACCTGACTTACATGAAAAAGGGTTTTGGAACATGACAGGACATTTTTAGTGGCCTTCTCATGACGACTGCAACTTCTGGATCCTTTGGTGTCTGTTCTATGGACCTATTAAGGTCTACGAGTTTCTGGAGCTCCATTGCAAGGAAGGCCATCTCTTAGGGTTCTTCAGCCAGAGCTCTCGTTTCCTGGGATGGCTGAAACTCAGACATTTACGGCAATGCATATTTTTAAATAATTGATCTGAAGGCTGTCGTGGAGGTTTGGTTCCTTGCTATTAAGTATTACCTTCCTCCTTGCAATTCCTGGGGTGCCTGGCGCTAAAAATGAAACGACAGCTTTAACGGTGAATTCTGAGCTTTTGTCATATTGAATAAAAACCTTAATGTTGCTTTAATGGAGGGCGAGGGGTTTTTGGGTGATGTTTATTAAACATATGCTCACAGTTACTGCGCAATCTATTTTCCCTGGCAAGACCACAAATGCTCAGAAAACTGCCAGCAGTAAAGAATGTGTGACTGCATTTTTTTTACAATACCGAAGGCTGTAAAAAAGATAAATAAGCTCTGCTAAACCATTTTAAGCACTCATTTACACAGGCATTTAGCCCCTCTGCGAGAGGTCTCCCTCCTGGTATATTTCCATCCGAGCCTATATTTAATGCATTCCTGCCTGTTTGCTCCTCTTCCTCATTCTCCAAGCTCCCAGGCTCCAGTACTTCTCATCTCTCCTCCTCCTCTAGGGTGTGTGCGGTTGCCCATCAACAGGATTCAGGATACAAATCCTCTCCCTCTGTGCTTTCCATGGGGGGCCCTTGGTCAGGTGGTTTCCACCATTCCTCCTCATCCAGCCAGTCCCTGACACCTACTAACTGCCATATAGTCAGTCATAACTGACTAATGCTGCAGTCTTAACATGTCAGGGAATGGTCTGAAGAAGAGGACTGGGGAATGCATCCTATGGCAGACCAGCTTCTCTCCTATGGACAGCTGGAGGGGAAAGAGCTCCCCCCTCATGTCCGCAGCGTGTTCAGAAGCAGAGAGAGAGAGAGACAGGAGCTGAACATCTTAGGGGGGAGTTACCCAGTTACGAGATAACGACAGCAGAACCAGAAGGAAGGGGGCAGCTAGTTGAGACGTCACTTGAGAGCATGGGGAACACCTCCTCACCACGGAGGTCCAAACATATCAGAGAGCAGAGGAGTCAGAGGGAGGGAGGAACTCCCCATTGGCACCCAAAATGCTGTGGAAGTCGGAAGGAGGGTTTAGAGTAGCCAACTGCCCTCCTTGCAGAACGCTGTGTATTTGTGCTCGCAAGATGATGCTATAAAAAAGGACTATAAATCCATCAACTGCTCGTTAATTCTTATCTGTGAAGTTACCGAAGGGAAGGGAGGACTCTCCACGCCTGACATAATACTACTTGCCTGGGCGTAAGCCCCATTGAATTCAATAGGACTTACTTGAGTAGACATGGTTAGGTTTGCACTATTCCTAACAACGTAATCCCAACCCAACCTGTAGTGTTTAGAACTCCTTCCTGCAAGTAGCTTGTCCATCACTTGACTCAGGCTTCATTGGGGATTCTTAGAAATTATGCGTTTCCACACCCTAGTCCATGTGACACCTGACTTACATGAAAAAGGGTTTTGGAACATGACAGGACATTTTTAGTGGCCTTCTCATGACGACTGCAACTTCTGGATCCTTTGGTGTCTGTTCTATGGACCTATTAAGGTCTACGAGTTTCTGGAGCTCCATTGCAAGGAAGGCCATCTCTTAGGGTTCTTCAGCCAGAGCTCTCGTTTCCTGGGATGGCTGAAACTCAGACATTTACGGCAATGCATATTTTTAAATAATTGATCTGAAGGCTGTCGTGGAGGTTTGGTTCCTTGCTATTAAGTATTACCTTCCTCCTTGCAATTCCTGGGGTGCCTGGCGCTAAAAATGAAACGACAGCTTTAACGGTGAATTCTGAGCTTTTGTCATATTGAATAAAAACCTTAATGTTGCTTTAATGGAGGGCGAGGGGTTTTTGGGTGATGTTTATTAAACATATGCTCACAGTTACTGCGCAATCTATTTTCCCTGGCAAGACCACAAATGCTCAGAAAACTGCCAGCAGTAAAGAATGTGTGACTGCATTTTTTTTACAATACCGAAGGCTGTAAAAAAGATAAATAAGCTCTGCTAAACCATTTTAAGCACTCATTTACACAGGCATTTAGCCCCTCTGCGAGAGGTCTCCCTCCTGGTATATTTCCATCCGAGCCTATATTTAATGCATTCCTATGAAAAATAGTTCCAGCCTTTTCAAACTTGCATTTACATCCCCGAGCACTATCAGATAAACTAATATTAAAAAATGGGGTTTGATTATTATTATTTTTGCTGGGCACAGCGGTTGAAACAAGCTGCGGGGAGGCGATCGTCAACCATGATTCCCCCTTGCAGATCGAGAGCCTCCCAGGCTGGCAACCGTCACCTAGTTGTGAAATGAGATAGAAATCCCATTAATATACTTTAGGATTAGCTTCAAGGTTTCATTAACTGTTAATGCCGCCTTTACCTGAAGTGAGTATGTATCTCACACAGTATATTTACGGCGGTGGTAATGGCTTGCATTGCAATCCCTGCCAGGTATTCCATTCTGGAGACCTGGGGTTTTGCACAGAGAAAGAGGAAAGGGGTGGGCGGGGAGCAAGTTATTTTAAATGTCTGGCTTGGAGAAAAACAAACAGCTGCAAGATGTTAGGAGGTTTTGGCCCTGGGGTATGACAAACAGAGGCTTGAAAACACCATGGTTTGCCCTGTATAAAACAAACCTCAGCAATAATGGTTTTTTGTTTTTAAAGAGAGTTCAGCATTCCTAACTAAAGAAAAGAGATGATTTTATTGGAAATGAATCACAGAATCATAGAATGAAAGAGTTATAAGTGACCCTTAGGGTAATCTTGTATGTGAGCCTCTGTGGACGCTGTAGGCTTGCCCCCTAGGACAGTCGACACCTGTTTGAACAGGAACAGAAGGGGGCACATGTAATAGATGACTATATAAAACCCTCAATGATTCAAGGCCTACGTATTTGTAGAAAAGTCTCTTTCTATATTGATATGTCTGAGATCAGCGGGGGCGGGGGGCGGGCTGCTGCTTGTGGTCCCACTGATGGGTGTAGCTTGTGCAGAAACCTGGAGCAAGATCTCATCTGTAGTGACATCTCGGTTGTACAACTTCCTCTGCATGGAAGTTTGGATAGCCATAACACTGATGGACCTTTGCTGCCTGGTGAAGATTTGTTCCATACATAAGCAAGGCAGCTGCTCCTGCTACAACATCCCAAGCGGTCAGTGCACATGAGTAAGTAGGCTTTGCAATGTTTCAGGGGAGTGGGATTGGGTGGTTGGTGAGTGTCAGGGACTGGATTGAGGAGGAATAGTGGGAGCGTCCCCCCTCCTTTTCTGAACCTTCCCAAGGGCAGGAGGACAGTATTGATTGAGAACAGTGGTTTGCAGAAGGGCACAAGTCCAGAGGGGGAAAGCTGGGAAATACTGGGTGAGGAACAGCTAGAAGAGGAAACATCAAGAGAGAGACAGCCGGCAGATTCAGTGTCCTTGGACAGCATTCCTGACACCCCTTTGCCCAAGACTAGAAGGGCTTGGAAAGTGTTAGAACAGAAAGCGCAATGGCAAGAAGCTCAGATTACCCAACGTAGGAGTGACGTAGATTAATGGGGATGGGGTGTTAGAATTCCTGATCTACGATTGCAGTCATGGGATTTTTGTCTTTCTCATGATGTGATATGTTTTGACTCCACAGAGTGGGAAGTTACGGAGACATTATGTTTGTGTTACTGTGTTCCATGAAGTGGGACTATTGTCCTTTGTTCTTTCTCTTTGCTGTCTGATGCTAGAGAGAGAGGGAGCCATGTCACAGTGCTCCGTGTGTGTTTATATGTAAATAAAGTAGATTAGCCAAAATGCTGAGTTGCTGAGGTCTGTTACGCATGATGTGCAAACTCTGTGGATCCCTAAGTGTGCCGGTGTCGGTTGGCATTGGTCGCTGTGATGTTTGGGCTGAAGAAAGCTTATGAAGCTCCCAAACAATCGACCAGGAGGGAGAGAGCATGCCAGTTGGGCATGTGTCTCTGTCAGGGTCCTACTCGAGTGTAGGATGAACTCCTGACGCAGGGGGGGGTGAACCTTTACTGGGAGCAACGCCATTTTTGAGAGAGATATGCGTTCATTTGTCTCTTGCTGTGATTATTAAAGAAACTCTGGTAAGAACGCTCCTTTTGATTGATCTTCTTAATCACTGCTACAGGGGGAGGGAATCCAGTACCCTGAAGTCTGACAATGAGGTGGTGAGGAGCAAAGTGAGCAGGGAAACATCTCCTAGTAGAAAGTATAGGTGCTTCTTCTGTATTTTGACGATGAAGGCTGCAGCCAATGCATCATGGTTGGCAAAGGCTGATTTGCAGCATTTTAAAATGCCACTCCGTAACCTAATAGCACTCTGGGCAGCTTACAATAAATTGATCGGGGACGTTGTGAGTGTCCCACAGTGTCAGTGGAGGCAACTAAGTGTCCAACAGACCAATTTACATTGTGAATAATTTGCATGATTTTCGGTTAAGCATTTCCAGAATACCAGAAGATGGCAGTGAGAAACAGCTGGAGAGCTGAATGTCATAGCAGAGACATACAACTGCTGCTGCTGGATGTAAAATGATGCTGTATTTATTTCAGAACAAAATGCCATCGATACTGCAGACGTGAGAAAGCATCTAAACAAAAGACACCGTTCAGTTAATGGCTGCCTTGCTAGATATCAACGTTGCCCACTTGCATCTTTCATTGGGCCAGAAAAATCATGATTTTTTATCCTATTTGTTCAACAGCCAAAAGATGGAAGCTTATCAGATTTGTCCTGTAAAAGTGACACGGTGCGCCGGATTAATAAAAAAAGGAGAGAAAAGCAGAATGGTTTTTTTATTTTATTTAAATTGCTCACTTTACATATAACGGTGTCTCGTGGAGGGTGTAATGAATTGAAGTGGGCTGTGCAATTTAATTCATTACAGCCGTCAGGCATTCAAATGGTGCTGCACTCTATTCGCTTGTGTGCCTCTCTCTGGCCGGTGTGAAGGTGCTACCCATTTATACCTCATTTTGCGAACTACCCAGGTGGTGAAAACAAATAAAGGAAAAGGTTACAGGGTGGACAGCAAGAGCTGATCCTGTTCCTAGAGGTGTGAATGATGGAATGGGAGAACCAGCAAACAATATACTGCGGCCAGTCATGGGCTGCAGTGAGGCAGAGAGAAACCTGCTTGGTTAATGAGGCAGCACTGAAGGAAAATCAGACGCTAAAATGCATGTATTGTCTTTCGGGACATGTAGACAGCTTGGGTTTAGTTTCACAGTGAATGTGATGGGTACAATTTAGAGAATAGTTGGTATGCACCATGTGGCAGTGTGGACAAAACTTGGGCTTCTATGTTCTTCCGTGGCTCTGGAAGATCCCCAAATGTGAATTAGGACTCGCATGTAGAAGACTGTGAATGAGTATTCTTGTAGTGCAGGACCTGGAAGAAGGTCTTCTTTGTGGTGGCACCTCAGTTATGGAGCTCTGCTTCCTTGGAAGCACAAATGGCTGCAATGTTTGATCATGCTTTTAATATTCTGTTGAAAGCTGCCCAGAGTGGCTGGCGCAACCCAGCTAGATGGGTGGGGAATAACAACAACAACAACAACAACAACAACAACAATAATGTTGTTGTTGTTTAGTCGTTTAGTCATGTCCGACTCTTCATGACCCCATGGACCAGAGCATGCCAGGCACTCCTGTCTTCCACTGCCTCCTGCAGCTTGGTCAAATTCATGCTGGTAGCTTCGAGAACACTATCCAACCATCTCATCCTCTGTCGTCCCCTTCTCCTTGTGCCCTCAATCTTTCCCAGCATCAGGGTCTTTTCCAAGGGAGTCTTCTTTTCTCATGAGGTAGCCAAAGTATTGGAGCCTCAGCTTCAGGATCTGTCCTTCCAGTGAGCACTTAATAATAATAATAATAATAATAATAATAATAATAATAATAATGACTTGCAACCAGTCCAGAGAATGATACTGGCTGTCATCTTCCTTCTCCTTAGCCTCCATGTTGCTTCTTGCAGCAAGACCCAAATTCAGCCCCTGATGCCTCTTGTTGAAAGGTGGATAGCTGCTACGAGGCAGGGCCAAGCTGAAGATGATATTGCAGGTGCTATTGCATTTAATGTGTTTTTTAAAAGGAAAAAGATGCAGATAGCTGCTACAGGGGGCCTTAAAAAGGATTGGGAGCATGGTAGGCAGGGAAGGGGAGTTTAGCTCTTTCACATTACAATGCGGGGAGAACTTTCACAGGCTGCTGCAAGTAAGCCATACGGACTCTCAGCATGAGAAAGATCTCTCATTGTGTCAACAACAGTGAGTTTCATCTCTTGCTTTGCTGCTTAGCTGAGGCTAGAGGGCAAGTCTAGGCCCTCTGTCCTCCCTTCTCCCACTTTCTGCATTGTTTATTATATAGGGTTTTTTTGTTTTTGTTTTTACCCTTCGCTGGCAGTCAAAAAATGGAAATGAGTTTTCTAGCACCTGAGGGGAAGCTGCTCTTGCTCAGACTTGTCAAGATATGGTCAGGGGCGAAAGGTTGAAAATAAAGACAAGGGTATTAATTTGCTGAGCTGAATATATATCAGCAGGCTGCTTCGTCAGTGACATACTCTGCAGTCATTAGAATATCTGGCAGGTATGAGTAAACTTGGTGCCAAATTCACCGGTGGATTGAGGTGAAGTTAGGTTCAGAGAGAATGCAAGCTGACCTGAATTGCGATGTCTTTTCCTTGGTTCTTTAAGCGAGTTTATATTTGCTAAACTTCTCTAACTTGCTTACAGATCCACATACCAGCACACAGCTTTTACTCTCTCTTTATGCGGAAGCTGTTGTTGATTGATGTAATGAAAAAGAAAAAAAAAGTTTACAGATAGTGCTGTGAACCATTTAAAGGTAGTTTTTTGTTTAAAAAGAATGACCAACCTTTACATAGCCTTTACATTCATTAATGAACAGCTCAAATTATACATGTTTACATATTGCCAAATCATCAGCCTATGTGTCCTTTTTACTATAGGGACACAGGTGGCGCTGTGGTCCAAACCACTGAGCCTCTTGGGCTTGCTGATCGGAAGGTCGGAGGTTCGAATCCCCTTGACGGGGTGAGCTCCTGTTGCTCTGTCCCAGCAACAGGGCATGCCAGTTCGAAAGCATGCCAGTGCAAGTAGATAAATAGGTACCGCTGCACCGGGAAGGTAAAAAGTGTTTCTGTGCGCTCTGGCTTCTGTCACGGTGTCCCGTTGCACCAGAAGTGGTTTAGTCATGCTGGCCACATGACCCAGAAACTATCTGTGGACAAACGCCAGCTCCCTCAGCCTGAAAAGCAAAATAAAAAGCCCATAGTCGCCTTTGAGTGGACTTAACCGACCAAGGGTCCTTTACCTTTTTACTTTTTTACTATAGCATATAAAAGTAGAGGAAAGGGTGTATTCGGATCCAATGAATGAATAGCACACCATTCCCTTAAGTACAACCAGTGGTGCAGGTAAATAATTATTTTGGACCTGGTTGTAACCAGCCTAGTACAGTGGACCCTTGGGTTGCGAACGTGATCTATGCGGGATGCACGTTCCTAACCTGCAGCGTTCGCAACCCACGTCTGCACGTCTGCACACATGCGGGTTGCAATTCAGGGCTTCTGCGCATGCGCAAACCACGATTTAGCGCTTCTGCGCATGTGCGACCTGGAAACCTGGAAGTAACCCATTCCTGTACTTACGGGTTTTGGTGGTCCACAACCCAAAAAGCGCAACCTGAAGCGTCTGTAACCCGAGGTATGACTGTAAGTCTGTGATATTACTAGCACCTGCCTGAATCAGTAGTGAAGTTTCACAAGGCAACACAATCTAGGCACACATACTGTGTCTTTTTGAATCCAGCTGGTCATTCTGTGTAGGAAATGGATTGCCATTAACACAAACCAGAAGGATGTTTGATCCCTGTTTGGAATTGGACAGATGGGATGATTCTTGCGTTAGGGAATATATGCATGGCAACAGCTTGATGTAAACCAATTGAACTAAATTACATTACAGTCATACCTTAGAAGTCAAACGGAATCTGTTCCGGAAGTCCTTTCGACTTCCAAAACGTTCAGAAACCAAAGTGTGGCTTCTGATTGGCTGCAGGAAGCTCCTGCAGCCAACCGGAAGTTGTGGAAGCCCCATTGGATGTTCGGCTTCCAAAACCAGTTTGCAAACTGGAAGACTTATGGGTTTGTGGTGTTCAGAAGCCAAAACATTCAAGAACTAAGCTGTTCGAAAACCAAGGTACAATTGTATTGCTTTGTAGATTGATGTTAAAATATAGATGGAGTGTCCCCTGAATCTGCTGATGGACAAAAACTGCTCAGACATTATAGGCTTCAGGAAACAGGGCATAAAGTACAGGCTTTTACCCATTTTCCTTTTGAGATGCCCCAGCTGCAATGCTTTTTTATTTTTTTGCTGTCAAAAAGGCATCTGGCTCACTGTTGTTTCCTTTCATAGAAATACCAATTGCCTGTTTTCGTGCAGCAGACTGAGATGTGTGCTGCACATTGCCAAAAAGAGGAGTGGGGGAGCGGCTGGATTGTGGATAATATACTGTAACCTGCTGGCCAGCAACCACATGAGAAGGCATAGCATGTGAAGCAAACATCAATATTTTCTCAATGTGCGGAAACATTAGAGGATATGCAACTCAGTATTCAGCCACAGCAATGTTAAAATTATAAAGAATAACACGAAAGCCAGTGGCGATTCTCTAGAGGGATATGGATAATATATAATATATAATATATAATATATAATATATAATATATAATATATAATATATAATATATAATATATAATATATAATATATAATATATAATATATAATATATAATATATAATATATAATATATAATATATAATATATAATATATAATATATAATATATAATATATAATATTTGGTGTT